>NC_088927.1:17122500-17140000 GCF_038396675.1 Hydra vulgaris
ACATTGCGCTGAGGTATAAAAGCTTTACAAAAAAATGTAAACAGATATCATAAATTTATTTAAGTTTAGTACCTTTGGAGGATTTTCACCTTAGTTAGAATTATTAACTAAGTAAATAAATGTGTCCATAAGTCTAAACCTATCATACTTGATAATTTTAAGCACTTCTGGTGTAACAAATTTTACTTTCGTTATATGATATAACTCATGCGTTCGTTTTCAAACAATACCTCGGTATAGAATCAATCCAATATATATACGTATTAAGACTCTTGTTACTAGAATCTAAGTTTTAAATCTAGAGTTTGATTTCAACTCCTTCTCTTTTTGAGTTCAAAATGCGTACAAGTTTAATTGCTCAACAATATAATTTAAATGTCATTGTTAACAAGTATTATTCAATGGTAGTTATATCAGGATGCATACCGGGGATACCAGTAAACTCATAATTATCATAGCAACCTAATTTTTAATCATCAATCCACGATTAGTTTATATTATCGTTCTTTTTTTGTTTATTTGGTTGAAAATTTCTTCTGAACACAATTCATAACTTTCAATATCGTTATGGAACTGGAGTTGCATACTAATATTGAATATACCGTACCATACAGAATATACCGAATCACGGTTTTATTCCGTAGATTTTCATTTACTTGAACAATAAAACTTTTTTTCTGAGCCTGAAAAGTCTTCATTGCTTTTTCCATTAATAAATGAATGGTACTTTGCAGTAAACGTCTTTTTTGAAAGACGTTTACTGCAAAAGTAAGCATTGTTTTAGTTAAATTTTTACTTTGAATCCAAAATTAATGCTATGCAAGAAAAAATAAATTCACACAAAATACAGACCATAAAATTTAACAATTTTTATGCAGTTTTGCCTTAGAGACAAGTCTTAAAAATAAAGCATACCTAACAACGGCTATATCCGTTCTCCCCATATAAGCATCACTTTACCTTTAATAGATATAACTGTCTTACACTGTTAAGGGGTTAATTTATTAAGTTATAAACTTTTATGAAAAAAAATGGAATTTAATTTATTGAAAAAAAAGATAAACATAAACAACCATCTTAAATGAAAATAAGAAATAAAAATAGCTGAAAAATTTAATAGTAATGCGAGGCTGGATTGTAATACTATCAAATTGTAGTTAAGATATTTATGCATTTATATTACTAATATTTTTTTATTTTATTTAAGATTTTGTTCTTTCTTTAAATGTTTTACAATATTAGTTGCTTTACAATTATAATAACCCAGCCGGTGTCATAAAAAAACCCCCATAATAAATTAACTCCCGTTGCTTAAAAAATTACCTGAGGAGTTAATCTATTTCGAAATAGACTAACTGCCCTTGAAAGAAATTAACCCCTGTCGGCGAGATAAATTAACCCCTGTCGGCGAAACAAATTAACTCCCCATAATATTTTAACTCCCTTGCAGCAACTTATACGAATTACAAAAAAAGTGTTTTAAGTTGATGTTTACCAAAGGTGTTGTTTTTAAATCTGTTAATTAGTTATTGATATGGATATAAATTATATTTCTACTAATATTATATCGTATTTTAATGGTGGCAATATAATATATACATATATATATATATATATATATATATATATAAATAAATATATTTATATATATATATATATATATATATATATATATATATATATATATATATATATATATATAAATATATATATATATATATATATATATATATATATATATATATATATATATATATATATATATATATATATATATATATATAGGGGAATTAGGGGCATAACAGCCCCCGTATTGTTTAAATTAATGGAGTATGAAAATAAAAGCGGCATGCGTTTTTTTTAACAGAGTATTTCGATTAACAAATCATTAAACTTTAAATTACTGCGATTATGAAAAAAATAAAGCGGTTTTGGAAATGTTATAACACAAAAATTAGACTTAGTGATAAAAAATGGTTGTGCCCCTAGAGAGAGGCACAATTGCACCCTAAAATATATATGTATATATATATATATATATATATATATATATATATATATATATATATATATATATATATATATATATATATATATATATATATATATATATATATATATATATATATATATATATATATATATATATAGATAGATAGATAGATAGATAGATAGATATATAGTTATAGGGAAGAGGGGTCATAACAGCCCCCGTAAGGTTTAGATTAATGAAATATGAAAGTAAAAATGACCTGTGTTTTTTTATCAGCGTATTTCAACAAACAACAACAACAACAAAAAGCTTTTAATTTTAGCAATTTAAAAAAAAAATGCAACAGTTTTCGAAAATGTTATTAAACAAAAATCACAAAAGTCGCTGGGGGTATACTTTTTGTGGTACAATTTCTGCAGGTGTATAATTTTTTGTTTTTACAGTCTTGTCAACTCTTTGGGCACTTTTTCTTGTTTTAGTTTTTATAACCATTTTCGCTTTATATGGTGAACTGGTGAGTATAGCTTTTTTGCCCTTTTGCCATTATTTGCGAGTTTGCTAAGTTTTCTCATTCGAAATACTTACAATTTTTTCAGGTAAGGCAATTGTAAAAGAAGCCATAGATATTGAAGAAAAAGTTTCTGATTTAGAGCAAGATGTTAGGGATAATTCTTGCAGTGAAATAGTTTGTGTTTGAGACTTGGTAGTTAGATCTGGTGTTGCTGAATCCAACTCAGGAAATGACTTGTTGGTTGTTTCTGAAGGCTCAAACATCCCATCATCAAAAACTTCAGGATTAAGTCGACTTATTCCAGTCTTTCTAAAACAATTTACAGCTGTTAACATGTTTGCAGATTTCATATAAGCTATTCCAAATAGTTCTGGAATCTAATATTCGGTCACACCTCTAGAATAATGTGAACGCAGCCAAATACAAACTTCATTCGAATAGTTGCTACTAAATGGTGCCATGAAGGAGACATCTAGTGGCTGTTGACGGTGAGAACAATGTGGTGGAAAGCAAATAACAGTAACATAATTTTCACGTGCTTTCATTATGAACTCCATATTTTTTGTATGTGTTGCATGACCATCTAATAATAGCAGTACAGGCCTTTTTTTGGATGGCATTAAAAAGGACAGAAAATAGTCAAACCACTTCAAAAATATATCTGCTTGCATCCAACTACTAGAGTGATATGATGCAATAGTACCCAGAGGAGCTTTTTCAATAATATTAACATTCTTGGGAGCTCTAACACGGGGGAAAATAATCAAGGTGAGCACGTATATACCAGAGGCACTCATACACATTTCGATTGTTATGATTTTCCCTTGATCAGCTGATGTTAGAGTTCAAACTTGTTTTTTTCCCCTCTTAACAATTATTTTGACACTTTTTTTGGTACTGAAGAAATTCCTGTCTCGTCAACATTATATATATTATTTGGAGTTATGTTATTTTCATCAATGCTTTTAGTCAATAGTTCAAAAAATTTATTTACAGCAGGTCGGTTAAATCCCATTACTCTAGCTCCAGAAGTTCCCTCTGGCATACACAAAGAAATAACAGGATTGCGTTTTAAAAAGGTTTCTACCCACTGGTAGCCTGCCATTCCTGCTTTTTTGTTAAAGCTATTTGACGTCTTGTTCTTTTCAGCTAGCTGAAATTCTCTCAAAAGTTTTCATTGAAACTGGAAACAAGCGACTCTCGAAAAAAATTAGGTGTTTAGCTAACTCTTGCTCTTGTTCAAGGTTAAAATCTGATTTAAAATTCCCAAGTTTTTTTATTGCACAACTACTTAGTTCTAAACTCTCTTGCTGAAGTCTTTTTATTCTGTCGCGCAGTGTCGTTGTTGGGATACAAAACATTAACGATGACTTCTTATACTCCATTTCCTTCTTCATTACTGATTCAATAGCTGCTTTCATTGATTTTTCTTCCCAGGATTGTCGATTAGTTAGACGTTTGTATTTTCTAACCTTATTAGGTAACTGTATGCACAAAATAATAATTTTGTCTCTATCAAAGAAAAAATATAATAACAATATACAAATATACAATATGTATCTATATATCTATATCTATATCTTTATCTATATATCTATATCTATATCTTTACCTATATATATATATATATATATATATATATATATATATATATATATATATATATATATATATATATATATATACATACAATATGTATATATACAATATGCATATATTTTTTATGTACATATATGTATATATATAATATGTAATATAAATATCTCTCTCTCTATATATAATATATTATATATATATATATATATATATATATATATATATATATATAAATATATATATATATATATATAGGTAAACAAAATATATATCTATTGTATATATACATAAACAATATACAAATATACAATATGTATCTATATATCTATATCTATATCTTTATCTATATATCTATCTTTTTATATTATATATATATATATATATATATATATATATATATATATATATATATATATATATCAATATATATATAGAGAGAGAGAGAGAGAGAGAGAGAGAGAGAGAGAGAGAGAGAGAGAGAGAGAGTATAGTATAAATATAAACTCTATAACCTTAGACATTATTATTAGCAAAAGAGAATGGTTCTGAAGTATTAGTATTAAAACAATAGTAATAGTAGATCAAAACAATAGTAATAGTATTGCACGAACTTCACTTCGTGCAATACTATTTCTATTGTTTTGATCTCCTTTTTATATATAAGATAAAGGCTTGTCAAAAATAAACAGTTAAAAAGTAATTTTATTCAACGCTCACTAAATATTTATGTATTATATATTTAAATATATTAATACTAAATAAATTTTGAAAAAATTTTAGAATAGAATACTTACATAATTTTGTAGATATATTTATAAGTTATATTATTTAAAACGCGTATTAAAGGGAGTTAATTTATTTCAGTGGGGGTTAGAAATACTTAAGCCCCCGGTTAATCCATTTCGCTATATTTTAAAATAATTTATCTCCCGGGGTTAATTTATTTCGAAATAGATTAGCCGGGGAGTTATAATGTTTTAACCGGGAGTTAACTTTTTGGGGAGTTAATCTATTTCGCGTCACCGGCAAACAACGTTGAAATTACGTCAAACTAACGTTGAAACCTAACGTTGAATTTACGTTGTTTCAACGTTTAGAATGAAAATTTTTTTTAACGTTGATTTGTCAACGTTAAATCAACGTTAGGTTCAGACGTTATATCAACGTTGATTCGACGCAAAAAAACGTTACAATAACGTTGAATTTACGCTGAAACAACGTCTAGAATTGCAGTTTTAATTAACGTTGATTTATCAACGTTAAACCGACTGTTAAAAATCGTTTTATAATCACAGAAACCGTTGATAAAAACTGTGATTACCATCAAAACGTACAATGCATGTCCAATAGTGTTTTTGTACCTTTCTATTACATTATCAAGGTATATTATGGATGTTAAAACTTCTCAAAGTCTATATCTAGACTTAAAACTTTTTCAGTTTAGTTTAGTTAAAATAATATGCTGAAAGGAAGAAATAAATATTGATTTATTGAAAAATATATTTAAGTATTACATATATTTACATGCAATTGAATAAAATTTACAAAAATTTGTTCTCCTCTCCATCACCTTTATGAAATGGAGCGTATTTTAAAAAGTAAAACATTATTCCAATAACGGAGGTTTCCTTTGCTCCATTGAATACAATAGAAGAAGCTGTGAATAAAAAAAACATAATCAAAAAAATCAAAATAGGCAGACTTGAAAAAAATATAATGAATAAAAAAGTGTTGCAACTTAAAAAGATATATCTTTTGCAACGCCATATAAATTAGCGTTCTTAAAAATATTTTTCCACCTTTGCCCTTCATATCTATGAAAGCCATAAAATTTTTCAAAAATATTCTCCGTTTTTAAATGATAATTTAACTGTTAGACAGTGCCGTCCCAAAGAGGTCTCTCATGGGTGATGGAGGGGGGAGTTGCATGTATTTTTTGCCAATTAGACACACAAAAAAAAAGGTCCTCAACATTTGCAACCTGCAAACAATAGTTTAAAACTTGCTAAATGTGTCAACTTAAATGCTTATATGACAGCTTTGGTGGTGGTAAAATACCGTTCGGGACGGCCCAGCTGTTAGACGATTATTAATAATTTCTTCAAATATTTAATTTAAATAAAACAATTTTTTTTTAAATAAATTAATAATCAAAATATTAAACTTTTCAAACATTAAAATGTAGTTATCAGAATGGCCACATAAAATTTTCATAAGGGAATAGGATTTTAAAGGAGATTTTGCATCTAATTTAGAGGATTTTTTTCGTATGGGGCTTGGACAGGGGTCAATAATGTCTTTTTTTATATTAAATAGCATGCATTTGCTAAAGTAATTTTTAAAAATCTCTTGCATTTACAGGCGTTAACCAGTTTTGCAGACCCAAAATGGGTATTTTAAATTTTATACTTCCATCAAGTAATAAAAAAGAGGAGTTAAAGAGGAGCTTTTATCAAATTTTAAACTCTTTTGAGGATAATAGAAGATTTTAGACGTGGTTTTTGAAAAAAGATTACTTTAGAGGGTTTTAGAGGACCTGTGGTCACCCTGATTATAAATGATGTAAGAGTCCAATACTGTTCTTGATTACCTCAGCATCATTTTGTGTATTCTATCTTTTAAAGATATTCCACCAACTAATTGTAATTCATTTATCTGTAAAAAACATGAAGTAATTCTAATAATATGTTTGTGGTGATATATTATATTGTGAAAAAACTGATGGTCAGGTGCATTGACACTTTATCTAAATCTTTGATAAATGAACCTGTAAAATATAAGTTCTAATTTATGGTATAAATTATAAAAACATTTTTATTTTTAGGTATAAAAATTGAAATTTATATAATCCAAGCACATAAAAGTAATACATTTTAGCGCACTCAATGCTTTGGTACCTGGAGGCCAATAAACAGTTTTATCACTAATCCATTTAGATGGAATTAAACCTTCTTCTCCTAGTAAATCTTCATTTTAAACAGCTCATTTTCACATACTTAATTTTAAAAATATATGAACTAATAATAAAATGCAGTAACTATAATATAAGTGTACTAACAGGCCTTGTTAAACAAGCTAAATCTTGACATTTTATAACCATAGTACTTGCTAACAAAAGTATTAGTAGACATTATTTGCAAAGGTAAAATTTTCTTTATTTTATAAATTTATTATATTTTAAACTCATTTTTATTAAAATATTATTCTGCAGAGTTTTGAATATATTAAGTTCAAATAACTCAAAGCATCAAAGGAAAACAATGAAAGAATTCTAGGTTGCTAAATCATAAATATCTACATAAGAGTAATACAGAATATTGAACAAAAATAGATAATATTAAATATCAATATAAAATAAAATATAACGTATATTATAAAATATCACAGAACAATATCTTTGACTGATAATATAAAAGCAGCAAAAATTAAAAAAGAAAGCATTTCAATAAATAATAAAATATCATTCAAACAATTTTAAGGACCAAAAAATAACCTGTGACTTATTTTTTACTCATCTTCATCTAATAAACATTAATGTTAGTACTAATTTTTAATACCACATTGTTATTATTTTTGTTTTTATTAAAAATAAAAATATTATATCAGCTACTTTTTTGGCTTTTCTTATTTTACTTAAAAGATCAACTCAATCCTTGGTTTTTTTTATAATTGAGTTTTTTTTTGGTAATGTTTAATTAACACTGATAACAAATTATAAGTAGAGAGCAAGAAAATTTTTCTTTATTGTAATATATGTAAATGTTAATAACAATCAATCTAATTTCTTTTCTTTTCCGCCACCTTTTCGAAATTGTGTGTTTTTTATGAAGTCAGAAAAAATGCCATCAATTAAAGTTTCAGTCACTCCATCGTATTTAATAGAAGAAGCAGTAAATAAAAATGAAAAAGTTTTACATATCTTATAAAGGTATATCATTCATAACACCAATCAAACTAGTGCTCTTAAAGCATATTTCCCACCTTTCCTCTATATATTCATGGAGGCCATAAATTTGTTAGAAAATATTATAAATTTTAATAAATAACACAACCAATATTAATTATGTGAGAACTAATATTAACTTTTTTTTCAAATATTTTAAATGAACTCATTATCAAACAATTTTTTTCCAAATGAAATAATTACACCAATTAATTGTAATTGATTAAACTAAGAAAAAATGACATGTAAAGCTAATATTATTGTTTGAAATTTTAATTATTTTTATACAAATACTCATATATTTTTAAGTGACTGATAAAAATGACATTTTATTAAAATCACTTTATTTGTTCCGCTAAAATTTATTAATAACTTTAGTCCTGTTCTCAAACAATACAAAAATGTTATTTGTTTTTACATTGTCCTAGACATGACATTAAGTTGATCCTGTATTACAACAGGCATAAATTTTAGCAAAGCTTAAGACTTGTCTTGGAGAAGGAAAGCTTGGAAATAAAACTCTTAGTTTCATTTTAGGAGAAGCTTGTAAACCTGGTCTGGTAATCTTTTGATAGTATAACAAAAAATAAAAAATCAGTTCTTATCTGAATAACAAGTTAACACCAGGAATGGCATCTACTTGTATATATTGCCTTACCTCGCTCAAAATGTATTATAATGATATTAATGAAAATGAAACTGTGGACATTAAACATTAATTGCCCTTAAACTATTGAAATTATACTACCAACTGAGAAGCCGTTGTCCTAATATGTACAGTTATTATTTTTTATCCGTTTTGACATAAAGCTGTAAACATAAAATTAAAAAAGTTCTGAAACTAAATGTATAACTATTTAATTAAATACTTATTATAACCCAACTATGATGATTGTGTTTTTTTCGTCATCTAATATCTTGTCCACTTCATCAAGCTCAGCAACAGACAAAATATACCATATTTGGCTTATAAATTCACTATTTCAAGCAGGTTTGGTCATTGTGTTTTGGCTTCGTAGCTCATTTCTTATATCAGTTAGTAAATATAACACTCTCTTTTGAAACTCAATAAATTAAAATAGTTTCACAATGCAACTTTTGTTAAATATTTTTACATACTTAATAAATTTAAATAAAAATTCACTAAAAAATAAATAATAACATAATGTCTTCAGCCATCGTGAACTTATCAACGTTATCTAATTTTGATACTTTGTTTCCTTTTTTCTTACCCACATTATAAACTAAAAGCTCCTTTGAAATGCACATCTTTCGCAAGCATTGTATCCCTTACAATTAGTTGTACCATTATTTAATGCTCTTGCAGGTGCATAGCAAATAAATGCCCTAAATACTACATCATACCAATTATGTCTTAAAAATACCCTATCTTACTGAAGTTGTCTGTACTCATTTAAAAAATCAAATATTAAATCATCAATATTAGATGGTTTAGATTTTTTCGAATATAATCTCACAATAAAAGAGTTAAAATTTACTATTCTACATAAAATATGACAAAGGTTCGTTGTATTTACATCAATAAGTAGTGTTTCATTTATAAAAATTGAAGTACCTTTGTTTGATGCAGAAACAGCTTTTAGTATACCAGTCTCAATAACAAAGTAATAGAAGTGACCACTACACTTGCTTTTTAACTGATTTCGGAGTCTGAAGCAAAGTTCTTTTATCACGTAATGCCCTTTTGTGAAGGGCATCGTCTGCCAAAAGATAAAAGAACTTTGCTTTAGACTCCAAAATCGGTTACTGTCGAAAGCAAGTGTGGTGGTCAATACTATTAGTTTGGTCTTGAGACTGGTATACTAAAAGCTGTTTCTGCAGATAGCAAAAGGCTTCTGCAATCAGTATAGCAAACAGCTTGTTTACACATTCACGTAAACAGCAGTGCTCTACTGCCTATTTCGCCAGTTTATGATTAAGTGAAACATCGTATTTTTCAATTTTTAATGAAAAAAACACAGTGTCAATGTCACTTTGAGATAAATAATCATAAAGAAATTTTTCACTTTCATAATTGCTTTCCGAATTTTTGTCTTCTTTTAATTGACTGATGTTTTGTGTAAACTTTGAATTGTCATTATTTCTCTCAAGTTTCTCTTCTTTACTACAAAAAGATGATTCTGCCATAGTTAGAACATTAAAGTAGCATTTTTTCTAGTTTTTTAAATCAGCCATTAATTTTTTTGATCGTAAGAACAAGCAGAAATTTAACCCTTTTCTGACGCGTGACCCGCACCACGGTGCATATAATCTGTTTCTAAATGACGTGTGAACCGCCTGGCGGTCCATCAATAATTTTAAATTTTTCTGAACATCTATAAGGGTTTGAGAAAACATTAAATATGTATCTAAAAAAGGAATAATTTCTTAAGTTGATACTTTAAACCGTTTGTCATTTGCATTTATAGATCGATCAAAAATTAATTTTGAAAAATGGCTGAAAAGCGAGCAAGTTATACTGATATGAATGAGATCCTTGACATTTTGTTTGATGATAGTGATGTAGATAGCGATATTGATATTGATCTTGATAACTCTAGTGATTCTGAAAGTATTTTAGATTATGTAAATGAAGAACTACAACCCTTGTCTGAAGATTTACCAGTTCAAAATATAGTTTTACGTTCACCATTCACCACAAATACTCCTTAAAATCAAAGTTTCTGCAATGATATTTCTAAAAACAGGTGAAATCAATATATACAAAAGTTTTGTTATTTTTTTGAGTTAATTTTTTACCCCTAAAAAAAAAAAATACATAAATTTTATAAATGTCAAAAACACGCATTGTTGAGGCAATCCAATAAATTAATTGAGTTCAACAATGTTCTTGACATTAACACCAGGGGCGTTGCGTGAGAAAATTCCAGGGGGGGGAGGAGGGTTAAGAGACCTTGTTTTTCCCAACTGCTTCACATAGTTTTCACAACTATTTTTTATAAAATAAGAATTCAAGAAATCAATTTCTGTCCTATTTCCAAAATCTACTGATTGTTTTACTACACTGCACTCACTCTCGTGAATTGCCAATTATCAGTATTTATTAACTTCTATTAACAAAACATGGCTTCCTTTACATATATACAAAATATTCAATTCAAAAAACGTCTAAAAGTTTTATCCATTCATAGTGAAATTGTATCAGTCCAAAAAAACACAATTTATAAATCCAATAAACTTTACAAACCATTCTGGCAGCATATATAGCAGTTTAAAATTTTACGGAAATGGATACAAAGGAATATGGAAAATATTATTTTATTACAAAACTTATACGCACAATATTTTATCATCAGTCTATCATTTTTTGTCTGCTGTTTGATTTTAATATGACGTTTCTTTAATTGAACCCATCGTTTAACAAGATGTTCGGGGTTAACTCCTTTACAAAGTTCTTTTTCGCACTTCAGTAGCATAAGACTGTCCAATCTCTCGTCACTCATTGTTGTTCTCAGATTTGATTTTACAATCTTGAGTTAGCTGAAAGAACGCTCATTTGATGCTACACCATAAGCAGCTGTGATTACAAAAATGCATAGTTTATGGGCTTGTTTCAGTATATCCTTTAACTTCACAACATGGTACAAAATGTCTTTCAGCGTCTTGGCTAGTATTCTTGATGACTTAAAATCTTCATCACCTTCTTTATAACAGATATCTATCAAAATTTCCATCTGGCCTTTCAGCACATGGACGTCTGGAATATGATCCTTGTATCCAGGAGGAAAAAGTTTGTTTGCTTTTGTTAAGTTTTCAATACTCAAATTATCTTTATTTAACGGAAAACTAAAAACTTTGGTGATAGGAGCAAATATTTCCTTTAATGCTGCCGAGTTTTCGGTTAAACCCATGGCTAGAGAGTATATGACCTCTTTGAATTCTTTCCGGTAAAAAGCTTTCATCTCCATTGCTATTAATCTATGGTGTCGTTCGTAATCGTTTTCTGCATCAATGTTTAATTTCCTAGAAAATATTACTGCACTTTCAATCAAATTATTCATGGCATCTGTATCGTTATTGATATTTTGCATGTACTTGGCAGTATTTTCAATTACATTAATACTGTCAATGACATTGCAGTTTGGACTTTCTATGATTTCTGTTAATATTTTTATCTTCTCAATGATATTCTTCATGAAGAAAAGAGTACTAATGAAATCAAAAGTTGTTACTTTTTTAGAAGTCTCATTGCCTTAGTACTCGTGTTAGTATCAAAAATCTTATTATTTTAGATGATCTGAAGAAGATCAATAACCTTCTCTAAACACTGATTTAAAGCCTTAACAGATTTTGCTCGTGCGGTCCATCTTGTTCTAGACAGGTTTACAAGCTGTATTGCACAGTCAATGTCTTCAAGTTTTTCTTTTAAATGACTAAATCTTTTTGTGCTTGATGTGAAGAAAACATGCAACTGTTCGAGGACATTAAACAATTCTCGTATTAAAGTATTAAGATTGCAGGCATGTTCAAGAGCAGTGTTTGTTCTGTGGTCTTGACAAGGCATGTAGGGTACATTATGGCCAACTTCTTCTGTTATATACTTTTGTACTCCCTTAAATTATCCAGACATTGAACTCGTGTAGTCATACGACTGAAAAGCCATTTTGATGTGTCAATGCCTTCTTTATGTAAAGAAGATAAAATTAGCTCAGCCATCCCTTTTCCAGTCTTATCAGTGCATTCGACGGATTTCAAAAGCCTTTCCTGAATCTCACCGTTTTCACTGGTTGTTCTCACAGCTATACTCATTATGTCCTTATGTGACATATCGGGAGTAGTGTCAGCCATCACGGAAAATAAATTGGAGCTGCTAATTTCATCAATGATCTTACTCATTAATTCAGTTGCAATTAAACTATTCATTTCATTTTGAGACGATGGACTCGTGTATGTAACTCTATTTGGACGAAGGGCTCTATCTTCAATCCAAGCTTTTAGTGCGGGATTGTGGCGAGAGATTAGATTCACAACTGCAACAAAGTTACCTTGATAAGCACTGTCTGATTCCCTAAACGCTAGCCCTTGGCATCCCAAAGTCTTGCATTTATCGATAATAATTTCGACAGTTTTTCAATTCTGCACCTCTATTTTTTGCTCTTCTATTAGAGCAAGTCTATTGGATTTTTGAACTTGCGTCCTGTTCAAATTTTTTATCAGAAGATGTTGTTTCTTCTTCTATGGATATACCACACGTTGAAGTTGATGTTTCAATTATTATCAAGTCTAACTTTGTATGCTCACTACTTTGTATTTCATCATCCACTTCGACATCGTTATCAGTATTCGAAGGTTCTATTTTTCGTTTTTTTGAAGCTAAGGAGGCTATAAAAGAATTCTCTGGGGCTCCCACTGTTTTTATATAAACCTTTTTACCAAACCACCATGAACGGATCTTTCTTGACTGGTTTTATAGTCGTTATTAAATACTGCTTTGCATACGCAACATAATAATATATATCTTTTGCTTTTCATAGTTAGTGCTGGAAAACAAACGCAGATGCTATAATTTACCGTAATTTTTAAATGATTTAATGTTTATAAAAGTTATCACTTTTAATAAGTGTGTTAAGATATAAGAGTCTTATCATAGTAGAATAAGACTAATAATCCTATTATATATTCTTATTAGGCCTATTACTCCTGCAAACCTAATTCTGATCCTACTTTAGTATACTGATAATTGGAAGTAATAACAGGCACAAAACGTTCATATCAGAGTTTAGCATTTATTTTCTTATACTTTCTGATAAAAGCTTCATATAAAATTACTATATTAAAAAATTAATCATATCATTTTAAATGCTATCATATCTTTTATACAAAGACAGAAATGTTAAAATCAATTCATGGAAATAAATATTCACGTTTCAAAGTAGAAAGTATGAAAAAAAATGAATAACTGCTTTTAGTCAAACATAAACTTGCAGCTGCCATTTTTATTGTTGATAACAAAAAAAAGAAGCGCGAAAAAAAACTTGAAGCTGTGGAATACAGCCTTAAGCCGTTTAATAAACGTAAAGTTTATTTGTCCAAGTCAAAAAAGAATTAGATCTTTGATGGACTTTCGCAAAAATTTTGATTTTATTTAACTAGAAAATATTTTTTGATTTTATCACCGATTTCCCAACTGCCCCGACTCGTGGCAAGGAAATTCCCAACTTTTCTATTTTTTAGATTCTGGGAGGGGGAGACTCCCCCCCTACCCCCTCCAAGGCGACGCCCCTGATTAACACAAAGGTATATGTTGACATAATGATCCATTTTAAAGACCTCTAAATATTATATATATTAAACCCGTTTTGTTAAAACGGGCTAGCACACTAGTAATATATTAAAAATGAAATAATGCAATAGTGCTTGCTTACCTTTGCTAATAAGAAAAAAATATATATGTATATTAATATACATATGACTAAATAAACAACATAGAAGTTTACAAATATAAAAAACGATGACTTAATTAAACACAAATCTATACTCTCAAAAGATTCTTATTGAACTACAATAGTTTATAAATATTTTAGCGCAAAATATTACAAACGTTACTTAGATAACAAAAATTCAAATTTAAAAAAAAAAACTTGCCAGCTCTATTGCAAGTTTCAACATCTCAATTTCGATTTATGAATTTTGAGTAATGTTGACGTTTGGGCCCCTTTTTCGACGAGCCCTTAGGCTGTGCCTAATCTTGCTATAGGGTAGCTACGTGCCTGTAGAGCTTTTCGCTTTGTAGAACTTTTCGCCTGTAGAACTTTTCGCCTGTAGAACGTGCCTGTAGAACTTTTCGCCTGTAGAACTTTTCGTGCCTTTGTAGAACTATTCGCGCAAACCGGAAACACTACAGCAAAGAGATATTAAATGATCAACTTGCAAAAGGGACTGCTGTTTTTTACGAAACTCGCAGCGAAGACAAAAAAATGTTAACCTGCAAAGATCGTGCAACTAAAGATAAATCAGGTAACAAATAAAAAGTTACATACTGTAAAGATATCACAATCCAGTGTTGGTGGAAACAGGATAATCTGATAAAGATAGCAACATAATACTCAAACCATCAATGTTCAAGTCATACAATATGCATATAGTTGGTGTTGACCGGGTACTCTAGCAATTACATGGAATTCAGGCTCTTCGAAAATCCTATAAATGGTACAAGAAATTAGCTTTTTGTCTAATTCTTCAATGTGCTTTAAATTCACAAAAGACTTATACACATAGTACTGGCAGGCACATTTCATACTTGGATTTTTTGCTGAGTAACATTAAGTTGATATTTTCATCAATCCCTGAGATCCCTTGCAACCCTTGTCTTGTTGCTGGAAAGGATTTTGATAGACTTACTGTCAGACATTTTCCTTCAATATTGCCACCAGGCAAGGCAGGCAATAATGATCGACACCACAAAAGTTGTGTTTGTTATGTAAAGGGCAAACTGACCGCCAAAGGACTTCCCTTGAAAAATGTTTTTGTTTGTATTTTTTTGTCCATCACAACCCGGGTTACATCCTAATGAGTGTTTTCAAATTTATCATACTGTTTTGAACTATTCCTAAAAATATATTATGTATGTTTACTCATACATAAAATGTTTTCTCAAGACAAATGTGCATATATTTTATTTTAAGGAAATTTCCAATTTTTGGTGTCTTTACAAAAAGTTAAATATCTTTAGATTAAACTATCAAACTTGTTTAATTTTTTTGTTTGTTTGATCACCTCTATAAATGCCTATCTTATTTAATATTAAAACTATATGTTTATGAATTTATCTGTTAATATTTTAAGATTAAATTAAGAAATTATATACTTTTGTTTATTCAATATGTTGTATTTTCAATCACTTGACTATTTTTTTTTTTTTTTTTTTTTTTTTTTCAAATATGAAAGTCTATTCTCTAACAAAAAAAACAAGGTCTCATAATTGTTCATAAAACAAATTCGTTATTTTACGCGCAATCATATATATGTTTTTAACTCAGTCGCGAATAAGTTAAATACTGAATAAAACGTTTTTGAAAATTAAAAATTAAATGCTTCACACATAAACACCTCTGTTTTGCATATTATATTAAAATATTACTTTAATTACTTTTTTCGCTTTAACTAATTTTACTTTAAGCACTAACTCAACGAACGGTTTTTTTTATAAATGAATTTATTTTGTCAACGTTGATTTAACGTTGAAACAACGTTAAATAAACAACGTTTAAACCGTAACGTTGTTTTAACGTTGTGACATAGTTGAACAACGTCGAAACAACGCTTCAACCAAATTTCAACGTTGGTAAGTTATTGTTAGTTAGAAAATCATTTGTATCTTCGGCAAACATAGTTGTTGTTAAATTTCATGCTTTATAGAGATCATTGATATAAATTAAAAAAGCAAAGGTCCTCTATTTTAATAAATTATATCCAATTTTTAAATAGTCTTTTAAAAATAACAATACATTTCCTGTGAATCCATAGAGTTGTAATTTTTTAAAAAGAACCCCGTGATCAATAGTATTTTTTAAAAAGAACCCCGTGATCAATAAATCTATGAAGATGCCAAGAGAATATTGTGATTTTTCTAATGAACTTGCAATACTTTAAGTAAGTTAAAGTACTGCATGTTGAAATCAAAATGTGTATGACTAATCTTCATTTTGACATATTAGAATATTGTCGTCCGTCAATTGCTACTACTATTTTCTTGTAATGCGTATCCCTGAAACGAAGCTTCATCATTACATGGGGCAAGGTCTTTTTTTTGAAATGATAATTTAGTTTTAAGTTACGCTGAGTCCTGCGCATTGATTGAAATATCAAAACACGTTACCAATTTTTAAATTTATTTGGCTGTATATAGATCTTTTCTTATGTTTGGAGGTTGCAATCGGGTGGATGTACAAAAAGCCGCAGAGCTAATTGAAGAATCAACAGTGATTTTGATGCTTCTGACCAGGATTCAGCCTGGCAAATCTTTTCATTGTCGTCAGAATCTCAAGAAGCAGATAGCGAAGAAGGTGCAAGAGGAACGTATATCATGATACTAATACAAAAAAGAGAAAATCATGACCGCAAAAATCAAAAAAATAATGTGAGAAACTTTATAAAAAGTAAAAGGTAAACATTACGTAGACACAAAAGGTCAAGAAATCGCTTCGAAGCAACCACAACCGTCTTGCGTTAGATGTTGTTACAAATTTGCCAAAATATTTAGAACGAGAATAGGTTTTCCGTATTCCATGAGTACTGGGATACAGCGGACTACAATGAACAGAATGATTCCCTGTTAGCTAATCGAGTGAGACGTAACAGCCCACTCGTAATCGTATTTTCGTTGAAGAAAAACGACGCGGCAGTTTGAGTTAATATATTTAAACTGTAATTTTTCGCGATACTAAATATTTAAGAGCGTGCACTCTTTACAGCCGTTAGTAAGCGGGATGAAGCG
>NC_088927.1:17147500-17162500 GCF_038396675.1 Hydra vulgaris
CTTTCATTGTAACTGGAAACAAGCAACTCTCTTGAAAAATTAGGTGTTTAGCTAACTCTTACTCTTGTTCAAGGTTAAAAACTGATTTAAAATTCCCAAGTTCTTTTACTGAACAACTACTTAGTTCTAAACTCCCTCGCATAAGTCTTTTTATTCTGTCTCGCAGTATCGTTGTTGGGATACAAAACATTAACGATGACTTCTTATACCCCATTTCCTTCTTCATTACTGATTCAATAGCCGCTTTCCATGAATTTTCTTTTCAGGATTGTCGATTAGTTAGACGTTTGTGTTTTCTAACTATATTAGGTAACTGTATGCACAAAATAATAATTTTTTTTCTATCAAAGAAAAAATATAATAACAATACATAAATATACAATATGTATCTATATATCTATATGTATATATATATATATATATATATATATATATATATATATATATATATATATATATATATATATATATATATATTTATACATATATAGATATATATATATATATACATATATATATATTTATAGATATATATAATAGAGTTTATATAGCTAACTAATTTATATTAATACACACACACACACACACACACACACACACACACACACACACACACACACACACACACACACACATACATATATATGTATATATATATATACATATATACATATATATATATATATATATATATATATATATATATATATATATATATATATATATATATATATATATATATATATATATATATATATATATATATAGAGAGAGAGAGAGAGAGAGAGAGAGAGAGAGAGAGAGAGAGAGAGAGAGAGAGAGAGAGAGAGAGAGAGAGAGAGAGAGAGAGAGTATAGTATAGTTACTATACTATACTATAGTATAGATATAAACTCTATAACCTCATACATTATTAGCAAAAGAGAATGGTTTTGAAGTATTAGTATCAAAACAATAGTAATAGTAGATCAAAACAATAGTTATAGTATTGCACGAACTTCTACTAATACTATTATTCTACTAATACTATTGTTTTGATCTCCTTTTTATAAAATCCCTTAATATAAATGCTTGTCAAAAATAAACAGTTATAAAGTAGTTTTATTCAACGCTCACTAAATATTTATATATTATATATTTTAATATATATAATACTAGATATATTTTTAAAAATTTTAAAATAGAATACTCGCACAATTTTGTAGATGTTATAAGTTAAGTTATTTAAAACGCGTATTATAGGGGGTTAATTTATTTCAGTGGGGGTTAGAAATACTTAAGCCCCCGGGTAATCCATTTCGCTATATTTTAAAGTAATTGTACTCCCGGGGTTAATTTATTTCGAAATAGATTAACCGGGGAGTTAAAATGTTTTAACCGGGAGTTAACTTTTTGGGGAGTTAATCTAATAAGTGTCACCGAAATCAAAATTAGAAAGTAATAATTTTTTCCTATGCCTACAAGCAGAAACCAATTTACTTATTTTTGTTATGTTGTAAACGACTATCAAAAGTCGTAATAAAATATTTTTCACTGATGCAAAGGTTACACTTCTTTGTACATGGATTATAAGAGTGGCATTTTTTCAATTATGTTCCACTTAATTATAGGCATGTTACCTGCGTCTTTATGTTTCCAGATTTTCTTGGAAAGTTCTGCCTTATTTCTAAATCTGGTTGTATCAAATGATTTAATGTGGTTTGCAAATCTGACCTTGAATGCGTTTTCACTAATATCGATGTAAGATTTTTCCGTAAGACTGGGATTAGGTGATGCTAAAGTGGCTTTATATACAACATTTTTTGATAGACATTCGTTATTTAACGGGCATGCAGTTTTATTAATGCAGTTGCAATTTATATCATTAACGGGGAGTTTGTTGCGCAAAATTTGTTGCTTTTGTGAATTAATAATTGAGCGAATGTTTGGCATGCAGCTGTAACTAACTTTTATTGTGTTTCTGTTGAAAATTTTGTGGAGCTTATGATGTGATGGAAAATGCAAGTCAATTAAGTCTAAGAAAAGGTGTCGAATTTTTGTTACCACATTTTTACTGAAAGGAGGATTAAACCATATTATATTTCTCTTTCGTTTATTTGTATTAAAAGGATTTTGATTTGAATGATATTGGAGATTTGTGTGAAATCCAGACTTTTCTTATGCGTCTTTATAAATAGGAGCAAACTTTTGAAAAAGTTTGGTAATTGTTTTAAAATGCTTGTTGGATTTGCTTGTTAAAATAGATGGTTGGAACTAGCATGGACATAATTTAACGTACTATCAGGTTTGTGGCTGAATAGTGCAGTTATTAATATTAAATGTAACATTAAGGTAGTTAACAACTTTCATATTAGATTGAATGGAAATACAGAGGCTGTATTGTTTTAATATTTGAGTAAAATGCTTCCTAATTTTTTTTCCATTTTTGGACCGCTTGCGTTTCTAAAAACGGGTAAGCCATCGTCTCTATATAATCCAAATCAGATTTTTTATAAATTTACGAAATCTGGAAGAGAAGAAAAATAACAACTAACCCACAAACTTTCGTTCCATCAAATGCACCCATGGTAACATTAAATAAACCGCTCAATTTTTTAATTGAAACTTGGTCATCGGTAAATAATAAAGGCATACGCGCGTGGAGAAATAAAGATTTATAATCAGCATCAATGGAAACTTTTATGGAGTCAGTAAGTGGCTTTTCATTAATAGAAGGGTAAAAGTCAACGATGTCGAAAATAAGAAATATAACTGACATGAAACTTCAAGTTCCATTATAAAGTTGTTTTTTCATTTAAAATATTTTAATATAAATATATATATATATATATATATATATATATATATATATATATATAAAATATATATATATTTTATATACATATGTATACATATATATATATATATATATATATATATATATATATATATATATATATATAATATATATATATTTTATATACATATGTATACATATATATAATATATATCTAAATATATATATATATATATATATATATATATATATATATATATATAATATATATATATATATATATATTTTATATACATATGTATACATATATATAATATATATCTATATATATATATATATATATATATATATATATATATATATATATATATATAAAATATATATATATATATATATATATAAAATATACATATGTATACATATATATAATATATATCTATATATATATATATATATATATATATATATATATATATATATATATATATATATATATAATATATATATATATATTTTATATACATATGTATACATATATATAATATATATCTATATATATATATATATCTATATATATATATATATATATATATATATGTATATATATATATATATATATATATATATATATATATATATATATATATATATATATATACATAAAAAATATATATATATATATTTTTTTTAATATTTTTTTTGCGAAAATCTAAAGAGTTGAGTCTAAAAGCAACTAATTTTAATTTTGCTCATTCCTTTACTTAACTTATACTTATGTATTTAAGGTTTACAACTCTCAGGTGCATCTATTGTGTTAAATGTATTTGGAGCCGTATTCTGCCTGTTTTTATGCGCATTTATTTGTGCGATATGTCGGCGACCTAAACGGTAAGATATTTTACAAGGTTAATTTTTTTTTGATAATGACGTTTTTATAAAGGTAACTTACTGTTTTAGTAAATGTAAAGGCAAATTCAAACAACATGTTTGTTGACTATAGTATATTTATTTTAAATCGATTATTCTATAAACAATTGATTTAGATTTTATATACGGAAAGTTTTTCTTATTTAAAAAATGTTTCAAATTTATTTTTATAAATTTTACTACTAAGTACTAAAGACTTTGCATGTTTATGTATAGCAAATTGAAAGCGGTTACTGTACGATTTTACAAAGCGACTCAAAGTACAGTTGTACAAAGATTAGCTCAAAATCAAATTAATAGTGTTGATATTCAGATTGGAGTGGACAATACGGCTCTTTCTAACAATATCTAACCTTCAAATGAGATGGGAATTGACAATACGGATATACTGACATGGCGCCTCCACCATACGAACCATTAGCTCAACAGCTTTCTGTATCTATTGTTCTTAGTAACGAGCCTCCACCCGAATATTCGAACTAAGTTATGATGAAAGAAAAGCTACATCAATTTGCTTAAAGAATTTAACTTGAAAGAATTTTGCTATAAAATAATTTTTTTATCTTATGTCTAAATACAGTAATACTTTGCAAAAATTTTACTTTGACTTTGAATTAGTTGACATAATACTTTAACGAAACATTCATTTGACATTAAATTATTCCTGACAATATTTTAAGAAACCAATACCTCATATTGTAATTTTACTAAAATAATGGCTTGCTGACCCAGGTGCGATTCTTGGAATAAAATAAGGGGGGCTTTCAAGTAAAAATCACTCGAATAAAATGTGTCAAATGCCCGACTAATTTCTTAAAAACTGACTAAAACTTTATCATAAAAGCCTAATAATTACCTAATACTAATTACCTACCAAGCCTAATAATTATTTAGTAATAAGTTTGTAAATGTTATGGAAAGCACTAAAAAAATCAAGTAAATATTGGTTTTAAACTTTATAAAAAAAGTGATCTCTCATGCTTCATACTATTATATCAAAGAGTGTCGTTATTGGGATTCTATTTAAACTAGTACTGAAAATAAACTTTTAAATGATAAGGAATAATAATACAAAGAACATTAACAATTCATTTGTTGGAAAAATAGCTTTTTATGAATAAAATGTCAAATTTTATTTAAAATGCATAATTTTATTCAACCACTGGAATGACAAAAACTTGATTTAAAAATGAATTTTTACTAAATCGAAGCATCTAATCAAAAATCTAATTAAAAAAGTCCATTTTATTATAAGATGAATAGGCAAAAGTGTCCCGGTAGAACTAAAGTAATAAAATTCAAATTTTTTATTTAACTATTAAAAATGGTAATAAAACTATAAGTATTTCCTAATTAAAAAAAATTAAAAAATACTTACAGTTTTGAAAAAAAGAACTTTTTTTTGAAAAAAAAAAACTTCGTTTTGAAAAAAAAGACGTTTGTTTTAAATAATCCTTGAAATTAAAAAAACCAAAAATTTACAAGCTTTGCTGCCAAAGAAGCGGTATTGCATGCGATTGAAAAAGGCAAAACTACAAGAAACAATGCGGCCAAGTTCGCAATCGTAAAATCAACAGTCGCGAATTAAATTAAAGAATAAAGAAAAAAACAACAATAGAGTTTCTCCATAGTCAGAAACGCTTTGCAATACATACAAAGGCCTTAAAAGACAAGATAAATTTTTTATTAGTGTCGCGAGAGCAAAAGTGCTGTCGTATGTAATATCTGCTGAAATGAAAGAATTCCGTAATGTGTAATTCCGAAATGAAAGAATTCCGTAATGTAAATGTAGTGTTGACAAAAATAGCGTCTTTTGAGGTGTGGAAGTTTATTCAGGAGACGTCCTGAAGGAGAATCGAAAAGCGCGGACAAATTATGATCAAAATGCTTGGGGTTCCTTTGATAGATTTTTTGTTTGTCTTATCCACTTAGATGATTTCATAATGGACAAAAATATGTACAAAGATATCATTAAGGACGTTAAAGGGTGGTTGATAAAGTAAGTATCTTCATAGGGGGTACGGGGGAAAGGTTTCCGATAGCGTACAAAAGCGTATGGATGATGAGGAAGGGGGTTAAAGGAGGGTTAAATATAAAAGTTCGTACGCACTACATTAAAAAAAATTTCTTATCAATGTTTTTTTTTGTAATTTATCATAATTAACAAGTACTTGTTAACTAAAGTTACTAAATAAATAACATCTTACTGAATAAAAAACATCTTTAAAATATTAAAAATAAAAATATAACTATACCGTCTCATTGGTGTCCATAAACTGCCAGCTATCCAAAAAAAAAGTTGGTTATGTGAATAAAGATCAAAGATCGCTTACATGAAAGAATGTAAGGTAAAAGGCAGGCACACACACGCCACCCTATATACACTGACTCTGAGTATGGCGGTCTTTTTTTTCAGGCAACCTATGTTTTAAGTCCGTATTAAATAGCTTTTAGGTTTTGTTTTTAATACTAGTCATCTCGCATAAAACTTGTTTTTTAAGGACTTCCTAAAGAGAGATGCTTGAAAAGAATGTCAGAACAATTTTTTTTACATAAACAAACGCCATAACAAGACAAATCAAGCAATAATAAAAAAATTTAGTTTTGTAATTTTATTTTCATATTATTTATTGTATGAAAAGCTATTTTTTCCGGAATTAGGGGTCTATGTCCCGAGTTCCGGATGCATATAAAATAAAACACACACACACAAATATTACTAACAGTAAATTAATTAACTTAAGGTGGCTCATATAGAAAAAAAAAATTTTTAAAAGAATAAATTGCATAGGTTCATATTTATTTTAATGTGTTTTTGATTGTATAGGAAACTCAAATTTCATTAAAAAAACTGTAAATAAAATATATTTCAGGCAACTTTCAACAAAATCAGAGTTAAAAAACGCAAATTTGAAAAAATTCAAAACAAAGTTTCTTGATTAATTTTGGTTTAAATTCAAAAACTTTTTGGTTATAGCTTCATTACATCATTTTCATTCATTTCTACGAAAAGAATGAAAAAAATATTAAAATATCAAAAACAAGAAACAATACTTAAAAAAATTTATACATAAGAAAAAACATTTGTTGTGTTAAAAAAAATCGATAACACAATTCTTACTTGATCATTTTAGTACATCTGAAATCTTAATTATTTATTTATTAATTAATTAAAGTTCGCTAGATTATTGATACTAGCATCTTCAAGATGCTAGTATCAATATCTAGCAATCATTTAGTTTAGCTAGTATCAAAATCTAGCGAACATTTCTTGGATAAAATAAAAAAATTATATATATATATATATATATATATATATATATATATATATATATATATATATATACATATATATAATCTTATAATATATAATATATATATATATATATATATATATATATATATATATTTATATATATATATATATATATATATAATCTTATATGTACAACGATACAATAAAATATATATATATATAATCCTATATGTACAAAGATTATATATATATATATATATATATATATATATATATATATATATATATATATATACATATATATATATATATATATATATATATATATATATATATATATATATATATATATATATATATATATATATATATATATATATATATATATATATATATATATATATATTGTTGTGAAAGTGTTATCAGCAATAGTTAAAATACAAAGAATTGAAAAACATTATCACTGCAAGAAATTTACAGAAGAAATCGGACACTTCGCTTACTTTTTAAAATGACAACTTTTACATTTTCGAAACATAAGCTGTTACTTTCCTATATTGATAGATGTAGGTCAATTGAAAACACTAACAATAATTTTAAAAGTTAATTATCAAGTTTCTCAGGATAACTTGATCATTAGGCATTACGTTCAGTTAGAGAAAAAACAGAAGCAAACCTGATGGAAGTATAAAGGATTTCCGAAAATGAAAACAAGATTTCTGTCTTGAGTTTTATGGAAACACAAACTTTTACTTTCCGGAGAAAATATCATGAAACATTTTGCAGAACTGCCCGTCGGTCAACTTTCAGCAGATTTCAAGAATTCCGTAATGAGGATTACATAAAATTTCGTTTTCATTATACCAGAATATGTTCTAGACAGATAGCTATAAATGATGACTATAAATTTCATACTCTTCTGTACATTTCCTATCCCAACATCACCAGCATTAAAAAAGCGTACAGCAAAAATGTCGAAGAACTTGATTTAGATAATTTGCAGCTTTTAAAAGTCAACCTATAAATTATTTCATAAAAACTTACTGAATGAAAATTGTTATTAATAATCTATCCTAAATATTTTTATAAACCATTTTATAAACTCTTAAAAGTATTTATGTAAATGTTGAAGTTTAAGCAAACTAATCATTTACACGCAACAATTAAAAAATCAAAATAATAATAGAGTTAAGCCTAATATAAGGAAAATGTTTGTCAAAATGTTTAAAAAGTACGTTTTTGTTTTTTGTCTTGAGTTTAGCCGAAAGCGCGCAAAAATATTTTTTTTTTTTTATATAAAAATTTAATATGAATATTTTTTTCCAATTAAATAAGCATTTTATGTGTTTTTTGCTGTTTCGAATATTTTCTTTTTTTAATATAATTTTTTAAATTATATAAAAAAATTTATTTTATATAATTTAAAAGAACATATTTAGTCAAAAATAAAATAAAAATGTCAATTTTGAAGTTTTTGAATTTTATTACAAACTTTATGTTTGATTTTTCTTTTTGTAAAAAATATTTCCTCAGATGCGTCAAATACGACTTTACATCAGTGCAAAATTTCATCACCTAATATTTTGTTTGATGGATTCAAGCTTTTTGGTATAAGTTTGAACCAACAGGAGACAGAATTGCAATGAGCTAGAACCAACAGGGGACATCGTGACTTTGATAAAATGGTAAACATCTTGCTTGCAAGCATTCCTTGATGTGACAAAAACTCGAGATTTCAAGCCGCAGCTGCTTATTGCTTGCCACAGGAGAAATTTCTTACCAACTTTATCCAATGGTTTATACTTGAAATTGTTGCTGACACGTCCAGTTCGAGTTTAAGCAGTTAGTTATCGTTATCTGATCGGTTCGGATAATTTATGGTTTGATAAGACATGAAATGGTTAAATTTTTCAACGTTCCTGACCAAAAAAACTCTGAAACTTTATACCTTTTGGTTCGTTCTCTGTTTGATAATCCAGGAGTTGGCTTTATTGATTGTCGAATACTAGTTCCTGCTTTCTTATCCTTTAAACCACTCATTCCTCCAGATCCTTTTGCTCGTTTGATAGATAAGAGCTTTTGTATCGTTTTAAGACCACATAAAAAGCAGTTTTGCTAGATTCAGATGCTTTAGCGATTAAAAAAAACGACACAGTAAGATTTGTATGTAGTTGTGCAGAATTTTTTTCCGTCTTTTTTTGACTGTTCTGATGACATTTTAAAAAAGGCAAATATTTTTAATAATACTATCATTACTTAATGAAATTACTCAAAAAAAAAAAAAAAAAAATTTGTTAGTGACAAATTATAAAACGAAATTCATCGTTCCGAATTTAATAATCGCATGTTTTATTATTGAAAACTTTGATATCCAACCTAAAGCCATACTGAAAATAATAATTGCGGGGGCTTACATATATAAAGTACAATTATCGTCAATGTATACAATTTTGATGGGGTTTTCCACAAAATACTAAACGCAACCCAGCAAACATGTCAGCGTTGAATCAACGTTGAAAACCGGTCGCAGCGTAGAAAAAGCGTTGCAGTCACAAAAACAACGCGCTTTCAACGTTGAGTCAATGTTTGTTTTTGTATACTAAATCGCGGTAAATTTAAACGTTGAATAAGCGTTGAAATTGTAACGTATTTTAAGCGTCTCAAAAAAAACCGTTTATTCAACGTGGAATCAACTTACGCAAAAAGCCACTTTAAAGACGATTCAAAATCTGCGCTTTATCAACGTTAAAAATAAACCGCTTTTTAAACGTCACAGTTTCAACGTTGAATAAGCGTATAAATTTCAACGTATACATTATCTTCTTAAAAAATCTCGTTTAATCAACGTTGAATAAAAGTACGCAAATGATCACTGTAAAAACGTCGCAAAATTTAAGGTTTATCAACTTTAGACATTTTTGTCTAACTGCTTTTTCAACGTATTTAAGCTATTTATGAAACAGCGTTTATTCAACGTTACATATACCAACGTTGAAAATGTGGTAGTTGAAAAACGTTGAAAAAGTGTTACTTTGCCAACGTTAATAAAACGTTGTTTTGACAACGTTGAGAAAGTGGCACATTGAAAATTATTGTCTCAGTATCTAGCCATTACAAAAAGAGTTTGCCGAAAAGTAAAGGAAAGGAAAACTTAATAGAATGCATGCAGATGGTATAAAACAAAATATTTTGGTAAAGTTATGTTTTATAACATCTTTTTATTGCGGTTAATTTTAAACTTCTAGATTTTGCATCAAACTGTATATAATATACATAAATCTCAGGGTATATTCGGTTTTTTCAGGTTATTTTTGTTGATGATTTATTATTTTACGTTGACCATTTTAATAAATTGCAAAATGTATTAAAAATGTTATTTCTAAGTTTGAAATAGCATTTAATTTTAATAAGATTCAGATGTTTAAAGTAATATCAAAATTAATAAAACATAATAAGTCAGACTAAATTTAGTCTGTTAACAGACTCAATTTATTATTTGTTTGGAAAACTTTAAACAGCTTACCCTAACTATCAAGCAAAAACTTCAGTATAAAATCTTCGACCAAAAATGAAAGTATGCATTTTTATGTTTTTTTTTGAATAAAAACACGTTTGGATTCGAAACTTTATTTCCATTATTTTGAAAAACATCTAATTTTAATAGGAAAAGTATTAAGTCCTAATTATAGAGTTGGTGTTACCCATATATATATATATATATATATATATATATATATATATATATATATATATATATATATATATATATATATATATATATATATATATATATATATAATACGTATTTTTTATACGTATATATATATATAATACGTATTTTTTATACGTATATATATATATAAGAAACATATACATTTTATATACGTATATATATTTATATATATGTATATATATTTATATATGTATATGTATATATATATGCATATGTGTATATATATATATATATGTATATATATATATATATATATGTATATATATATATATATATATATATATATATATATACATATAAATGCATACAATATATATATATATATGTGTGTGTGTATATATATATATATATATATATATATATATATATATGTTTATAAATGTGTATATATATATATATATATATATATATATATATATATATATATATATATATATATATATGTATATATATATATATGTATAATATAAACATATAGGTATATGTAAATATAAATATATATAGTTTTATATGTATATATATATATATATATATATATATATATATATATATATATATATATATATATGTATATATATATATATATGTTTATATACATTTATATGTATATATACATTAATATGTTTATATATGTGTATATACATATACATTATATGTATATATATATATATATATATATATATATATATATATATATATATATATATATATATATATATATGTATATATATATATATACATATATATATACGTATATAAAATGTATCTTAAATATATATACATATATATATATATATATGTACAATATAAACATATATGTACATATAAATACATAAATATATATATATATTTATATAAATATATATATATATATATATATTTATATATATATAAAAGTATATATATATATATATAAATGTATATACATATTTATATATATATATATATATATATATATATATATATATATATATATATATATATATATATATATATATATATATATATATAAATATATATATATTTAAATAAAACAAATGATGTCTTAATTTTAGATGATCTATTTTAATGACTTCACAATTTTGGGCTTTAGTTGTTTATTTTAAAAACAGATTGAAGCAGAGGCAGTTGTTCCATATTGTTGGGTAAAAGATGGTTGGTTATTTTTGTCAACTGGTGTTCATACAATGAAAGCTGCCCATAATATTTTTCTTATTGACTTTTTATGGAACAAGCTAAGAGTTAAAAGAATTAAAGTAACTGTAGTTCATTAAATTGTTATATATGAATAAAAAAACTATTATAGTTTTAGGAAAATGGTGAAGTACTATATCAAATAAACTTATTTCTTATATTTATTTTGGGATTAGTAATATTTATTGTTTAGTATTATTAATACTAAACAATAAATTAGTAATATTTATCTGTTATATTAGTAATATTTATCTGTTTATTAGTAAGTATTTTTTAATAAGTAATGTTTAATTAGTAATATTTATCTGTAATATTAGTCATATTTATCTGTTTATTGTATTATGATTGCCTAGATATATATCGTAATCTGTTTACACTGATTCTACGTTTTAGTTTATACATTTTTGTCTCTATTTGTTTTATTAAATAATTACTAATTGGTATCTATTATTAGATAAAGATGTAGGCAAAGGATTTAACTTTATGACTACAGAGGACTCCGAAAATGAATGTAAGTAATAATGTTGGTGAATGATTGTGTTTCTCTTTGCATTTAACTTTTCTTTTCTTTTTTATACAGTAAAGAATAGATAAAATTTAATATTAACTATTGGTCATTGCTGATTTTAATAATACTGTCTAAATTTTTTTGACTTGTGATAATTTGATTTTAGGTGTAAGTTTATTTAGTAAAGTTCTGGTAGATCAAAGATAAAGGAATGATATGGTTTTAACTGGTTTCCATCTTATGAATGAAGTACATTATATGATTTAAATTGATGGTATATAGTTACACCTATTGATGTAAGTTTGATTTAGTTAATTTATGAATGGAATTGTGACTATATTTAGTTCTAAAATTTGACTTTCATAAAATTATATAAACATATATATATATATATATATATATATATATATATATATATATATATATATATATATATATATATATATATATATATATATATATATTCACACATATATATATATATATATATATATATATATATATATATATATATATATATATATATATATATATTTATTTTTATATTTGAATAGATATATATATATTTTTTTTCTATATATATAGAGAGAGAAAGAGAGATAAATTGATTTTGTTGAGTCTCTATAGATAAAACATGGTGTGAATAAAAAGGAAAGTTGATTAGTGATTTTCAATTACATTAGTATTGGTATGTTGCTTTATATAAGTATATAAATGCATATATATATATATATAAATTAAACTAAAAAGAAATTTATTAATTATTGCTTTGTTATTTTAGAACATTTACTAATCTATTTGTAAAATACAATAACATAATTTACATATACATATTTATATATATATATATATATATATATATATATATATATATATATATATATATATATATATATATATATATATACATGTATATATATATATATATATATATATATCTATATATATATATATATATATATATATATAGTTATATATATATATATAATAATAATAATAATAATAATTATAAGCTGCGGCGAACAATAAAATGTCGCTTGAAAGGGGTAGCAACCCCTTAGCTCTTTGCCAGTAGACAATGAGCTGTAGCAGCAATTCGGTATATTAACTTAAATACTAGTGTTGGCTACAGTGTTTGTCTAAAAGATTTTTAAATTCATTGAGATGACGAGAGTCAATTACAGTTTGTGGGAGTGAATTCCATCGGTTTACTACTCTGTTAGGAAAGAAATTGAGTCTAGTTGAAACAGCACGCATATTGTTATTGAGGTCAGAAGCGTTAAAAAACTCTTTGTATTGACGATGAGAGTGTCCTCTAGTTATTCGCACAGATGGATAGCCGATTTGTGGGTTAATCCAATAAATATTTTCTAAATTATTTATAAATTTGAAGTTGTAGATTAAATCACCTCGATTGCGTCTTTCATTTAGTGAGGTAAGATGAAGGTGTGCTAATCTGGCTTCACTGGATAAGGCTTTGAGAGATGGAATTGCTTTGGTGGCACGGCTTTGGACTTTTTCAATTTTTTTAACGTTGTGTGCAGAAAGATAATTCCACACAGGAGCAGCATACCCAAGGTGAGGTCTCACCAGCGATGTGTAGAGCCTCTTCCAAACTTGTGCATTTATATAAATAAATGATTTCTTTAGTTGAACGAGAACAGAGTTTGCTTTTGATGATATTATTTCAACGTGTGTATCCCATTTGAGGTTGTGTGAAATGCAAATCCCAAGATCTTTTTCACTGTACGAGGAGTCAAGAAGCTGCTTCCCTTGCTGAGTCAAGATATAGTATTGGTGGTTAAGATTTTTGCTTTTGTTAAAGTGTAAGATAAGGCACTTTTTGTAATTAAGTCGTAAGCGCCAAGTTAGAGTCCAAGACACAATGTGATTTATATCCATCTGGAGCAGAGCTGGGCTCTCAGGTGTAGAATTTGTGGAAATAACTTTACTGTCATCAGCGTATAACTTCATTGGATTGCTAACTAGGTCTGTTATGTCATTAATGTATAAGATGAATAAAAGTGGTCCTAGAACAGATCCTTGAGGGACACCACTGGTGACTGGTAACGACTCTGAAATGGTGGAACCCATGACAACTCGTTGTGTTCTTTTAGAAAGAAAAGAATTTATCCAATTAAGAAGCATATTAGAGATACCATGACCAGAAAGTTTGTGGAGCATCAGATCATGAGGAGGTGTGTCGCTTTTTCATAATCTAAATATAAAACACCTACACTATAGCCTTTTGCCATTGAGTGTGAGATCTGATCTATAGTTTCCAATAAATTGGTAATGCATGATTTTTTTGGAACAAACCCGTGCTGATTTTGAGATAAAAGATTATTTGCACTTAGATACTCGGTTAAACAATCTTTTACAATACGCTCTAGGATTTTGCAGCAGGCAGAAGTTAGGAAAATCGGTCTGTATTTTGATGCATCAAGTTTAGATCCTTTCTTGTGAAGCGGTGTTATGTTAGCATCCAGCCACGCGGCTGGGACTCGACCTTCACAAATAGATTTTATAAATATGTAGGTAATGGGCACGTTCAGAGATGAAGAACATTTGTTAAGGATGTGTGGGTGAATGCCATCTATGCCTGC
>NC_088927.1:17167500-17220000 GCF_038396675.1 Hydra vulgaris
AGAACTTTAATGTCATCAAAGCAGACATTCCATTGCATTTTTGTATATATTAATGTCACTACTTTTTTGTTGTTGTTCATGTATATTTCAATAACATAATATGTAGCTGAAATATTCATCAAGAGTTTTCACAATAACATTTGCTTTACCAGTTAAATAACACATTGTATTGAGCACTGCTCATGAAAGTTTTAGTACATTTTCTTTAATATATATATATACATGTAAATATAAATATATATATATATATATATATATATATATATATATATATATATATATTTATATGTACATATATATATATATATATACATATAAATCTATAAATATACACGTAAATAAACATGTAAATATATATATATATATATACATTCATATATATATATATATATATATATATATATATATATATATATATATATATATATATATATATATATATATATATATATATATATATATATATATTGATAAATGTTTTATACTGCTGGAAATACAACTCCTTGTCTGTTAGAGAGTGATAAATGTCATTATTTTCAAAAAAGATAGATCAATTCATATTAAAAAAATTTTAAATGAAAAAACACCATTTTATAATGAAACTTAAACTTTAATGCTAAATGGCAAACACCACCCATATTATTCAAATATAAAACAATCACCATTATATAAAACTTTAACATTGCATAGGCATCTGATGTCAATTATACGTGATTCAGTTTTTACTTATCGCCGAAGTCAAAGTTAGATGGTAAAAATTTTTTCCTTTGCCTACAAGCAGAAACCACTTTAATTTTTTTTGTTAGGCAGTAATTGACTATCAAAAGTCATATTAAAATATTTTTCATTAATGCAAAGGTTACACTTTCTTGTAGTTGCAAAAGGTATAATAATACGCCAACCAATATATATTTTAAAACACATTAGTACATCAAGTTTTAATAAGAAACGAGATTTTATTAACAATGAATGCAAGGTTTTAAAATACGTATCAAACGTTGTAAGTTATGTACAATGTATCTTCAGTTTGTTAACCATTTTACCACATCATCTGGTAAAGTATAGTACATTAAAACTTCAATATCATGTACTTCAAAAAATATTATTTATTTTCTATCATGTAATGGATGTGATGGAAAAACAACATACATTGGTAAAACTAATAAAAATAATAAAGGTTAAGAACTAATCTACACATCTACACATGCGGAACAGGTATTGGTTCAGATTAATTTGATCAGCATGTTATCAATTGCCATAAAAATGAACCTTTTTTTAAATTATATCCAATGTTAAAACTCTCAATTGAGAATTTACTTTTTATTTATGAAGCTCACCTACATAAACAGGGACATGATAACGTATAAACAGGAAGTAATTATTTTCACATTACTTTTAAAAATTTCCATACCAACAAGTATCAAGTTTTGCTATATTTGTGCTAATTATAGTTCTTTATATAAACCTTAATTACTTCATTTTTAAACTTTTTATAGGAAGTTCAATATAAAGAGTTTTTTATAGTATTGTATATCTGCTAAACAGCTGAAGGTTTTATATGAAAGGCCTTCTGTTTTGGAGAAAAAAATTTTTTAAATTATTTGTCAAAGTTTATATAATAAAATTATTTTACTCATCTTAGTTTGAATAGTTTTTTCTTTTGTTAACTGGAACATTTGCTCATACATATATATATATATATATATATATATATATATATATATATATATATATATATATATATATATATATAGATATATATATATATATATATATATATATATATATATATATATATATATATATATATATATATATATATATATATATATATATATAGTTTGTTGTCTTTGGGAAGAGCTGAAGGAAAAAAAGAATTCTTACGCCAACACATACGTCACTTTTAATTACTTTTGACTTTAGTCCAACATTTTCGTGTTGGACGAAAGCCAAAACCATTAATTTAATTACAAATTAATCGCTATGTAAAAAAACCACAACAACGCAAATTTAATTGACCAGAATGTTTTTAAAAACATTCTGAATGTTTTTAAAACATTCTGAATGTTTTTAAAACATCCTGAATGTTTTTAACAATATAAACAATGTTTTTATTTTTATTTTTTTTAATATAATGTTTTTATTTTTATTTTTTTTAATAAAATGTTTTTTTTTTTTTTTTTACTGTTAATCATGCGCGGAGTGTTGCTGCATCGACTATCTTATAGCCTGACTCGCAAGGGAGTGCTGCTACATCGACTGACAAATAGCCTGACTCGCAAGGGAGTGCTGCTACATCGACTGACAAATAGCCTGACCCGCAAGGGAGTGCTGCTACATCGACTGAGGGTTTGGCTGGGGCAGGCAGACTATCATTAATAAAAAAAAAATTCCGGTCTTACATTTTAATTTTTACCTTTTGTCAACAAAGTATGGAAAAAACTTTCGGACAACATCTAAGGGTTCTATATATATATATATATATATATATATATATATATATATATATATATATATATATATATATATATATATATATATATATATATATATATATATATATATATATATATATATATATATATATATATATATATATATATATATATATATATATATATATATATATATATATATATATATATATATATATATATATATATATATATATATATATATATATATATATATATATATATATATATATATATATATATATATATATATATATATATAAATATAAATTATTTTTAATGTTTAAGGTTAAATTTTTTTTTAAGAAAAGATAAATATTTCTTTAAAAAAAAATGTTTTTTAAATGAACGAGCTCGAAAATTTTAGCAGGACTCCTAAAACAAAAATAAAAATATTTAAACATCAGATTATTTTATTGTGGTATATATACTGTTAAAACTTTTCAAAAAAAAAGTTTTCACAATAATTTTTTATCTGGCTCACTGTGGTATGACAAATCTGTAAAAAAAACTTTTTGCATGACTAAAAAAGGTCACCTGCAATAATTAAGATATGTGACTAGAGGAGAAATCAAATCATATCTTATTATTGGACTCCAAACACATCTTAGAAAAAACATGTTTAAGAGAAAAATGACTGACATAGTAACAAGGTAATTGTCTGAAGATGCAGCTTTGTTATAAAAAAAAATCAAAACCTTTAAGCATCAATTTCACTTGAAGTTAAAATGACCAGTCGTTGTTAAGAATTATTTTCTATATTAATTTCATTAGACAGACTCACCTTTAGCAGAGTTGTCATATTAACTAAACTGAGAAAACTTATAAAATTTTGTGAATTTGTTGTTCTAAAATAAAAAACTGTTTAAAAAGATTTTGCTGAACAACGACAATAATTATAGAATTTTCTCTATTATTTAAATGATATATTTTTAAAACTTGTAAACTATTAGTTCTTAGATAGTTTTAACATAAATACACGAAAATGGTATTAATCTCGTTTGAAAATGTAACATATATTTAGCATGGTCGCCTAAACTTGTTATTTTTTTTTTATGCCTCTGCTATAATATTGATTTATTAATTAAAAAATTACGCTCAACAGACTTTTCAAAAAAATCTGTACCTGTAAAATGTGGAACTTTTTTAACAGTTAGTGAGTTATTTTTTTCAAACAATAAAAAAAATTTTATCTGGCAACCATAAGACTTTTATTAAAAATCATCAATAAAGTTTAAGGGATATAAAAATTGATATAAAAAAAATTCATATTTACAAAACCCATGAACACTTTAGGAAATTATTACCATAAACAATATACTGTTTAATTGTTTTGTATTAATACATACAGTATGCAGAAAAAAAAAATTATGCACTTAAAATAAAATAATTTTAAAGATTGCATCAAAAAAATGAGTTTTCTGTTAAAGTATTTGAAATTTTTTTTTGATATCTATCAAGTATTATTTTAGGAGTTTATTTGTGTATTGGTGAACTAATTGCTTTTCATATCTTTGAATATTACACAATTGATTTATGATCCATAAAGTTGACTGCAAAAAAAGTTATAAAACGCTGACAAAATAGGTTGTTATTTTAGAATAAATCGAGCAAATTGAATGATCAAACTACATGTTCTCAAGATGTAATTGCGAACTTGATAGTTGTATTTAAGAAACTTAATAAGTCATTTAGAAGATGAAAGTTGTAATTAAGAAACGTAAGATATAGTTTAGAGCATGAAAGTTGTAAATAAGAAATCGTAAGATGTAATTGAGAAGATAAAAGTTGCAATTGAGAAAAGTCTAAAAAATATAAAGTTCTTTGTATTTTGAATTTTGTATTTCTAGTATACTTTGTAATTTAAGACTGGTAATAATAATATAATAACATTAAAATATAAAAAGTCTTGAAAAAGGCATTTGAGGCTTAGGCGGTAACTAAAAAAAAATCATATTGGGTATCAATTAAAACTTTTTTTTATTTTTGTTTATGAAAAATTTCATTGAGATTTCAGATGAATAATAAATAAAACACAAATAATATATTTACCTAAAAATTTAAACAACGTCTTTGAAAATCATTTCAATATTCAGTTAAGCCCCAGTTGGATGACTTCCATATTTAAAACGTTGCATTTGTGGTCGTATGTTGTACAGGGCGTGTACAATCACCTTCCATTATTGTATTTTTTGCCGCAATAACAATTCTTTTTAAATGCTGCATTCGTTGTTCCATAATCCCAGCATCAAATACAGACAGAATGCGAATAACATTTTTAATGTTAATTTTTATTTTGGACCAGATGGATTCCACTGTGTTTAACATTAGGTTGTAGGGTCCTAATCGTAACAAATGAGCTAGTGAATTTTCAAACACCCTTTCCAAACGAGCGTGACATGGAGCATTGTCTGTTACGAAAACCAAATCCTCTAAACAATTACCAGATGTAACCCACTGGTTAAACAAATCCAACATGCACTCGTTACAAGAATCTGCTGTAAATGATCCTCTGCGAGTTTCCATCATGACGACATTTGTTGTTGATATAACTGTAATCGAATAAATGTTTGCACCTTTTGAAGAAGGTATTTTCTGTTTCCTTGCGTTTTTTTACAAAAAAGATTAAAATATGTTTCATCCAACCAAACTTTCTGATGACTATTTGTGATGTGTTTGTTAATGTTCCTAACATATTCTGCTCTTTTTTGTATGTTTTCATTACTATTCATTGTAGTAGGCTCCTTGTGCACTTTTTTAAATGAAAATAGTCTGCCTTCGAGGTAATTGGCATTTGTGGTTGTGCTGACGCTAATATTAAATTGTCTAAGTATACTTGTTTTAATGGCCACCAACGTCAACTTACAGTCGCTTTTAATCCAGGTTTGCGTTTTTTTAATTTTATCATCGGTTAATTTTTTCAGTTTATAACCACCTCTTCCGATAAAATTTAAATTTCCGCTGCGGACCCAATTGTATGCTGTCTTATATTTGACACCTAAAGCTTGCGCCAAAGTCACCTAATTGTTGTTTCGCTCAGCACAATCAATTACTCTTCTTTTATTATTCGATGAAGATAAAGCATAACGTTTTCTTTCAACTTGTTGAGTTGTATGTATTTCATGGTTACAAATTGGACAAGGTGGTTTTGCTTGTTCCAGAAGTGGTTGTAAACAAGTTAGGTTAAATAAATGCTTGCACAGATTCAATTTAATAATAGACTTTCTATACATAGTGTGCTGACAAAAAACACAACGATCTTTCAATTCCATTACTGTATCACTGTATTGCTGGTGCATACAAATGTTAAATTTGATATTACTAACTTATTAAAATGCAAGATCTTTTATAATGACCTAGAAACTTACATTGAATTCGTTTTTACAAATAATGTATTCTCATTTACAAATAACGATTTCTAAATTACAACTTTTGTTTTTCAATTTACATATTGCGAATTCTTATTTACATGTTGTGTTTCTCAACTACATTTTAAAATTTCTTTATTACATGTTGCGACTTCTAAATATATGTTTTATTTCTCAATACATTTTACTTTTCTTAATTACAACTTTCAAGTTCTCAATTACATGTTTAAAAGGTGTAGAAATAAAATATAGTGTTTCAGAAAAATGGCATTAAGAAACAACATTTGTCTTTCCATATACAAAGCCTCTTAGTTAATTTGAAAAAAAAAGCAAAATACTACCGTCAGATCCAAAAAGAAACAGGAATTCCTTTTACGACAGTGTCCTCAATTGTTAATAAGCATAGCCTGATTGGAACCGTTTCTAGTGTGGCTGGCAGAGGACGAAAACGCAAGACCACCTGTACAATTGATTGCAATATCATCTTTAATGTGAAGCAACAATAGATTTTCGGCAGCTAAATTAGCTTCAAAAGTTCAAGAAGATCGCAATATTATTATAACCTCTGAAACAATTTAAAATTGTATTAGACAACAAGGATAAAGAGGCAGAGAAATTCAAAAAAACCCTTTTTCAACTGCAAAGCAAATGAAACGTCGATTAGAATTTACATAGAAGTACGAAAATATGCCGATATCATTTTGAAAAAAAGTTTTGTGGTTAGATTAGTCAAAATACAACCTCGTCTCATTCGATGGAGTTCAGAAAGTGTGGGAAAAAAAAGAAGCTTATAAACTAAGTTGTTTGCAAGGTAGTGCAAAGCATGGAGGAGGAAATTATAGTTTGATATAGAATGAGTTGGAAAGGAGTAGGGATATTGATGTAAAAATGGATGCTAAGAAAACGAAGGTATACTTTTACACAAATAACATCAATGTTTTGGAATGGGATTCTAAAAGTCCGGGGATGGCACTTTTACTTATTTTGATGCAAAAATGCGAATTACTTTTTAGCGTAAATTACTTTATATAACTCTTATAAAAATATATAGTTTACTTACATTTAAAAGTAATTCGTTTTTTTGACATAAATTATATAACGTGTAAAACTTAATTACTTAAGTTATGTTTTTTAAATGAGTAACTGTTACTTGAAAAAGTAATTTTCTTTTACAAATAAAAGTTATTTGCATTTTTACTTTTACTTGTAAATTTAACTTACTTTTAATTGTAAGTTAATTACTTTTAAAAGCAATTTTGGTTATAACTATGTAAAAAATTTACATTAAAATATAATTTACTTTTAAAATGAAAAAAAAGTTTCTTATGAAGTAAGCACGTAAATATACTATTTAAAAAACATTACACTTTCTTTACCAAGGAAAATAACTACATAACAACAAATTACCTTTATGTGTAAGAGTAACTTATTAGCAAAACCAGCTTAAATGAAAAAGTAATTTAAAAAAAATTGTTATTTGCAATTACAAATAAAAGTAACTTTTTTTTTGGAAACATTATACTTTACTTTGTTAGTAAGTATAATGCAAAGCAGTCATTTGATTTAACATAAATTTTGAGATAGGTAGCATATTCAAATTTGCCTGCTAGCATGTTCCATAGCCTGCTTGAGGTCACTTCTGGGTAATACTTCAGGTAATACTCTGATGTATGTAGGCAATGTTTATGGTGGGGCATTGGGAAAGGATCCTTTTCCACTTATGTCATAAAGGGTAGTTCTAATATAATTAGGGGCGCATATAGTCATCATGCGGGCATGCCAGTAGTGTAGAGATGGCCATCCTGCCGCATGAGTACTACTAAATAATCATTGATTTTTTATTTCTTTTTTTTTGTTGTTGAACTTTGGCAAGAGGGAGGGGGTAAGAATAAGCATGAATAATTTCTAAGCTATGGGTAATTCATGCATGTGTAAACCTTAACTAAGTCACTGTTCGTTAAATCGCATTTTTCTCCAGTTTTTTTTCTTTGTATTTGCCTTTTCAATCAAGTATTTTCTTATGGTAATATGACGCAATATAACATTTTTGGTATCTGCAAGGACATTGGCTGCTAAAACAGTTTTTAAAAAATTAATTGTCATTCAAACTATCTGGCATAATTTAATGAATAAAAGAGTGTTTATCAGATATAATCTTGTATTGGATTTTGTCATATATAATCTTTTTGAAAAAAGGTGGTAAGGAAAGCTATTCAATCTACTACTATAGTTTGTGGGCTCCCTAATAACCTCCTTTTTGTTGCGTTAGTGTCCAACCCGCACAAAGATGATTAGAAAAATAAAATCTTATTCAATTAAAAAAGTGCTTTAGAATAAACTTGTATTTTTTTTTCAAATGTTCCAGACTACCTTATAGACTAGCTAGAGATAAGAAACTTCCATAATTTGTGTAAATTCAATAAAAGTACATCTTAAAATGGTTTTCAGAGCCAACTGGAAAAATTCACTTTCTTAAATCTCTTTTCTTTTCTTTTTTTTTTTGATTTTTCTTGATCTCTCAAACTTTACTTTGATTTTACTTTGTCTTTACAGCATTTGCAAAGTCCCGATGAACATGCATGTTAAACCTGTTTCTTGGGCAAGTGGGATCATACCGTTTTTTTTCTCTAATATTAAGTTTTTCCTTAAAGTTTGGGTTTATAAATTTTTAGAAAGAAAGCGTTTTTGCAAAAATGCTTTGAAAAGGCATTTTTTTGATTTATTTGTTTTAGTATTAATTTTTTTGTCTTGAGCAAATAGGTTAATGGCCCTGATAAAAATTTGGTTGGGTATATTTGTAACAATGCTGCTGCTGCTTGCTTCTCTTATTCAGCGTGGCTGTTGTCAGAGCCGTCTCGAAGAGGTCTCTCATTGATGGATAGTGGGTGGGTGGGGTAGGCGCTTGTATGTTTTTTTTGCCTGCCAGAGACACACACGTAAAAAATGGTCCTTGATATTTGACATTTGTCGACTATACTTCAAAACTTGCTTATTGAAATGCTAAATTTACTAATGTGGTTACTCAAATGCATATATGACAGCTTCAGGGGGAGGGGGGAAATACCTCCTTCACCCCATGTTCGTGACGGCTCTGGTCATAACAACAGCTCTAACAGTAAAAAAAATAATTTTTTTTTTAATTTATATAATAATAGCATTTCATAAAACTGTTGTCTGCAATGAATTAATTTCAATTAGTCTATTCCAGACAACAATTATTTCTTCATTATTCTATTTTCTAACAATTATTCTAGTTAGTCATTTCCAATAATAGCTTTCATTTTAATTAGATGGGTTTTTAACAAGAACCACGCTAAATAAAAAAAGCCAATATACAAAACTCAGAACAAAATTCAAAATGCAGAGCCATTTAGTAACTTAGAATAAAGTGCAAAATGCAATTTCCAAAGCCACAACAATAATTCAGACAGCCTTTTAAAAAAACTTTTAAATAACTAATGTAAATAACATAAGATTATTAAAAAAAAAAAAAAAATTAAAAAAGTAAAACTAAGAGTAATAAACACAACAACCGCCTATTTTAATTTATTTAATATTACAAATTTAAAAGGATGGTTCAAAAAAGCCCACTTTCAAAATTAAATTAATATGTTCGATTGTGAAGAAAAGTTTGTTGATATTATTTATGATACAAATGAAATAACTTTAAGTTCTTTTTATTTCAGTAAATTTTTGTTTCTTACAGTAAGTTTTTTTACTTTAAATTTTTAAAATCTTAAAGTAAAAAAGTTAACAAAAGTGCAAATCACTATATTTAAACAATCAGGTTCGAATCACATATTTAAAATCAGGTCAGTTGCAAGCTTTTTGTTTTTGTTTGAGAATTTAACTTTATGTAACAACATGGACCAAACTCCAATAATTTATTACTCGTGTTTATGTAAAGCTTTTCAAAAGTATTGCAATAATCAGAGTCTGCTAGCAATAAACTCCTAAATTATTATCTTTCCATTTCATCGCTATTTTCATTGCTCTCACACTAATACCATTTCATGCCATTAGTGTGATAGCGATGATTATTATATTACATTTATATATAGGTACATTTTTTTAACATTTTAAACTAAAATTAAATTCATTAACAAGTTTCTAATAATCATGCAATAATCTCTTTGTGTTCAAAAACTTTGACCTTACAAATTTGGAGCAACCTCCCCAATCATTTAGGGGATTTAAAATATTATCTTTAATTAAGTTAAAGGTTTGTCTGACAATCAAATTCTGTTCCTCATTCAAAAATTCGGAGCGAAATTTAATTTAACTCTTTTTTCGTTAATAAGTAAGCAAATGACGCGGACTTAAAATTTTTTTAAGAATTTTAAAAAAACTGAGCTTTTATAAGTGACTTTAGTTTATAAAATCATTTGAATTTTTCAAACAATATAATATTGTTCAAAATATTCTTATTTTTTTTTATTAATGGTTTGATAATTTTCAAATTAATCTTTTTCAAGGATTATTTTGTCATTGATTTATTTACTATATTACATTAAGACATTTTTTTATGCAGTGATTGATTTTTAATTTTTGTAGTTTTTTATTTTTCAAAATTTGCCGTTACAAATTATTACTTTACCTCTGAAATATACGAATGGCCGAGGCAAGGAAAAGACATAAATAGTCTTATTGCCAAACCCCTAAATATCCATACATAATAAAGTCATTAAAAACTTGTCATTAAAAAATGATGATCATGTGTTTTTCTTTAGTTTGAGATTAATAACTTAATTTAAGTTAACTATAATAGTTTTGTACTTTTTAGGAATATATCTAAAAAATTAATATATGGGTTACTGAAATACCAAGTTCTCATGTATTAATTTGCTAATTTAAAAAAAAGATAAATAATTTTCTGAAAAAACTTACTAAAATGGAAGAAATATTGCATAAATAACATAATTTTGGAATAAATTTTTTTTTTTAATATATGAATATAACGGTTTAAAATTATCCATAAAAATATAAATTAAACAAACTACATGATTTAATTTTAAATTGATTTAAATACAAGTATTGCATGGTATTTTACTACATGAAAAGCAACGTAAAAAGGTTTTATGATTTGAAAATACGGCAATTCCTTTATTCACCAAACCGATTAGAATTACTTTATCAATAGCATCTTTAACTAATGGTATTATTAATAGTTACGTACAAATAGATCTTTTAGCTTAAGGTTAAAAACCATAGTAAACTCATTTAAAGACTTTATGGTAACCAATAATATAATGATGTTTACTTGCGTGAATTCTGAAATGTAATATTATAATAATTATGACAAACCAATGATTTTGGATAATAAAAATACTTTTGATAAATATATCATACTTAAGGGTCAAACTTAAGTATTTTCTTGTTTATATCACATTAGAATGTTTAGGAAAATGTTAAAACAGCCACCTTATTCGGTTTGGGTGTAAACTTTATATAATCATAATCTTGGAATTTTAAATTTTAAAAACTGTCGACTGAAATTTAGTGTAAGAAAATAAAAAATAAAAGTTACTAACTTGTTGCCCTCACATTCGGGGTAGACATGGTAAATGTTTTGGGGTATTTTTTATTTCCAGGCTCCAATCACTGGATGCGTAGATTAAGGTTATTTCCTAATCTTCGTATGAATAATTGCTTAGCTACAGCTCGGGTTATACGTATATTACACAGTGGCTTAGCAAAGTAGTTTTGGTCAGTAGACATACGTGGCCAAGGTGCCCAATTTCTATTTCTCTGGAACATTAACTTTTCTTAAAAAAAAACAACAACAACCCTTTAAATATATCTTAGGGTTCAAAAACCTTGCAGTAGCTAGGCCACTGGTGCTACGCGTAGATAAAGATATTTAAGTGAAACGTTCTAAATTTTCCATGCCCATATTAAACTACAGTAGTTTTTTAAACCAAGACGTTCAGAGTCAAAGGATATTCTTGAGCTGGTGGACTTTTTTCGAATCAAAGTGGCAAAAAGCCTTTACAAAATAAAGCGTCCTCATAAAAAGTTCGTTGCTCATTGATCTTCGGAGCATAGTGTTATAGCCCCCATAATTCAGGACAGATTTAAACTTTCTCTCTTTAGTTTTTAAAAAACAAATACATTTACGCAATAAACTTGTTAAAAAGAACTTATATTATGCTGATTATTTTCCTTTCAAATATTTTGCCCTTTCTGAGTCTCCCATCAGTATATACACCTTCTGCTAACTGCCGTGTTTCAGCTTGGCTGAATTCCAAACCTTTCGAACGGATGGCCAGAGAGTGATCTTTTTTGAGACAGTTTGATTCAGAGAATGTTTATTATAGCTAAAACAATCATGGACCAGAACTAGAGAGGGGTATAATTATGGGCGTGAACCGTTTATTGAAATTTTCAAACTTTACAGGGAAGAAATACCTAAAACTGCGCAAATTAAATGTTTCGGCTAACTAAATGGTAGTGCCAGAAGGTCTTACGTTTTTGCATTACTTTTGTACAAGATCCTGTCAAAGTTATTGTAAAATATAAGTTAATTTTTTTACTTACTGTATATAAATTACTTTTAATTTACTTTACAAATTATACAAAATCTAAGCTTATGTAATTTAATTTTTATTTTATATAATTTATCTTTAATAATGATTTGTTATTACTTTTAACATAAAAAATTCCTACCATAAAAATATTATTTTATTTGTAAATTTAATTCACATTTGGGAGCATTTTACTTTAATGTAATTTACTTTCATATGCAAGTTACTTTTTAGTATAGTTTTTCTAAACTAATTACTCTTATAGGTAAATGTAAATAACAGTTTGAGGAACTTTTATATTATGTAATTTTCATTATAATTTAATATATAATTTAACATATATTTTATAATTTATATTACATTATAATTAACTTTTAAATGTAAAAGTAAACAGCTTTTCCATATGATTTACTTTTACATGTAGAAGTAAATTGTTTTTTGATCTAATCTTCTTTTACATAACATACTTTTGAAAGTAAAAAAAACTAATTACTTATACGGAAACCTAAATTTACATAAAACGTTTGAAATTGCTTATGTAATTAATTTTTGATAAAATTTAACTTCCTCCTGTAACTACAAAAAAGTAAGTAAAAGAGCCATCTCTACTTAAATCCTATAAAAATTTGTGGTATGTTTTGGACAAAAATATTGGTGACTGAGCATTTCGACACATTAATGTATTGAAAGAAGTAATTAAGAGCACATGGGATAATATAATAACAGACGAGACTCACAATTTAGTCAACTCAGTGCTAAATTGCTTAGCTGAGATCATCAAGGCCAATGGAGGCCCCACTCAAAACTAATTTTTATAAAGTTTGATTGATTTGACATTATTTTTGAACTGCACGATTTTTTTTTTAGTCAATTTTGTGCATCATTAGATCATATGTGTAAAATTCAATAGGCATAAAAAGCCATAAGTTCACCAATACAAAAATAAATTCCTGAACAATACTTAATAAGATATCTAAAAATTATTTCAAATGTCTTTTAAAAAAAAAAATTTTTTTTGATAAAGTCTTTAAATTTATGATTTCTTTTAAGTATACGATTATTTTTTTTGCAAACTGTAACTCAAATATTTTTATAACAAAAAAAGGTTACCAGATAAATATGTTCGTTAATCACTTGAAAAAGAAAATCATGGTTGACAAATTCTGTTATGTAGCCTTGCTAAAAAAAATATAAAATTTATTAATAATTTAATATAAATAATTTACATTGAGTTATACTATATAAAAGTTTATTATTGCTACATTCCTTCTCCCACTTTGTTAAAACTAAATATAAATGACTTATTGCTCTTTTTTTGTTGTTGTACTGCATTAAGTATAGAGTTAAAATTTTTTTTCATTTTATCAAAGTTTCTTTTGTAATTAGAGTTGATTTTTTTGATGTTGTTTCTTCTAAATTTTAAATATAATGACATTTGTTTCCATTCACCTTGTAGTTGATGAGCAATATTATCTATTATTTGTTTAATAATTTTTTTTCTATTATTTATTAAAAAAAAAGTAAATATAAAAAATAGAACATAAACAAAAGAATATAAACAAACAAAATAAGAAAAAGACTATAAAATAAATTTTTTTCGCGAAAAAAATAAAATACAAAAAATTTTTTAATTTTCATCCGGTTCAGGATCTGGACTCTCTAAAAAAAAAAGGAGAGAGAATATTAAAAAAAATTTATATTATTTTATCAATAAAAAGTAATAAAGTTAAACTTACGTGAGGAATAATCCCAGTGGGAAGGTCCCACTTCTCTGTTGGTTGTAATTTCGTGTCCTTCAACAACCCTTTGTAAAAAGCGTTCCATTTTTTCCATGTTTTTATCTATAAGAAAAAAAAGTTTTTATAAAAAAATAAAATATTATTTTTTATATAAAATAATATATAAAAATTACCAAAAATGCTTGAATAAGGTAGTACGTGTTGAAACGGGATTTTTTTTCCATTTTCGATAATATAGTGGTTTTTAAAAAAACCATCGTGAAATACTTCATATTGTATTTTGTTAATGGATATGTATTTCATTTTTTTCACTAAAAAAAATTATTAGTTTTTTTATGTAAAAAACACCATGTTGTTTTTTGTAATAAATAAAAAAATATATATAAATAAAAAATATCATTTTTTTATAAAATGCTTAAAATAAGGTATACTCCTTGATCCATTAACACTGTATATATGGCACGTACAAAAACAACAGTTCCTAGAACGAAAAAAGTAGTTCAAACACAAACTAGTACAAAACAGAGTTCAACATCGAGAGAGACTGAAAGTCGGTATTTACCGAGCAATTGTAAAAGAATATAATCTTGTTTACGAAGAATAAATAACAGATATAAAGACAATAAAACAAACCGTAAACTTGGAAGAGTTGGTAAAAGAATAAAACGCTGGGTTCATACTGCAGAATCGTATGTCGATATTAAACATCAATTAAAAGAAGCAAACATAAGACGAAAAAATAAAAACAAATAATATATTTATAATTTTTTTGAAATAATCATCATTTTTTTAAATACAAAGTCGTTATCGTATCTTTTACGGTTTTTGTTCTTCTTTTTTTTCTAAGAAAAATAAAAAAAAAATCTAATAAAAAACAACTTAAGAATATTTATAAAAAAAATATATAAAAAAATAAACTTACTTTTTTGTTTTGTTCGTTTGTAAAATGAATTTTTTTTTCGTGCGTTTCGCCTTTTTCTTTTGTTATGCTTTTAGAATTAAAAATTCTGTCACACATTTCATCGTCATCTTCAATGAGGATGGGTTCTTGCAAAATATCTTTTGCGCTAAATTCTAATTTTTGTGGAATTACTTCGTTAATAAAAGCCATTTTATAAGTTCTTTTTACAAAGCGTGTTCTCGCTATTTGATTTTGTTAGTAAAAAAAACACGCTTTTTATGTTTAAAATTTAATCTCTACAGATTAATTTGAAATAAAAGACAAAGTGATGTAACTTTATGCAGTGAAAAGAAAGTGCTGTGTCATGTTTAGAAAGTTCTATGTAAACACAGGGGGTGCTTGTACCACTCACTGAACAGGGGGCACTAACACCACTCACTGATGTAATGTCTAGAAAGTTTAGAAAGTTTTATGTAAACACAGGGGGTGCTCGTACCACTCACTGAACAGGGGGCGCTAACACCGCTCTCTGATGTAATGTGGAGTGTGTATGAACGAGTGTGCGTACGAGTGTGTGAGTAAGCAGGCTAAGGAAATCAGGCAGGGCAAAGTAAGTTAAGTAAGGACTAAGTCAGGTTAAGTAAGTAAGATAAAATACGGCCGTAAAAAAATATACACTACAAGAAAAAACATAAGTAAGTAGGCCTACTAAGACAAAATAAAGATAGAATAAGTAAGGTTGTGTCAGGGTGACACCATGTTTTTTGTCGTGTAAAAAAAAGATTTAAAAAAATACAAGTAAAAAAAAAAAGTTAAAGTCAAAAAATGGCTGCAGATGACATTGATTTTTCGCGTATGATTGTAAGACGAAATTTATTTTCAAGACCTAAATATTATAAAAGTAATTTTAGACCCAAATATACATCTAAATTACCCAAATATACAGTGGATGGAAAATGGCTTTTTCATAGAGATGCTTTTTTTGAATTTTTTGATAGGACTTCTTTTAATGAAAACAAGTTAACAGTTCCTAATAATACGGAAATAAAAGGTCTAAGATATAGAAGACCTAAAAAAAACTTGAAAAAAATAAAGCGTCAATTTTGTAGAAAAGCACTAATGTGTTATCTAAAAACCAAAAGCAAGTATATAAATAATAAATAAAATCGAGAATTGGAACGAGTAGGAAAACCGAGATATCGTTTTGTTTTAACAAAAGTTGATCGTGATAAACAAAGAAACGAAGTATTTAATATTTAAGAAAAAATGAGACATAGAAGACAGAGGAGACATAGGGGAGCTAAAAGATATATTTTTGTTTACCGAAGACATTTACCTCACCCTAGACCTCATCATCCTTAAATTGGTAGAAGGCGAAAACGTATACTTAGAAAGCGTAGTTAAGGTTTCCTTGGTAGCATATTAGGAAATATGCCCATACTTGGTAGTGTATTTAAAACAATATTTTAATAGGATTAAAAGTAACTATAAAAATGGTAAACTCTGTAAACGTTTAATTAAAAAAAAATGAATTCATTGCGAGTGTGTAAACAAAAGCATTGAAGAACTCACAATAAAAAGTATTGCAAAAAATGTTTTATCACAAAATTTCAATAACATGTAAAAGAAAACTTGAGCGAGTATATTTGGCTCTTACAAGATATGAAGAAATATAATAAAAACTCGTTGAAAATTTTACGAACAGATACGAGCTCGCGAGGTGATAATATTTTAATCTATGAATATAACAATGGTATCGCTGAAATTATAAGTGGTAGCAAAGATAATGGACAAACGAAATCATTAACGTTTTTTTGGAGGCCTAATATTAGACTATGATATTACACATAAATTATACACGATAAGTCATGTAAATAAAGAAATATTTTATATTGGTAACGAGATACCAAAAATAAATTGTTAAAAAAAATATTTAATAGTGTTTTTTTTGTTGTTGTTTTTTTTTTAAAAAAAAACTATAAATATAGTTTTTTTATATTAAAAAATTCATTTGAAAATAAAAAAATGGATTTTAAATCTTGTTAAAACGACTTTTACCAATCACTCATTAATATAGAAGTTTCTAAATTTAATGCTAATGATGGACTAAAAGAAGTCCAAGGAAATTTTAAACCATTATTTCGCTTGGATGATGTGACAGAAATTAAAGTAACTCGTTCTAATAAAAACGCCAATATTGATTTTATTTTTCATGAAAAGAAACACAAATTTAAAATGTTATATGAAGATATTGTAAATGAAATGAAAGAAACATTTAATCTTTGGTTACTGAAAGGACAAGATGATGTTTAACATGGTCATCTTATGAAATGAACTAGTTTAAAAAAAAGCAACTTGTTTTTATATATGGAGAAGATAAAAAAGCATTCAGGTTTTCACTTATATAAAAAAAAAACATGGTTTATTGACGTAAAAGACGTTATAGACAAAAGTCTCGAAAAATTCGACGTGCAAAAGATCGACGTGGAAGAGGATTAGCTGATTTTATTACCCCTAAAAATGTAAACAACGCATTGCAAGTGGGTTCGCAGTTATACAGTATAAAAAAAGCGTGGAAAGGCAAAAAAACAAAAACTGTAGCTCATCCTGTTCCTGTTGTTACAAAACCTGCAAACTCTTATATGGCTCCCGATAAAGTGTTTGAAGTATATTAAAAAAAGACAGTTGTAAGATATTATATAAAATCGTCTAAACAATAAAAATATACAATAAAATGATAACTTTGTTTTTCTTGTATTTTTTTCTTTTTTTAACGTTTTATAAGGATTGTCTTTTTTCCATTACAAGTTAAACAAGGTGTTTGATGAAGAAGTATTTTTGCACTTCTTTTCGTATTCTTGTTAAAAATCCATGCTTCTTTGTTTATAATATATATAGTACAGTTTTTTATCAACTCTTTCTTTTTTTTTTCTCTGAAAACGATAAAAAACAGTTCACCATAACCGTTACATGTTGCGCATTTTTCTTCTACAATTTCATGTAAAAGCGTGTGTGTTGATCGCTTCATGATTTTTGTTTATAATAAATTCAGAGCAATCTGTCTTTTTATTTCTTTTTTAGACATGACCTCATCATAGGATTATCTAAAAAATGATTGATCATCTTTAAGTGAGTGTATTTGTTCGCGTACATGTTATCCATTTCTTTTTGCATCATATAATAAATATTTTCCTCGTTCATCACAGAAGGAATAGCCATAATATCCAATATGGATAATTTGTCCCATGTAGCTTCATAATTTGTTCTTAAGAATCCGGCGTCTTTTAAAAATCTTTTAATTGCATTTTGAGCGAATATTTGTTTTTCATAAATATCATAATTCAAAGGAATTTCATTAATTTTCATAGACAATAGATCACGTTCCAGTTTTTCCTGTTTTCTCATATATATATGCAATTGCATGTCTTTTTCAAACAGTTGTTTGGCAGTTTCATCGAGATAGTGAAATAGTTCTTTTTGAATAAATTGAAAAAATGAATACAAATTTACTTGAATTAATTGCGAGGCATGAAGACTTGTTACTTCATAAAAACAACGATTTATCAATCTGCACAATGACGGTAAATAAATTTGATCAGTATATAAAACATTTTCACTGCGAAATACTAGACCAACAAAATAAGCTGCAAACGCTCCACACAAACTGCTATCACTCCATTGAAAAGAAAATTTGTTATATGAAAAAAATATGTTTTGATTAGAAGCCATTTCACTATATTTTAGAATAAATTTAGTAAACCAATAAGACTCATGATTATCTGCTGTCCATTCTGTAGGAAAATGATTTGTTTGCCGTATATAAGAAATAATTTCAATTTCATTGTAGTTAATATTAATAGTGTTGATTTGTATATTACTATTTATTTCTTCTATTGCTTCAAATAATTGTCTATTATATCTTAAATGTTTTGGAATTTGTTGTAATATTCTTTCTTCTCCTAAACCATCAAAACAAAAAAAGTGAGCTTTGTCTACTTTCCTCAATACTCTCCAATGTTGACCCGCTTCTTTTTTGGTTTCGTTGTTATAAATGATAAAAGCACCATTTATTTTTCATATTATTAATAATATGAATATGAGTTTGTTTTTGGATAAGCTCGTCAAAAGCATAAACTCCTATAAAATAATTTTTAAATTCAGAATTTTTAAAAAAACGAGACAAAGATTCGTCTGTAGCCATTTTTTTTATTCTTCTTTTTCTAAACTAAAAAAACTCGTAATAAATATAGTTACAATAGCGTGTAATATATTAACAAACAAAGTTTTTTTTTATCGCTGGTTCCTTCTTTTATAATTCCTTCAATGTTTCTTTTAACAGATTTCTATTTTAAAGCTCCATCTAGTTTTTCTATCAAAGCGGAGACGGTAGGTATTATTTTTATAGTAAAGGTATCTACAAAACCGTCTGTTTGATCCAAAGTTGGTTTGATATCTCTGTCTAGTATCAAAACAGTGAGCTTGGCTTTATAGAGTTCAGCTATATAGTGATCGCCGAGATGTTCTTTCAAATCATCAAAGTGTTCGAGATGAATAGGGCAAAGTTGAGGATTCTCGAGTAATTTATTAAATTGACTGTTTGTAAATCATTTTTTAATACTGTAAAAATTTAATGTTATTCTTTTAGAATCGAGTACATTTTATAGAAAATCAAATGATTTTTTATTCGTATAATGTTCCTCTTCTACATGAACAGATGAAGGTGAAGAATTTCCAGACTTGTTTTCATGATATTTATATCTTTTAGACACTTCATCAAGTGCGCACACTGCGCAATTGTTATGAATTTTTTTAATAATGCTATCAACGCGATTCATTTTTTTTAATAAAAATATGCGTAAAAAATTTTTTAAACTAATTTTTTTATACTTTATTATTTGTTTTATCAAAAGAATACGCTTCTTTTTTAAATAAAAAAGTTTTATTTTTTTAGTTATGGATGTTAGGTTTTGAATTTATTACTAACCGAGAGATCCATACATGGGGAAGTAATTGCATAAGAGAGTTATGTCTACGCTCGATTAGTGATAAGCAGTTTTTTCACACACAAGTAATACTTTGTGATAAGTTTGAAAACTCAGAAGAGAAAGATAGAAAAGTATATTTATACTGTTTTAACAATATACACGGGTTAGAATATTATCCCACTTTCAAATATACAGGCGAAATAATATTTTGTAGTTCTGTGGTAGATTATTTTAAAAGGATATTTTCAAAATACAAATACAATCTCGTATTTTATAAAGGTGGTAATATGGAAAAAGACGTTTTGCAATCGATAAAAGTATTTACATTTGATTTAAACATATTATTGTTTCCAAAAATTTGTCTTCTACCGTTATATGTCAACAATGAAGAAATATGCATGGAACATTTTACACAACAACGAAATAAAGAACAATCGCTACAACATTGTCCTAAATATGAAACGCTTATGTTTAGTTTATATTTAGAAGATTTTGTCAACGGATTTATAAAAGACGGCAACGTGCAAAAATACACAGAGTTTTCTGTCATCGAATATAGCAGATTTATTAAACTTATAAAAGACGATATTCAATGTGTTTACATGTTAAAAAAAGACAAATGTGAATGTTTTGATAATATATTTCAAATAAATAAACTTGTATACCAACTTTTTGATATGGAAAAAAAAAAAAAAAAAAAAATCTTGTTTATAATCCTTCTTTTGCTGTGACATAATAATTTCTTTTGCGGTGACATTTGGTATAATTAGTGTTTCTGAGTATAGGTTGTTTCGATACTATTTCGTTGGTGTTATAATTATAAACTTCGTCTTCTTTTCTGTAAAGAACGATTGAAATGTTAAAGTTTCTTTTAAAGAAAAAAAACCATTGAGCTGCAGGAAACATTTCTCTTAAACTTTTATCGTGGAAATTACAGTGATCAAAGGCTTTATAAATGTAAACTTTATCTCTTTCTTCGCAAACTTTTTTTTCTATAAAATTTTCGTAAATAGGAACAGGTGTATAAATGCTTTAATACTTATTATGGAAAACTTTATCGTTGAATGAAAAGCAAGGCGGTTGCTCTATACAAGCAGGATAAACTTTTTTTAATATTTTAAAATTTTTCTTCAAGTTATCATATTCCCATTTGTTAGATATATAAGGAAATAAAAAATAATACTTCAAAATCTGTTTAAGTTTGCTTTTCCACGAAGTACATTTCTTTTCAGGATTTTTTGGTTTGAAATAAAGTTTATACACTTTAATAAACTCTTCTAGTTTTTTCTTGGTTTTTCGTGTTGTTTTTCCACTGTTGTTTTTGTTATATTTAAAAAATCATCGTTAATCATGCGACATACTTCAAATATGTTAGTCTTCCATGAGGGCGATTGTTCTGCAAAATTCATATAACGACGGCAAGCTTTTTCAAACAAATGAAGAGATTTTTCATAGTCTTTAGCTATAAATATATAATACAAATCAATCCATTTTTCTTCTTCCAAGTTTAACTCCAAGTTAAAATTTTTTAAATAAGAAAATATAATATCTTGCCATTCTACATAGATGTAATTTAAATGGTGAAATTCAAACAACATAGGATGTAATTCATTATCTGGATAAGAAAGTTGAACAGCTTTGATAAGACTTTCGTCGAGTTGTTTGCTAGTCATTTTTTTTACTCTTTATATTGGAAAATAGATAAGAAAAAAAACAAGTTTTTTATTAATAAAACAGGTTTTTTTAATTCAATTAAAAAAATTACAAAAAAAAATTACAAAAAAAATTTTCTTTTTTTGATGCTTCTGGAGCTTCGAGTTTTGCTTTTTTCGCCTCACTCAATTCTTTTTGAGCTAGTTCCGAGCCAGCTTTCTTCATATTCATATTGTAACTTCCATTCACACCATTTTCATTGATGGTGTTATGGAAAGAAGGTTCTACAGCTAATAATTTTTCGTACTCTGTATTATGAATCTCATCGTCTTCTTTAGCTAAACATATCGTGTATCCGTTAAACTCTACAGTTTTTAATATACCCGATTTAGGATAAGTTACAGTGAGATAAGCTCTCCTTTGAGCAGTTTGCATACTGTCCATTAAAGCTTCCAATACCTTTTTTTGTCATTTTGTTGTGATTAAATTTAAAAACCACATTGTTAGTAATTTCACCTTTGGAAGCAATTTTAAATTTGTTGTCATCTTTTGTTAATTTCAGTTCGGATCTGAATAAATAATTTGTTTTGTTGAGATCGCACATATCTCTGTATTTCCATAGTAGTAACATTTCACAAGCATCATTTTTTGGTTTATAGATCAACTCTTTTTTAACATAGTTGAATTGCGCAAGAGGTTTAAGAGGAACAGTTGAATATTGTTTATCTTTTATATTTTTTTCTTTTTTAAAATCAATAAGCCATAAAGTGGCTGCTGCTAAATCTGCAAATTTGACATAGCTGTTTTTGTTACAATAAATAGTTTCAAATTCGTTTTCCATCTTTTTTTTTTAGTTGTGGTTTGAATAAATTTTAAATTAAAATTAGCTCCCTCTATACTGTTTTGAGTTGAAAAGAGAGATTAAAAAACGAGTACTAAACAAGTTTTTTTAAGAACAACATTCCTTACATAATGATGATTTAATGATGATGTAATGTAAGTTTAAAGTTCAAAGTGTGGTATGATGTACTTTAAACTTTGCACTTTGATTCTTTAATTCTGTTTTTAATGAAATAGTTTATGTTGTTATGACTACTATTTTATATAAAAAGGAAAAAAAATTTTTATTTAAACATCAGCATCTTTAGTTAAAGTTAATGCAAAAAAAATGTGTTTAGATTGCAAAAAAATGGAAAATGAGGAGATTCGATATTATGAAAGGACGAGATTAGAAATTGAAAAATTGAAATACAAACATTTTGATGGAAGTGTTAAGTTAGCAAAATCTTCACTTGTAGAAAAATATGATAGGAAATTAGTAAAAAAAGTAGACAATTTATTTTATAACATGTGGATTGATACCGAGTTACCTTACAAGTATACCTTTATTACCTTATATACATGAAATTTTTAATGGAGAATTAAATGAAAATGATTTAAAACAATTTGACTTTTATTGTCATTGGTTTGGTCATTGGGAACTTTGTGAAAAAATATATATTTTTTTTGTTTTAATTGTGTTTTTTGTAAATCGAGTTTTTGTAAAGATTGCATTGTGTCTCATAGAAAATAAAGGGAACATGTAGTATACTATTTTGAATTTAAAAATAATGTTTGTATTTAAAAAAAATTTTTTAGATGATTAAAATAAGAGATGAACGTAGCAAACGCAATCAATGGTCTTTTTATGAAACAAAAGATAGGGCTTGTTTTGATTTGAGAAGCACAAAGGATTATATACTTCAACCTAACCAACGTATTTTAGTAAGCACTGGAGACTATATCGATTTATTAGATGCAGATTTAGTAGGACACATATATTCAAAATCAGGTATGGATCTTAAATATGATGTTGTTGTGTTGAATTCTCCAAGAATAATAGACGCTGATTATAAAGATGAAAATAAAGTGATACTGATCAATCATTCAAAAGAAGATTATATTATTAAACGTGGAGATGGTATTGCTCAAATGGAATTTGTGAAAACATTTAAAGCAATAAAAAATGTAATAGAAATTGATGGTTGTTCTTGTCGTGTAGTGAAAATGTCAATGATTAAAGATGTTGAAAGAAATGATGGTTTTGGTTCCACTGGAAAATAATTTTGCCATATTTTTTATAAAATATTTATGGTTTTTTTATTATATTTTTAGATTAGTAAAAAAATTATGGGTGATAGAATTGAAGAAAATGTGAGACCTAGGTTTACCATTTATACCGATAATCCAAGTTTTCTATTCAATGGATTATATAATGATAAAATAATTAATTTAGATTTACGTTTATCCATTTTAGAAGAAATGCATAATAATGGTGGTGATGGTAGTAAGATATGGATTTTTAAAAATTTTTATGATCATTAAAAAAATAAAAGCAAAGTTTATTATAGTGTGCCATTTTATTTTGAAAATTATCAATTTTTAATAAAAATGAATGTAAATATGAAATGCGATAACCATGTGGAGGAAGAAATTGGTTTGTATATCATAATGAGATCAACACCTTATGATGCCATTTTAAAATGGCCTTTATAAATCGTGTCATTACATTTAAACTATGTGGACCTAACAGTAAACAAATGAAAAAAAGTTTTATTACTGAGAATAATATTTCTTTTCAATGTCCGCCAAAAGATGGAGAAAATTGTGGTTATAGATATGTGACTTTATAAAAAAAGCAGACATTAATGAATATTTACTTAAAAATAATTTATATATTAAATGTAAAATTAAGTAATCTTTTTTAGTCAATTTATAACGTTTGCTATATTTGCTGTAAATTAATTTTGTAATAAATATTTTTTTAGAAAATCAATAAAATAGAATTGCTGGTATGATATCAAACGTGCTTGGGATACTATTTTTCGTCATGATCGAGAACAATATTATCGTTTAACAAGAATACTTGATTACGTTGAAAACTTTCATACTAATTCAATTAGTAATGTGCTTGTTGATTTTGATAATATGAAGACATTTTTTATGCAAGCAATTCAAATTATTTCGTTAAGTAAACTAGAAGCTTATTTGGATATTTTTTCTAGGATTCAGAACACTTGTCAAGAAAAAGAAAAACATTTACAAATTAATTCAATAGAAATAGTTATGTTAAATGGTATGAATACAATCTAAAAGAATAGTATTATTCATAATTATTTAAATGATTTAAAATTTGTTGCAGAAAATTTTTCAGAATTGTTAACTTTTGCTTATAAACAAATCGAATATATTCATGATTTAGAATATAATTTTAATAAATTATCTCCTCATTTGTAATTATTTTTTTTTTAGATCAACTAATAAAACATGGAAAAAATAAATAATTGGGATTTGATTAAAGAAGAGAGCAATGCTATGTATAATATGTTTCAAGCTATGTTGGAGTTTTTACAAGTTGTTGATGGTGCTCAAATGTTAGAATTGAGCTAAGAAAAATTAAAAGAAATGAGAAATTGTGTTCGTGATATAGAAACAGGTTTATTGTCTTATGTTTGGGATGATATTAAAATTCACAACATGTATTTGAAAGTTCTTATGAAATTGTTTATAGAGAGCAATAATTCCATCGAATTATTTCATCGTTATCAGAAAAATATTGTCATAATAACAGCAAACGATATAAAAATTTTAAATTATAGAAAATTTTTGAGAGAAAATTTTCAACGTTTAATAAGAAGAACAATGTTAACAACTGTTAATTTTTACGATAGTGTTTTGTTTTTTAATGATTGTAATTTTAATGATTAAATTTTAATGATTGTAAATTTCTTTTTTAAACAACTAATTAAAAATGAATATTGAGGTTAAAAATTGGACTGAAGATGGCATTAATTGGATTGTCAAATACTTTGATAGAGTACATCATTCTGAAAACGAATTGTGGAGAAATTTAGAACAATTATCTCCTGTTTTCTATTTTCATTTGTTATCGTTAAAGAATTTTTAACCAACGATGAACATCAAGATGGAATATTAAAAGAGTTTGTAAAAATAATGGAAACTATAATAAAATCAGCAAACTTATAAAAAAATATGTAAATCTACGTAATTTTTTAATAGAATTGATAACTCATATGATTGTGATTTGCAATCTTGCGATCGCAGAAGATGATTTCATCGTAACAAAAGAAAAAGAGGAATTCTCGAGAAGAGATAAGCAATGTTCTCGTATATGAAAACAGATGTAGGCATGAAAGATTTTATTTATTTATCTAAGCATGAAGAAAGATTAATGTTAAAAAAACAATTAAAAATTATTTTATCACTACTTTTATTAATATTCTGAATGAGTAATTTTTTTATAAAGCTTTTTGTATAATAATTTTTATATCATGATTGTATTTTTGACTTAACTAATAAAAAACGTTTTTCCTTCATAAATTTAAATATGGAAAATATATGTCTCATACTTACAAAAAGTTGGATAAACATAATGCTGATATCGCTTTTGAATATAAAATGATAAAATATTTTGTTAAATATGGTGAAGATGCTAAACATTTTGTTAAAAATTTTCATTTCAACAGAATAAAAGAAGCTATGGATGAAATGAATAAATTAATACAAGAAGATGGTGAGAAAGATTGTTTTAAAGAAAGATTAAAAACTTTACAAGTTTATATGCAAGCTATATACAAATTATTTTAAGGAAGTACAATGAATAAAGCAGTTGTTAATATTAATTCAAAGGCTTTTAATAATAGTCTTTATTATGTTTCTTTATCACGAGTTTGTAATATTAATGATATTTTTATAATTGTTAATAATAAATTAGAATTACGAAAAATATTTAAAAGTATCACTGTTGATTCAGATGTTTTGGAGTTTTATAAAAAATACATGTAGTTTTTTTTTTAGATATAAAACAAATGAAATTTAAATATCAAACTGAAGAAAGTAAATTTAGTAACAACACTATATACACTGAACATTTTTTTTTCATCAAAGATAATAATAAAGATGAAGATATTATTGAAGAATCACAACTTTATTCAGAAACTCAAATTCCAAATGAAATTGTTTATCACGTAAAACAAAAACATTGGGAGGGTTTGAAACGCAAATGAAAAACAGCATTCATTTTGCTGACTTTTTTCAAAATTTTTTAATCGGATATAATATTGTTACTTTATGTTGCAAATCTATTGAAGATGGTTATTGTAAAATAATGAAACGTTGTTACAAATGGCCTGTTTATTTTTAAAACCTTTAGAAGGACAGACTAATTTGCGTTTTATTCAAGATGCCAATGTTCGTGCTTTTTTTAATATTTTAGAAAACGATAGCGGACGGAGGTTGATACGATTATGTTATATTAAAATAAATTTCTCTCTAATTTAACAGAAAGATCAATGATGAAATTACAAAATTTTGATTTGTCAGGTTATAAAAGAAAAATGCTCATGACAGATGAACCAATTCAAAAAAAGAAAAAGCATAATAAAACATATTACAAAAAAAATACAAAAACTCCTTTATTGAAAAAACAACAAAAAAGGAGCAAAGAAACTGATGTAGACGAATGGTTTGGTGAATGGTATAGACCTCATTCTATAACACAATGGCTAAATTCGCAAAAAGGTCTTTCTTATACTAAACTCTCTTATGAACAAAAAAAAAAAATGTTTTTAGATTATAGTATTTTGTTTGAGACAGGTTTATGTTTTTATTCTGCTTTTCTGATCTCTTTGTTGATTCGTCAATGGAATGTGTGCGCAATTAAAGAATGGAATAAAAAAAGTTTTGGAAAGAAATGCAACCGATTTATATTCAGAAGAAAATATTTTACAACTCCTTTTTGAAGATCAAGATGAGCAAAATATTCTGGCTTGGAAAAACATTTTACAAAATTTTAAAGAAAAATCTAAAATTATGTCGTTTCAAACTTTGACTGATTTGTGTCACTGTTTTGCTTAGGAAAATACTTTTGATCGTATTATTATTAAAATTTTTGCCGTTAACAAAAGTAATACCAAAATTCGTTTATGGCATTCTAAATTAAAATCACAAAATAAAAGTACTATTACAGAATTATTAAAAGTGGTATAGGAAAGTGCCAACATTACCAAAGACGATCAAGATTCTCAAAGAGTTTTTATTAATGACAAGAAAAGAAATAAAGCCAATCAACGGAGAAAAACAAACAACACTATAAAATTTGTATTTTTCAAAAAAACAATTCTTTTCATGCTATAAGTATATTGAATGAAACATTTTATACTGTCCACTTTTCTGCTAACAAGTCACGTGTTTTTTTTCAATGTTTAGAATGCGGACAAAAATTTACTAGAGAGTCACACGAATGTGAAGGTTATTATGAACCAGACAAATTTACATACAGCGATTGCATTAGCCACTATCGTCCGAAAAATTCATTCATGTGTACAAGTAGTAACTTATTTCCTTTTTTAATGACGTTTGATTGTGAAACGAGTATTATAAAGTCTGAAGAAAATGCCACTTCAAAAGTCAAACCTTTATCCGAGTTGAGTTATCATTGTCATTCAATCGTCATTCAATGCATTGATGAAACATTAGCGAGAGGACGTTTTGGTTTAAATGAACAAGGACACGTGATCACCCAATGGATTTTTTATTATGAAAATACTATTGAAAGTTTAGAAAGAAATCCTTTATTGTGTCTACCTCCCTATTTTCAACGAGGAGTTTCTTTACTTCACAAAACACACAGACGTATATTGTGGGAAAAGTTAAATTTAGCTCATGAAAATAGTGAAAAATTAAAAATGGAATAACGAGTTTATGATTTAATAGCTTTAGCAGATACTTTGGTTCGTTTTGCTTATGAAATATATTTACCGCGTTTTCAAAATATAAATATAACATCTGAAGAAAGAAATTTGATATGGCAAGATGAAAATCTATTATGTTTTATTTGTAGATATCCTGCAGATGAAATACGACAATCTGATATTTATAAAAAAAAATTTTCTTGCATGACTCCTCAAGAAATAGAAAGATTAAATCATAACGAATTTGTATTTACAACGACAAAAGAATTCAAGTTGTTAATATAATGTTTCAAAGAGTAGGTCGTTTAGAATTGTTCATGTTACCTTTGAATGTTCAAAATTATTTAATCAACAATGATGCTGAAAAATTAAGACAAGATTTATTTCAAATATCAAGTTTGTTTTATATTTGTTGTAGATGGTGGGAAAAATTTGAATACCTACCTGCCACTAACGGTTTGTTAAGTGATTATGTGAGAATAACGAGTGGAGAACTTGTAGATTACATGAAACAATTGGCTTCCCTTATCATGACTGATCATCAACTCGAAATAAACTTTGATCAAGAAGATATTGAGTTGCAAGATGATCCCTACTTTTTAATCAAAATCTTTCGCAAATGTATCAACGAAGTAGACAGTCAAAATACAGATAAGATTTTTTTTGTTTCTTAGGAGAAAAAGGAAACAACTAGTCTACGAATTATGGTATCATTGCATGTTGATTTCTTTTAATAAATAATTTGAAAAAAAATTTAGTTTATCCGATTTTATTCAAAATGGAAAAAATAGAGAAAAAGTTTTAAATAAACGAAATTTTTTTCTCAACGCTTTTGAAGATTATCTAGTTATTGATCACGATCATTTTTCAGGGCAAGTTTATGGATTAGCTCATGATTATTGCAACTAAAATTTAGGCAGATATAGTCAACATTTGTCTTGTCCTATTTTTGCTTACAACACTTCTTTTGATAACCGTATTATGATTGTAGAAGGTTTAAAAAAAATTATGAATATTCCTTTATACGGTCATTTGGCTGAATCTGAAACAACACCTTTTAAAGCTTTTTTAAATATAGCAGTAGGGTGTAGTGAAAAAACTTTTTTTTCGAAAATGAAAATTTAAATACTACTTTCAGATGTTCATAGACATTTTAAGATATACTATAATTTTTTTTTTCCCATATCTTCAAAATAAATTACCAAAATGAAGTTTTAAATATTTTATAATGATTAAATTAAATAAAGTTACTATTTTTGGTCGAAAGAAAAATAAACGGAGACATTGAAAAAAAAAAAAAATACAGATTTACATAAATTAAATTAATAGCACTTATTTTTTAACTACTGAACTAATTTTTATATTATCATAACAATTCATTTTATCTTTGTAAAATATTTTACTATAAAAAACAATATTAAATATTTTCATAAAAAAACAAAAATCTTTAACTCTAATTTTAATGGTCTGTAAAGTTACTTTTTATAAGTTATGCGTTGTTTACCTTTATAATTGTAAGTGTTTTCTAGATTCTGATGTGCAAAGGTTAAAGATTTTAACTAGAATTTTAAATAAGTTTAGGGACATAAATAATTAAGTTCAATAAATAAATCAATTTTAGGATAACTAATTAATTTTTGTAATATGTTTATGTATTTTTGTTAATTTTTATGATTTAAAGAATCACAAAAAATTTAAAGTTTATGTATATATTATATATATATATATTTATATATATATATATATATATATATATATATATATATATATATATATATATATATATATGTATATATATATGTATATATATATATATATGTATATATGTATATATGTATATATATATATATATATATATATATATATATATATATATATATATGTATATATATATGTATATATATATATGTATATATGTATATATGTATATATATATATATAATATATACATATATACATATATGTATATATTATATATATATATATATATATACATATATATATATATATACACAGAAATGTTTTACAATTACTGTTGTTAGAAATGGAGTCCTTAGACACCAATCTTCAGTACGTGTCAAAAGAAATTATTCACGGAGCTGCCAAAAAATCATCTTGTAAAGTTAGCAAAGTCTAATATTTTAAGAAAATTATTATATATTATATTTGTTTTCTACTCTTTCATTATTATAGCTATTTTAAATATATATATTTTTTATTTAGGTTGTTGTACAGTATCAAAAAGTGAATATCAATATTCAAATTCAACCTAATCACTATATCGTTCAGAGAATTGAAAAAGAGTGGAAAAGAGTTACTCAAACTGTTTGGGGAAGAGTGATAAATACTCGAAAGGATAAGTTATATAATGAAATGGACACGCTATTTGATATTCTTCGTTGCAAACATAGTATTAAATGCAAGGAAGATCCAACTTGTTCTTACCCAAAATGTACTCATTGTGCTTTTCTTCCAATTTGTAATTGTCCATTAAGTTTGAAAATTCCTGAAATAGAGCTGAAGTTTATCAGAGCTCAGAGATTGAAAGTTGGAATGAAAAGTGTGTACCAAATACATTGTAGAGATAAAAAAGAACATACTCGGCTGGCTAAGCAACGCAAAAGGAAAGAAAAACCTTTAATGTTTAAAAAATTAGAGGAGCAGAAAGTAGAGTTAAGTAATAATAAGTTTTTTAATGAAGAAACAGAGGTAGATGTGATTGAGAATGCAAATGAATCTTCTAGCCAGTTAATGGACACCAAAATTGACGACGGATCAAAGCAATCTGTCATCAATACAAATCACTTTCCTCTTCTTGGTCAAACAGTTTTAAGATACGGAACAAGTAACAGAGAAGCTGCTGCTATTTCTTCTGCCGTTCTTATAGATATTGGGATTGTTAATGAAAAAGATAATAAACTGATTATTGATCATCACAAAATTCATAGGGAAAAAAAAAAAGTAATGAAAAAGCTCCAGACAGAAGATTTACAGTTGTATCAGTCAGAAGAAATTAAAGCATTATTTTTTGACGGTAGAAACAATTTAACTCTTTTTAATAATCAAGATAAAACAACATCAAAATATTATTCTAAAACAATAAAAATGGACTTCTACACTGTCACTAGTGAACCAGGTGGAAAATATGTGTTCCATTTCTCTCCTCTTAAGCCTGGAGTAGGCGAAAAATCTGCGTTAATGATAACCAAACCTATAGCAGATTGGTGTAGAAAATTTGATATAAACTTACAATATATTGGAGCAGACTCTACAGCTATTAACACTGGAAGATTAGGCGGGGTTATAAAAACAATTGAGGATCTTTTAAATAAAAAGTCAACATGGATTATATGTATGCTGCATACTAATGAGCTTCCGCTTAGGCATCTTATTCAGAAACTAGATGGTAAAACAACTTCTAGTAATGGGTTTAGCGGAGTCGTGGGTAAGCTTTTGAATTGTGCTACATTACTTCCATTAGCTCAGGCATTTCCAACAATAACCATTGGTAAAAGACCAATAGAATTAAATCAAGATGTGATTGATGATCTTTCAACTGATCAGCTCTATGGGTATAAAATGATTTTGGCTATACGTTCAGGTAACATGTCTATAGATCTTATAAAGATGGAGTGTGGTCCTGTTAATCACAGCAGATGGTTGACCACTGCAAATAGACTGATGCGAATTTGGGTATATTTTATGGACTGTCTGGGGAAAACTTTATTACTTTAAGTCGTTTAGTTGAATATGTTGTTGGTGTTTACTATCCAATGTGGTTTGATATAAAGGTAAGGTGGTCTTTTATTGAGGGTCCAAGACATGTTTTAGAAACCTTACGATTAGTAAAAATGCAAAACCAGGTTACCAGGGATATTGTTGAAAAATATGTCATATCAGGAGCCTGGTTTTCTCACAGTGAAGCTGTTCTAGCCACTTTGCTTTGCAGTTCTGAAGTGGAAGAACGGGTTTTTGCAGTGGATCGTATTCTACAGATCAGAAAAGGTTTGGACAAAGGAGAAACATCTGTCCGAGAAAGGATTCATTCTTCTTATTTAAACATATATGCTAAGAATCTCACTGAGTTATGTTCTTGGACTCATAATGTATTTGAGCCAATTCAAACATGTAGCTTTACTACTGAGACAATAGTTGATTTTAAGGTAAATCCCATGGTTGTTGACTCCATACCATGCCACACACAAAGTGTTGAGCGGGCTGTTAAACAAACAACAAGAGCTTGTGCTGCTGTCTATGGACATGATTCAAGAGATTGTTTTATCCGAGCAGGTTGCCATCACCGTAAACTTTTACCTAAAAACAATACAAAAAAAAACCTAAAACAGATGATTATATAATTTTTATATTTTGAAAATGAGTAATATATTTCTAAACTTATTTGATCTTCACGAATTTACATTTTAATTTATACTAAACAGGGTCCATAATCCATAAAAGGCTCATTTTGCAGGTCTAATCTTCGTATAGTTTTTTTATTTTTTGAAAAGGTTAAGCCAAAATTTTTGATATTTTATTCCCGCTATAAATGTGGCAAATAAGGGTAGTAAACAAAAAAAAAATTGTTATCTAGCTTTGGTCTCAAAACTCAATCCCACAACCCCCCCCAGCCACCGCCCCTCTTTCTTTAAAAAATCACTAATACTAATTTTTTTAAGTTTTTTTTCAATTATTATTTTGAAATAGATAAAAATTTAATGACAGTTTTGAAATTTTAACAAAAATATGTTGTGTTTAATAGTTATGACTGTTTATTGTTAATAACTCCCCCCTTTACCCCATTTTGGTAATTTATTTTAAAGTTATGGAAAAAAAAAATTTATAGTATATCTTAAAAGGTCTATGGACATCTGAAAATAATATTTAAATTTTATATTTTGGAAAAAAAATTTTTCACTACACCCTAATATAGCAGCATGGAAGATGTTTTTGTTATATCTAAAAATGTGAGCAAAGTAAATATTATCTGCGTTAGTAAACATATTAAAATTGTGGATAGCTTGAAAATTTTAAATTGGTCCTTTGAACAAGCCAGTAGTATGTTATCTCAAAAAGCTCAAAATCAAATTGTCAACACCATGTTGCATTATTTACGTCCTTTTTATGCTGAAATTAATCATTTAACCGATAATCAAGATTTTAAAAACCGTTTCATTAAAAAAACATCATTTCCTTACTCGCAAATAACAGACGAACTATTAAACATTGATTATAAAACATTCCCGCCTATTGAATTATTTGCTCAAAACGATTTATTGAAGTCTAAAATCGTGCAAGAAGAAATAAAAAAAATCAAAGATGCTTATGAAGGAATTCAAAAATTGTGGAACTTTTTAAATTTAAAAACTTTAAAATCGTTATTGCATATTTATACTGTGCTTGACACCGTAGAATTAGGTTCTGTTTTGATTGACTTTGATGAAAGAACATTTGAATTTACAAAATTTCATATTCTTAATCATGTTAGCATTTTTAGTTATACAAGCAACTTAATTCTGCCATCAGTTTAATTCCTATTCATTTTCCTCCGACCAACGAACATCAAAAAATGATTGAAAAGTGTATTCGAGGGGGCATGTCAACCAACGGTACACAAAAATACGCCATCGATACAGATTACTTTGAACCTAAAATAAAAGAACTCAAATTAAACAGTGAATTAAGAGGGTGTTTAATTTTTATGGACGAAAATGGTCAATACGGTGGTGCTCAAATAAAACCTTTACCTTTTCACATGAAATATTCTTTTGATTTGGAATGTACCACTTTAGACGATGTGATTCGAAAATATCATCGTGTCAATTTAAACGGATTTTTAACTAGTGCTTTAGTCCATTGTCAAATTGCCATGAAACCAGAGTATCAAGATCAAGTAGGGGGTTTTTCACCCATGGTAGAAAAATAAATTATATCATTACAAGATTATTCTCCAACTGAAATTGCATCTAAACGTCATCTCAAAAACAACGGAAAATATACTATAGAAAAAGACAAAACCATTAAATTGGTCATGAAATTAAGGTCGCATGAAACGTGTGAATTTTTAGACGCTTTGATATGGTTGACTACGTGTTGTGGATGTGTTGTTGAAAAAATTGACAAATTACTCCTTTTATGGCGTTATCGTTTAGCTCAAAAAATGGTAAAAAGAAACATGGAAAAAAGAAAAGAAGCCATTAAAAAGGGGGACAAAGTAGTTGATGCTTCTTGCAAATTACAAATTAACGGTCATTACGGAACATTAATTCAATAAATTGTGCAAAAACTAAATACTTCTATTATCAATCACGAAATAAAAAGCCTTTTAAAACATCATTGAAAATTTTCAAAACATTCGCCATATTTTAATTCGAGAAGGTCAAACGGATGAAAATACTAAATTGTTACTCCCTTTTTATTTTCAAAATTTATTATATAAAGATTCACTTTTTATTGGTTTTGAACCTGAAAGATATAAATTGCACGTTTTTGAAAAAAAAGTATGTTGAGATTATTACGACACTCTCGATTTTAATTTCGACGATTGTTTAAAGAAAATCTTTTCAATTTGATGAGCAATGTCAAAACTAAAAGTATTTTATTTCACGATGAAAATAATCATCATGAAACGAAAAACGTGTTTGAAATCTTAAAATCAAAAGATCATAAAAATGCTCTCATTTTAACAACCAGCGAAAAATGCAAACTCTTTAATAAATCTTTACGTAGTGTAGCTTCACAAATTTTATCTTATGCTATACTCAACGTAGGACGTTTTAGTTGGGAATTGGGACAAGTATTAAGAAATCATGGAGCAGAAAAACATTTGGTAGTAACAGATACTGATTCTGGTTGCTTTTTCATTACTTGAAAGAAAAATAAAAACATTGCACTTTCTTCATCGTATCGCGAACAAGTGGAAGAATGGATTTATTTTTCAAAATTTGGCGATCGTTGGATGGATTATTCCAATTATAAAAAAACTCACCCTTTTTATTCCACTCTTTACGCCAAAGAAACTGATCATTTTCAAAACGAAATACCTCCTCCCTATTACATTGCTCAGGCTTTTGCTATAGGACCTAAATGTTATAGTGTTCACAGCGTCAACGGAGACAAAGAAAAAGAAAACTATTACAAAAATAGAGCTAAAGGAGTACCGAATTCTAAACTCTTATTTTCAAAATATGTTAACGGTTTTGATACCTTTGCTGCAAAAAGATTACGTAGACCACTTCCCTTTCCAGTGGTAAAAGTCAACCTATCGAACCAAATAGAATGAGTGTCAATTACAAACAAGTTAAAATTCAAACGCACACTATTGACTTTTTAAAAAGATTTACACAAAAAAATTATGTTTTTGATGACGCAGTCATGACTGAAATTCGAGATCATTATCTATTGGAACCGATACGAGAAGCTAATATAAAAGTTTTACTCGATATGGAGAAGTTTTGCAGCGATGAACACATTCAAAATTAACTTAAAATTGAAAAAAATATTATAAAACAATCAGAACGTTATCGAACAATAGCCATGTTTAATCGAAAAGTTTTGATCCCTTTATTATACAATCTTAAAAAGAATATAAACTTGTAAAAAAATTTTTATATAAAAAAAATGGAGTTTTGTTTTTTTGATTAAAAATTAACAACACAACTACTTGAAAACAAATTAAAAAAATTGGTTTTAAAAATTTTTATTTAGTAGGAAATACAGAAAACGAAATTCATTGTTTTAAAAATAAAGATTTTTATACTTCACGTTTGATTCTCATCACTCTTAACGGACGTGAAAAAATTCATGAAGGCTTTTTAAGTTGTTGTATCGAATGTTTGATTGATTAATTACGTTTTGCGTGCCACGTAGGATGTTATGAAGAAGATTGTATTTATTGTGAAAATTTCAATAGAGTTCATTATAATTGCACTTGTCTACTAGATAAAGAAAAATAATGAAATTTTATTTTTTTATTCAGACGCTAACAACCCAACAACTTGAAAATAAATTAAAAGAAATTCGCTTAAATCATTTTTATTTACGGGAAAATACAAAAAACTTAGTCGAATATTTACAACATACAGGACAATCTCGCAGTTCCCGTATAATTTTAATTACTCCATACAGCACTCAATTAATCCCCGAAGAAATTTTAACTGTTTCTACTGAATGTTTTCTTGAATATTTAAATAAATTGTTGACATGACAATTTACTTTTTATTTAGATAAAGAAAAATGATTGATAACATATTATTAACAGAAAATGCTAGACGATTAAATGGAGATTGGAAAACGTGTGGAAGATATTTAAGAGTAAACGAATGCGAACTGGATCTTATTGATGCAGATTACAAATATATTGAAGAAAAAGCTTTTCAAATGTTAAAAATATGGACTCGTAATGGAACTAAAGAACAATTACTTTATGCGATGAATAACATACCAAGAATGGACATTAAAAAAAATATTTTAGACCGTTTTTTGAAATTTTTTTTTTTGTAATTAAAAAAATGATATAAATTTAAAAAAAATTGTTTTTTTTTATTAATAGTAAAAAATGGAAGAAAAAGAAGAAAAGCCTCTTGAACAAAAACTCAAAACTGTAGAACAACCTACAGAGAAACCGTTAGAAAAAAAAGATGCTAGATCTATAACAGAAATACTAAACGAAAAAGGTTTTCATGATTTTTATTTAAAAGGAACATCAAAAGAAACTGAACTCAAAGACGAAGAAACCAATTCACAAGTTAAATTTAACATTTTTCAACCTACTCAAGATGTATGTCCTGAAAATACAATTATTACAGGACCTACAAACAGCGGAAAATCGACTATGGCTAGAGAATTATTCCATTGCGGAAAATTTCCTGATGCTGAAATGTTGTTTGTGATACAAATTAGAGAACCGAGCGAATCTCAACACAAAACATGGAAAAATATTATCGAATCTTCTAAAAATAATTTAGAAGCTTATCATATTAAAAGAGTCAACAGTCCAGAAAATTTAGATTCAGTAATACAGAGAGCAATTGGTTTTTCAAAAGATAAATACGGTATTTAAAATAGCAATTACCGTTTATTAAAAACAATACTTTTATTTGACGATATTAGTGCTTTTTGCTTAAAAAGTCAACAATATACTAGCGCATGATCTAGCGGATCTCATCACGGAGTAGGTACCATTACCATTTTTCATTCTGTACCTTCTAAAGCCAGTCAATGTTGGAAAAATTTAGTGTCTCATTACAAATTACCTATATCTTTTGATAACAACAGTGAGATTGAAAAAATATTTAAAAACGATTTTCCTTTTACCGGTAAAATGCATCATCACGTTATTAGCGATTTGTTAAATAAAGAAACTTCTAATCAACAAGGACATTTAAAAGAAACTCTTCGGTTGCACGCTTGAGAACGCAGATTACGAGTAAAGAACAAAAAGTATTTATTCCAGTAGACGCTCAAGGCAAATTGGACTTTGACTATGAAGACATGAGTGTGAACAAAAAAATTGTAAGTTTTCAATCCTTTTCCTATGTGAAAGCGCCAAATTAAAAAAATCATTATTATCTCAAATCACATCACAATGAATGATTGGGAAAGCGAAGAATTTTTACGAGTTTTACAAAACGACTACGAATTATGCAATCCTTCAAACAATGCGAGTAAACGTCAAGTCATGAGACAAAAGTTAGCTGTTCGAGGAAAAAATTTTATCCCCAAAATGAATAGAAGAAAAGACATTGACTAAAAAGGAATTAAAATATGGATGAAAGAAATTTTGTCACGTTTTAATGCTGTAAAAATGTTAAAATGTGAACTTTTATCAGATCACGAAAGACAACAAATAAAAAACGCTTTTCAAGAATACGTTTGTATAGAAATAAAACTCTTTGTCAAAGAATATTTATATCCGTATCCAAAATTTAACAAAAACGGAAAAGTCATCATGATAAAAATCTAGCTATATCAGACTTTGTTTATAATAATTACGACGTTTTAAAAGAATATTTCAACTCTACTCGTTTTAAACTTTATCACGAAATTATAAATTATTATGCTAATAAATTAATCTCATTCGACACTATACAACCTACAAAAACTGTGATTGATTTATTAAGACAGCAGTTTGACGTTGATTTTTGTCAAAAAGAACTCTTTTTTCAAAATTATTTGTATTTTTTTGAAACATGAATAGATATAGACCTTATCACAAGTCTCCTTTTTTAACTTTACGTAAAGTATTAGCCAAAAATGCCTACAACATGGATGTTTTTAATAAAAAATTATTACAAATGGATGAACAAGAAAACACACAAGTTAACATAGAATCTGAAGAAACAAACAGATCGGATTTGTCTCAGCATATTCAATTTAAAAATTTATATTTTATATCAAGCCAATGTCGTAGATGTAGAAGAATTCATAGCTGGTATTATTAACAATGCAACCAACTTTGCTTTTGAAAAAATAAACGATCCAAAACAATATTCCCTTTATGCTAACGAATTTTTAACTTTACTAACCTCTTCTCACTCTGTAGCTAGCATGAGAATAGCAGCCGATTATTACCAAATAAAACAACTGACTTTTGCAAAATTGTAGAGTTTTATTAATAAATACAACATACAGTTCCGAAACGAAACTAAATTAACATCCGAAGGTGTATATGCTAGCGCTCTAGCTCGAGATCCTTACACTGTTATGACATCTAGTTTTATAGAAAGCGAATCGATAACCGATAAAAGTTTTGGTGGAAAGAGAGCTTTATTAATTTTATCACAAACAAAAGACATTATTCAATAAAGATGTATACAATATGGCGAAATGTTTCGAGGTTTCAAATATGAAATTTTGAGAGAATACATTCAACTGAACAGTTATTTACCACCTAATAAAGATATTTATGTTCGAATGTTAAATAACTAAGACGAAAACGCATTAGCCAACAGACTTATTGGAGAAACCATGCTCTATTTAACATTTAAGACTTTTTCAACCCTGTACCTTCTTTATCTTTTAGAGATGTAACAAACGGAGTTCTATTAAAAGAAGATGTAGAGCAAACTTGTGCTAAAGGGGGAGCGTTGGGATTATTGCAACATATTAAATCCAATTCAAATCAATTTTACAGCACAGAAAATACAATCAAAGAAAAAAGTTTACTCGAAATGTTGATGATAATGGGTACAATGTATAATTCTCAACTTGGTCGTTTAAATTCACTTTTAATATCTTATAAAAAATGTTTTAAAATGGATTCTAATAATATTGAAAGTTTTGCCAACGCATTAAAACTACTTACCAATTTTGAAAAACAAAAATTTATTCACTCATCCGTAAACAAGGTCTTCCTTGTTAGAAATTCCTACACCCAAAAAGGAACCGCGAACACGAGCATCCGATCCTTATTTAGCTCCAATAAAAACTAAAAGAGAAGAAGAACCTACTAAAACAGCTAAAACCGAACCTACTGGACCTGAAACTGCTCCCGGATTATTAGGTGCTACTGCATTACCAGAACCAACAGGCGCTAATGCAACTGATGCTAGTGAAACTAGCATAACTACGAAAGAACTACTAGAATTAAGAAGAAAGCCAATAGAAACGAGATCAATGAGAAAAAGAGCAGAAGAACAAAAGTCATTCTAACAAAAAAATTTTTTAAGAAATGGAAAACAACTTAAGAGATGCTATTGACAACCTTGTAGAAGATCAACTCACCAAATTATTGAGTCGTTTGTTTGCTTTAACAGACGTACCCAAAATTAAAAAAGTTTTATTACAACTGGACAGTTTGAAAAAAAATCCAGCCGATTTGAAATTTTATGCACAATTGAGAACGCTTTTAGAAATTTCCATCTATGCCAAACGGAACGGTCTCATAACCGCTTGGTCCCATGTTACTTTACTTTTTAAAAAAACAACAGATGTCAGCGTTAAAAAACAAGCGCCTAGGAAACCTTATGTTTACAAAACTCATCAATACTCATACGATAGACCTCGCCAATATTTTCAAGCTGATTTGGCCGATATGATCAGTTTTAATTTAAATTTTGCTCCTCATTGACCTGAATTTTATTTAGTTGTAATAGATGGAGTATCTAAAAAAGTGTATTTGAGAGTCACCAGTGAAAAAACTGCCGATAAAGTGCTTAGCAGTTTTAAACATATTTTTGAAGACACTAAAAGAGACGATAAAACTTTTATCTTCTTGCAAACCAATCAAGGTGGAGAATTTTTTAATAAAAAAATAGAAGAATGGTGTCATGAACATAACATTTATCATTTTAGTTCTAAAAATTATGGAAAAGCTTACTTGGCCGAATCGACAATAGGACGATTAAAACAACTTTATCAAAAATTTAGAATACAAGACGAACTTCAAAAAACAATTGGAGTTTTTATATTGAGGACATGGAAAAAAAACTCAACAAAAAAGAAAGAGTAAAGAGTGGAATTGCTCCTGATGATTTGGATGCTGACGACTCCAAAGAGAAAGCTCTTCGTTTAGTCGATCAATACCGAGGCAACAAAAGACGAGGTCATCATTTTTCTTCCAACATATTACATCGAGTAGAAAAAGAACACAAAAACAAAAAATTAAAAATATACAAACCTCTCTCCATTTGAACCGAATGTTATTTGAAAAACGATAAAATAGATCCCAAAGACACCATTAGCAAATCGACTACTCGTAAACAACCCTATTGGGACACTACCAAAAAAGTAATTATTATCAAAGTCTCTTAACGCTCTAACCCTTCAGAAGAAGGTTATTTACCCGTTTATATTTATAAAGTAGGAATAGTAAGCGAATTAAATACGACTTTCAAAGTAAAACGAGAAGATTTATTACCTATTAAGGAAGAAGATAAAGACATTAATTAAAAAAACTTTAACGAATATGTTAACACTTTTTTGAAACCTTTGAAGAAAAGACTGCAAGAAAAAAAGAAAAAAAGAAAAAATAAACAAGTTAACGTTTGACGATGTTTTAGATGTAATTAAATATGATTGTAGTACGTATTATTTTAGCGAAATTAAAAATAAAAATGAAGCCAGCGTGCATTATAATGTCTTGAACAATTTTAGTCTATCGTTAACTCCTAACGATATCGACAAACCTACATTTAAAAATAATACCATTTTACATTTAGCCAGTATAGACGTACCTACTAATTTAACTCGAGTAGACGAAAAGCTATCCTTCTCTGAAAACGCTTACGGATTAAGAATGGAATCCAAACCTGCTATAAAAAAATGTTATCAGATATTCAAAGCGATATAATCATATTGCTTTGAATATCTGATAATAATAATCCTACAAGACCCATACAATATTTTTATCTTGTTACAAAAAATGTTGTCTTGTACGCCAATCATATACCTTTACCAGGTGACACATTTCCTTGCTATGACATATTAGATATGCAAAACATGACTAGCGATCATTTGAGTTATATGTGGACCTTTTAAGCGACAAGTGGAGGTAAACTTTTTGGGGTTATGACACCCAATAGCGGACAAGATGATTTTTTTATTAGAAAGTTGGAGATTTATAATTCAAAATTAAAGAGAGTTTTATATTTTTTTATTCTGTTTTTCAAGTTATTATAATAAAGATGGTAAAAATTCTTCAACAAAATATTTTAATCCAAAATATTTATTTGATCCTTCAACCAAACTTTGATACAAAACGGCTGTAACCGATATGCCCATGATAAAATTTAGTTTGGATAGCAACAACAATGTTCAACAAAATTTATTTAACGTCAAATCCTCCCCATTTAATGGTAGAACCAACTATAATTTATTATGGTATTATAAAAAAAGAAACGAATATAGAAACAATCCTTTTGTTTTTACAACCTATTCGATATAGTATAAACATGCTTTCACCTTTAGCCAAAAGAGGTTTATCTTATTTTGGTTTTTTTTCAAACAGAACATCTGCAAGTGCATACGTTGTAGAAGATTTTACCAAATTATTACAATTTGATTATAATCCATTGTTATCTCAATACGAAAATATATTCAATTTTTCTTTGAATACACACGCTAGTAAAAATTTTTTAATTTATGCAAATCATCCAACTTTAACAGCCTCGCAAAAAGACGCTATTTCACCTGAAAGACAGATTATTTTAAACGGTATAGAAGAGACTTTTGTTCGACCTTTTATTCATATCGTGCTGACACCCAATTATAAAAATCCATCATTGCCTTTCGGAGGAGGTCTATTTGATGGAATAGTATTTAGAAGACCTTTAACTACAGATGATAATATTCTCAGCGTTAATGTAGATGTTTATGTTAACAACCTTTTACCTATTGCAGAAAGCACAAAATCAAAAATGAAACACATTGTACCGTGGCAAATTGCTTTTTTTTTTACTAAAAATAATAACCAACACCAACGTCATACCAGTAGAAGGCAACATTTATAATGTAGAAACAGATCTCTGAAATTTACCTCCTGAAGACACACCCTACACAGAAAATGTTCGTATCAACGCCTAATGGAAAATTTGGAATGATTATGTCGATACTAAAAATCCCTTTTATTCCGGAGTTTAAACCACTGAAAAAATAGTGCTGCCACAATTTGCTGATATTGTTAAAGCTGCTTTTGCAAGCATTCGCGGACAAACGGCGACCAGAATTTTATATGTTACATCATCCGAATTAGGAACAGAACCTACAGAATTATTAACAAGTTTTTATCAAATTTGGTTTAAATTTACTTCTTAAAGAAAATATTATCGTTATACTTTAAAGAATATGCCTATAACTTCTTTACCTTTACCTTTTTTAACGTCGGTCAAGTCGTGTGGCTTAAAAAAGAATTAAAAATGATGGATGTTTTTACCGAAAGCTTAAACATGACAAACAATTTACTCAATCTCAATTTAAACAACTTGACCTTTGCCGATCATACTTATGCAGGACCTGATTTTAACATATTTAGTAAATATCTTACCAATAAACCAAAGGGTGTACCTTCATGTATTTACGAACCTATAGACGGAACTTCAAATTATTATACTTTTTTTTCTTTACCCTACTTCCAAAGAAAACTATTGTCACCCATCAATTTGAGTACATACCTTCTGAGAGGCATGTTGGATGTTAAAATGAGTCATAATTCCTATTCAGATATGATATAAATTAAGTTTCCTTGAATGGAGTCATTGGCGCTCCCGAAATGAAAGGTACTCCCTTTCAAGTATTACCTTCAAATTTACCCGATGACATTTATAAAATATGAACATCCGATTGCGCTTTAATCACTAAATATAACGCAGAAACTTTTATTGAAGTTTTGTTGTATTGCGAACAAATCAAACCTATTTTTTCAAATACCATCAAAGTACCTCTTCTCACTACCACTAGTTTCGAAAGAGCGACTACACTGACTCATAAAACATGGTTAAATAGTGTCAAAGCCATTTTACAAAGAAATAATCCAACAGAATTGGTATTTTATTGCACTTCGCCAACGGACAATTTAATTATCAAAAAAAGAGTGACGGTATTAGTATACAAACTTGGGCAGATAGTTTACCATTAAAAAATATCATTTTAAAAATGTATCAACCTGTTTGAAACAATCCTATACATTATGTTTTACTTATACAAAGAGATCAATACAGTTTATCACAACAAATCAATTCCTTTACTATGCAAGTGGATCAATATAGACCAACGCTATGAGTCTTGATTTTGAAAATCAAAAAAATAATTGGCTTTCTTAAGATGCACTCTTGTTTAAATTAGTAATTTTAATATCAACGTTTACAATTTTCCTACTGCTACAGACGCTTATATTTTTATCAAATGCGATCAAGCTACCCAATGTGGAATGTACACGAATAAAACTTTTGTACCCGGAATTGTTGCTTTTTTTAACTTGTTAGACTACACCAATCCTACTCAACTCACCACCAATATTGATTTTACAAAAAATCGTAATATTCAAGGACAATTGACCACCTTTGATATCAACGATGTGGACGATTGGAAACAAACAAAATGGTTGTTTCTCAATTCAAAAGCTGAACCGCTCACCTTTAATAATCTTAGTTCTACCGTTTTTTTTAATCCTACATTAAAGATTCAAATGGTTCCGTTTTACAATTAACTAGTTTGATTAGTATAAAATAATCTCTTTTATTTTTTATTATGATTAAGAAAATATAAAAAGAGAAAAAATGTTGTTATTTTTTTTCTCTCACTCTCTATTTTACAAAAATGAGTCTCTTTTGCGCCAAAGGAAGATATCATAAAAATTTAGTCAATTTAAAAGAAAAAATGATGCAAGAGTCAAAAAGAAATCCTAAAGATCAAATGAATCAAATTAAAAATTACATGCAACAATTACAAAATCAACTCACTTAATATTCTACTAAATCTGAATTACTAAACATGAAATCCGAATTGGACGAAATCAAAAAAATGAAAAATAAAAAAGAAGAAATACCAGACGAAAAACCTCCCAAGAAAATGAAAAAAAATGTACAAATCAAACCCAAACCTAAAAAACAAAAGAATACCAATTAAAAAAAACACTCCAGAATCAGAAGATGAATAAATAGGAAAAAATTATCTTTTTCTTTTTTTTAAAAAATGGGTTCGTTAGCTAAATATATGAGAGATGGTGACGGCAATCGCTATCCCAGTGAAAAATAAAACCGCATCCCACATGGGTTCCGCGTGGGTTCCGTGTGGGATTGATATGATTTACGTGAGACGGATTTTCCATGTGGTATCCGTATGGAAATTTGTCACCTTAAACCCATGTGGGTAATCCCACATGGGTTACATGTGGGAACTATATGGTACTTACACACATGGGAAATTCCACGTGGGTTTCCTGTGGGATTTTCATGGGAATTAATTTGAAAGCTGGAAACTAAAAAAAAAACTTTAAAAAAAAAACTAAAAAATTTTTTTTAAATCGACATTGCATTGCGTTACGTTTATATTGTGTGAAAATACTTTATATTAATATAGAGAATGGTAAGCAAGTATGTAAATACCACGAATAATGTTTATCTTACTTTATAAAAATAAGATAAAGATTTGTGCAAATAGACGTATTATTAGGATGATATAGTAGTTATTTAAATATAGATCTTGAGTAAATTATTTGCAAATAATTAATGATGCAAGTTGAAATGTTGTCAAAAACCAATCTTGCATGCATGGAACATTGCAGTATCCCACAAAGAAATGCAGGTTTGAAAGTCAAAGAATTCCCAATTTTCTTTATTAAAAAAAGAAAAAAATAGGATGGAGATGGGTTTCTGTAACTTTTTTTATGCTCCAAAACTTTTAACTTTAGATATAATAAGGTACTTAAGACTTAAGGGACTTACGAACTACATTGAGGAACAAAAACAGGATATTTACAGAAACTTTTCAATTTTTTTTTTGGAGTACCACAGTGTTATTGAGAATAAAGCCTCTGGGTCCAGTTTTCAAAGTAATATGATCTAAAGTAATGTTTAAATACAATAATATGCTTTAAAATGCATATAGTTATACATCTAACTCCTGATAGTTAACTATATGTATAATTAGTTATACATATAATTTGTTATAAAAACTTATTTTTTAAGGTTATACTTGAACAAATTAATACCAATTAATTCAAATTCAAGATTTAGTTAAAGTTTAAGTTAAAGTTCTTATTTATTCATTGTTTTTGTTAATTTTATATTTATTTGTTCAAATTTATCAGTTAGTACTATTTTTTACTACAGTAAGAATGTTTATCATTGTTGAACGTGATTTTATTAGTAACTTAATTTTATTTTCAATAAATTTTGACAACACCCTTTATATTTTAAATGATAACAGCTTTACTTTTCTATTAATGTTAAATTTATTACGTTTCAATAACTCAGATTGAATCTTAATTGAATTATTGTAAGCTTTGTAGGGGTTTGTTGTATATCAAATGCTGTTGTAAATAAAGTAAAAATAATATATATATATATATACATTTATATATATATATATATATATATATATATATATATATATGTATATATATATATATATATATATATATATATATATATATATATATATATATATATATATATATATATATATATATATATATATAACATTGAAACAATAAAATTGATACAAAATTTCACTTTAAAACAAACACCATTAATATTGTGATGATAATAGCATTAGGAAACTAGTATTTATGTATTATTATTATACTATATATAAATAGTTTTTTAATTCATTTTATAAAATAGAGACTGATAACTCGTAATTAATAAAATAAATAGAAATTATAAAAATCATGTAACCTTCATTTATTATTTCTAAATACTATATTAATGTTAGTCTACAAAGTTTAAATCAATTTAGAGCATTGTTATTAGTTCTTTTGCGATTCGCACTTCTACTTTTGTCTCTCAAATTTATAAAATAGGTGGTCAAAGCTTGCTCAATAGGTAGGTTCTCAGCATAACAATGCTTTTTTCTCACACTTTCTAAATAGAAATATGGCAAATTGATTACTTATTTTACCTAAATCATAGGGTCATCTATGCATAATGATGTCAGATGATGACCCGGTTTATTGAACACTTTCACCCTTTATCAAACTCAGTCAATTTTTTGCCATCTCCCATTGAAAATGTTCTCCCATTAAAACATTTTTGTTATCATATTATGATGGTATATCTGAATTGTTAATATAAATCTAAAAAATGCATATACCATCAATTTGTTTCTGGTTCAATTATACATTTATTCTCAACAGTACTAAAAGTAAAAAAAAATAACATAAATTGTTCTTTCAGATAAGTAAGCTAATTTCTGAATTTAAATTGTTTTTCCTATGATCCTTTACAGTTTTAAGCAACAAAAGCAAGAAGTTTTTAGACCACATTATTGGTGTAAATACCTCTAAAACCTGCTCATAGCTAGCATAAGTTGTTTTACTTTTTTTAAAAAAAAAAAAATCACGTTCAACAATGATAAACATTCTTACTGTAGTAAGAATTATTACTAGTTAACAAATTTGAACAAATAAATATAAAATAGTGAAAAAACAGTGAACAAATAAGAACTTGAACTTGATCTAAATCTTGAATTTGAATTAATTGGTATTAATTTGTTCAAGCATAACCTTAAAAAATAAGTTTATATAATAAATTTTATGTATAACTAGTTATACATATAGTTAACCATCAGGAGTTATATGTATAACTGCATGCATTTTAAAGCATATTATTTAATTTATATATTACTTTAGATCATATTACTTTGAATACTGAACCCAGAGACTTTATTCCCAATTACACTGTGGTACTCCAGATTAAAAACTGAAAAGTTTCTGTAAATATCCTGTGTTTGTTCCCCAATGTACTTCGTAAGTCCCTTAAGTTTTATGAACCTTATTATATATAAAGTTAAAAGTTTTGGAGCCTAAAATAAGTTACAGAAACTTCCATATCTCCCCTCTATTTTAATTTTTTTTTTAATAAAGAAAATTTGACTTTCAAACCAGCATTTCTTTGTGGGACACTGCAGTGTCCCATGCATGTATGCTTGGTTTTTGACAACATTTGAACTTGCATCAGTTAATTGTTTGCAGATAATATACTCAAAAACTATATTCAAATATCAAATGAACATGTTAGAGAATGTTCATATGATATTTGAACATCACAAATTTAATAATATTGTTGTGATATGTTATATAAATAATACCATAATAGATTATGATATGAAAATAAGATAGGATATGAAGTTGTTTAGCCACACCAGCAAGTAAAGTTAGAAAAACTGTAACTTCAAGCGGTTTTCGAAGCATTTTACCAGATAAGTTAAACGATTTTCTAAAAGAGGATGAACTTAGATTTGACGATATTCAATCTTTGTTAATTGATAATAACAATGTTATTGTTTTCCAGCTTAATAAAAAAAGTTTACACATTCAATCAAAAGTGTACAAACTTGGTGTTCCATTATTTATTTTAGTAATTTTCAATGATTATTCATTTGTAGCTAACCATAATGGCACAACTTGTAATATTTCATCTTTAGCTGTAAACAAATTAAAGTTAATAAAAACAAAATCAGCTTTATTTGAAGCAGTTAGATTTTTAAAAAATAAAGAAAGTTGGCTTCAGTCAAATATTCTATTCGAACACCTTAACGCTATGAGAAAAGTTAATGTTGGTGAAGTTTTATATACTTCAGATATTATAGGGCATATGAGTATTTTGCTATGCGACGAAGTTTATATGATTGTTTGTGTATTGACTACAAGTTGCCAAGTATAAGGACTTTAAAACGATTGAATTCAAAAATAAGCTCAATGGTGGACCTAAGTTTCATAAATAGTATTTTAATGAATTTAAATCCATTGAAAAGAACTTCCATACTACTAATCGATGAGGTTTATGTCAAAGCTTCATTACTTTACCAAAGAGGTGCTTTGTTTGGTCAAGCAGTAAACTACCCTGAAAAGTTAGCTAAAACAATTTTATCATTTATGATTAAATGTCTTTTTGGAGGTCCAGAATTTATATGTAGAGCTCAACCTGTTGCAAATCTTTCCTCTGAATTTCAGTTTGCTCAATGTCAACAAATTGTCTATACAATAAATAATATCGAAAATAGTAAGACACTGGTAATAATTACTGATGGTAACCAAGTAAATCAAAGATTTTTTGGAATGTTTAAAACAGTTGATAGTAAACCATGGTTAACAACATCAGGTATATATTTATTGTATGATTATGTGCATCTACTAAAATCTATACGAAACAATTGGTTGACAAAAAAGACTGGGGAACTTCAACTTTTGAACAATAAAGAACTGGCTTTGGCTAAGTGGAGTGATTTAGAAACTATATATAAAACTGAGTGCAATAGTCTTTTTAAACTTTTTAAACTTACAGCTAAATCAGTTTATCCAAAACCAATAGAGAGACAGTCTGTAAAGTTTTGTTTTTCTGTTTTTTTCGAAGAAAGAGTAGCTGCATTAAGAACGCATTCAGAGATTGAAAATAAAGCATTTGAAGGTACTGCTGTTTTTATTGAAAAAATAATTTTTTTTGGAATGTTGTTAATGTCAAAGCATCTGGTGCTGGCATTCGGTTTAGAAATGAATTATGCGGAAAAATCCACTCAGTTGGTGATTAATAGTTACAACTGCTACGAGATATTGCTGAACTGTCAAATTTTATGAAACCTACAGGTAAGCGTGTAAAACAGCTTACGCTAGATACTAGCAATGCAATAGCGCATTCATGTTATGGCTTTATTGATCTCGTAGAAAATTGGTTGAGTAATGGAGCAAAGTATGTCTTATTAGGTCGGTTTTCAACAGATCCACTTGAAAAAGCTTTTTCTAAGCTTCGACAAGGATCTGGAGATACATACTTTATAAACGCTAAATCTGTAATTGAAAAAACGAATATTCAACATACTAAATTGATATTGCAACTTGACATTCCTGTTGATGGTATCGATGGTCATACTTGTGATATGTTTTAGAGATATTTCTACTGATGAAAAAGAACTTCTGGATAATATACACGATCTTGAAAGCTCAGTTAGAAATCTATATTAGTGGCTATAGTTTACATAGCTGGCTATGTGCAAAAAAGCGAAATAAAAAGTGATGAAATATGATGATTCTACCTATTATTATTATATATATGGAAGTTATCTGTATAGCCTAAACAGAGGCGGACTTGAAATTCCTTCTGATACCTTTTTCTAATGGTCTATATTTTGCTTTTTTTTTTTTCAAGGTGCTACTGACCCTTTATGCAGAACATTTTGTGTTTCTCAATTTCAGTTCATTGCTGCTAAATATAAATTTAAAATCACAAAAAAACAATGCAGAGTACATTCTAATATTCTGCTAAAGAATTACTCACTAATTACCACTCCCAAAATACTAAAGCTATCATAATTTATGTGAAAATTAGTTTTGAAATTTATTATGCTATTTACTTGTTATGTTTTTTATTTCCTCATTAGCCTATATGTCTCTCAATATGTTTGGATTTGTAAATATTTACCTTTTTGAGATATATTGATAAAACTTTTTTTTGCTTGAATCAATTTTTGTTGGTGTTTTTATTGTTATTATTTTTAGCAAAAAAAATTAAAAATACAGTTATCTTTCTAATATATATATATATATACTTTGTTATGGTTCTGCTTGCTATTGATACTATTTAATATTACATAAATATTCTTAATGAAATTTGAAATACGAAAAGCATGATTATCTTTTAACAATTTTTCGGTTTTCTTTTTATATTTCCGTTTTTACTAGAGATTATTGTTAGAAAACATAGACTGCCATTACACCCAACCTAATATAAAAATATTAATATAAGTAAAAGTGAAAGTTTAATCGGCCTTCAGTTTTTACGGCATTTTGCGCGATGTCAAGGCCTGTTATTATAGAAGGCCGTGTGTGTGACGAAAAAGTAAGGATACTTTTGCATCGAGTGGCTATTGCACCCAACGTCTACATCATTGAAAAAGTAGGTTTTTACATTTTTGTTTTCGTTTTTTTGTTTAACTACTTATCATAATTGATCACTTTTTTTCAGGATTCTCTTCATGGGTTCAAGCTTATTACGCATAATATGTGTTCAATTACCCATAATACGTCAGTCATTGTAAGTAATAAATTAGAAAATAGTTATTTGTGAAATATTGTAGTCATTAATGACTTCAACCTGGCTAATAATTGAAATTGTTCTCTCTCTCTCTCTGTCTCTCTCACTTTCTCTCTCTCTCTTTCTATATATATATACATATATATATATATATATATATATATATATATATATATATATATATATATATATATATAAATATATATATATATATATATATATATATATACATATATATATATATATATATATATATATATATATATATATATATATATATATATATATATATATATATATATATATATATATATATATATATATATATATATATATATATTTATATATATTTGTATTTATATTTTTTAGAAAATGTTTGAAGAAAGTTAGAAGATACTAAAAACCTTGGTATTATGCAAGCCGAAGCGATTTAATTAATTCAATCGACAAAAAACGGCGTGTAAATCGCATAAGAAAAAATTATATTTTTAATATTCATTTTGGATGTATTGATTAATAGCATTTATTTTAAAATAAATTCATTTTGCAACACGTTTTTTAATTTTATAAACTTTCGTCATAATAGTTTAAGGTAAATCCCACATAGGTTCTAGGTGGAAAACATCACATTTAAAAAATCAAAAATGCTGCTTATTTTAAATACCAAATAGGATAAAGTAGCAGATACCAGATTAAGTAAAACCTCTCTGAAAGCTTCAATGATTAATTTTAAATTACTATTTAAGTAACTTTTAAATTAAAAGAATTTTAAAAATTATCATAGAAGCATTAGGACTTTCATTTGTCTAGTATTGACTACTTTTATACCATTTGGATTAAAATATGTGGCATTTAAGATCTATAACATGTAGTATTTTCCACCTATATCCCATGTAGAATTTACCACATAAAACCCATGTGGGGTTTACCATATGAAACCCACATGGGACAAAATAACAATCCCCATATGGGTAAAATGGTAAAAACCCACGCGTATCCCATATCGGATTTACCATATGGAATCCATGTGGGATTTACCATATGAAACCCACATGGGATAAAATAATAATCCCCACATCGGTTACATATGGAAAAAATCCATGCGTATCCCATGTGCGCTTTTTCACTGGGATACACCCAATGCAAAAGGTCATGTTACTATTGAAGATGTTTTAGCGCAAGCCGACCACGAAAATCGTTTATTGCAAGAAGCAACAAGTGGTAATACTAGAGCTGAATATAAAACTATTTTAAATAAAAAATATTCTGGTTTTCAAACAGCTCAAGCTCAAGATGAAGTCATTGCTGTCAATAATCAAAAATTTTCTTACGATCTTACTTCTGGCTAGTTTAACTACTTTTACCACTATACTTAACGAATGGACATATCCACAAGATTGGTATTTGGATTTTGATTTATTT
>NC_088927.1:17227500-17232500 GCF_038396675.1 Hydra vulgaris
TTAAGCGTTGATTCAACGTTATATTTCAACCTTTACTCGACGTCTTTGAGTCACGTTAAATCGACGTTTTACTAACAACGTTACAAATCCTTGCAAAATAGACTGCTTTAACAGCGTTTATGCAACGCTTTTTAGGTAACGTTTTTTCAATGCTAAGTTGCGACGTTTATTCAACGCTTTTTATGTAACGCTTTTTCAACGTTTAGTTGCGACGCTTTTGTAACGTCATTTAGTAACGTTTTTTCAACGTTACGCAATAACGTTTAATCAACGTCTATTAAACAACGTTACATATCTTTGCAAAATCGATTACTTTGTCAACGTTTCCGCAACATCTTTTGCGACCGGTTTTCAACGTTGATTCAACGTTGTCATGTTTGCTGGGTTACATTTCGATGTAAATTTTTTACATAACTATAACCAAAATTACCTTTCAAAGTAATTTACTTTATACGACTTACCATTAAAAGTAAGTTACATTTACAAGTAAAAGAAAAAATCCAAATAACTTTTACTTATAAAAGTAAATACTAGTTAATATTAGTCAATACTATCAAACGATACATCGCTAAAAAGGGCAGAAAAAGACCTTCATGAAACAACTGATGTTTGCTTATAAGGATTAAAATAAAAGTTTAATGAAGCAAAAAAGCAACAAATTTGTTAGACTATTTTCACTTTACTCTTTAAATTAAGCTGAAATGCGCAATAAATTTGTTAGTTTTTTCTTCAAGAATATCAAACAGCAAATATTTCAGACATAAAATTATGTCAAAATATGCCAGTAAAAAATATGTCTGACATATTTTATATCAGTAGAAAATAATTCAGATATAAAATTATGTCAAAATATGTGAACAGAAAATATGTCTGATATTTTTTGTGTCAGCAAAAAATAATTTAGACATAAAATTATGTCACACAATATGTCGACAAAATATATGTCTGACATATTTTATGTCAGCAGAAAATATGTCTCAGACACATTTGACAATCCTGTATTGCTCAATAATGTCAAAACTCATTCTACTGAAGAATGTAATTTTTAAACGGTTTTATTGTATTATAATAATGCACTTCATTGCTGATGATTACCGATAGGCACGAAAATTTAAGTTCTATTAAAAGTTGTATATATATATGTATATATATATATATATATATATATATATATATATATATATATATATGTATATATATATATATATATATATATATATATATATATATATATATATATATATATATATATATATATATATATATATATATATATATATATATATATATATATATATATATATATATATATATATATATATATGTATATATATTAGGGTCTCCCCAAAAAAAGAACCTCTTAGTTTTTTACCATTCTCTTAGATCCAAATAGACTAAAATTACCAAAAAAACACATTTTTGTGTTAAATTTTTCCTTTCGCTTTATCCGTCATTTCAACTCCCCGACATGAATCTCAGCAATCCTACCAGATTATTAAGCTCTTACTAGCTCAGTAAGCTCCTACAAGCATGAATCACAACCTATTGAAACCTTGGTTAGTAAGCTTCGCTGACCTGCTAACAACTGGTAGCTTTGGTATCCCCATATGAAACTGCTCAGACAAATTAAAATGAGCCATTTTCATCATTTTTTTCTTTTCCTGATTCATCACCTAGGATACATTATTATTCATCCTATAAACAAGCAGGTATGAAGCATTTTCTAAACACCTTAGGAATGAATTATTATTAATATTGTTTAAAAACTTTAAAATGTTCTTCCCCTTCTCCCTCCCCCCAAAAAAAAATTGATAATATATTTATTATACTATATATAAACTGTTTATTTATAATTATTTTTATAATTATTATATTATATATAAACTATTTACGGAAAACTCGAGATTGAGGAAAATGAATTAGTGGTATATCTCTTAAGAATTAAAAGACAACTAGTTCACATAGCTTCTTGTAGTCCCCGTGTTAAATATCTCTGTGGTCAATGGCCTCTTGAGGAACTTCAGGGCCTCCTTTTTAAGGTTGTTTAAAAATAACCTTATTTGTTACCCATTCTAATCAAACCTGATGTGCTCATACTTATTCACCTCGTTCTGAGTGACCAGCTTTTATATAATCTTACATATAGTGCTTTCCTGTGCCATTTTATATTCTCATTAATAAGATCCTGCAAAAAATTTCTAACATGTATTGCCTGCAGATAAATCAGAACAGGGAAGATTGTGAAGATAGTGAAAACTCCATAAAAGAACTTCAGTGTTGGAGTGTTGAAAGCAGTGATGTAAAGAATTTTAAAATAATCATTTATAAAACGATTTCTCTGAAGTTTTCCAATGCTGAGAAACTGGTTAAAAAATTCTAACAATCAGCTGCCCATGACAGCTGGTTGATTGAATACTGTATAGGAGACAGTTGCCTTCTGGTATTAGTGTCTTTCTCTTTTTTTCTATATTTGTATCTATTTTGACAGGACACCCAATGTTAGCCACAAAACTGAACTTTTTTATTATCAAAGTTGACTTAAACTGGTATCTAACATGTTTTTTATGGAGAGATTTACGTTTATAAACATATAAGGCTCAGATTATATTTTAAAATTAAGCGTATGATGAGCATTTTGTTGTGTGTTACTTAAATCAGACACGTTTATAAGCAGAATACTAAAGTTTTCGTTGGTGTTTATTTGATGCATGAAAACCATTCAATGAAGTTATCGCTTTGCGAAACAAAAATATTTATATAAAAGTATAGATCATTTTTTTCTTGACCACAAAGTTTCGAAAATGCACACAGTTTTTTAAGCTTAAGAATAACTATGAGCCTCTTAAAATATTTTAAGTAAACGTAACCATGCCTTTAACAAAAACCCTTTTTTTATTTTTTTTTTTATTCATATAAAATAAAAGCATGCATCACACTACTAATAGTATTATTCACCTTGCTATTCGATAATAAATGTTGAATAAAAACAAAAAAATGAGAAAAGTGTCCTAAGAAGTTAAATAAAATTGAAAACAAAACATTATTTATAAAAGATTTAATTTTTTTAAATTTTACAAAAGTCACTTGTTGACAACTGAATTTGTTTTTCGGTTATTAATAGCCTCAGTGGATTTCAGAGAATGACAAAAACTTGAAAAATGTCCTTAAAAAATAAAAATAAAACCTATTTCTGGTACACCCTAATGGTGAGCATAATTTAGAGCTTTTGGTAAAGCTCTAAATTACGCAGGGCTTTGAGCACAAATCTAATAATACCGGAATTCATAAGGGTGTTTACTTGATGTATGAAAACCATTTGATGAAGTTGTTTTTTATAAGTGCAAAATAAAAATATCTATGTATCAAATTCGAAGTAAGTGTGTTTATCTTATCTACAAGACTTACAAGAAAGCGCGCATATTTGTAAGTAATAACTATAAGTAATCATGTTTCCGAGCCTCTCAATACATTTTGCCTAATCATGTACGAGCCCAACTCTAAACACCAAAATATGCTTTTAAAAAGTCATAATAGCACTATTCTATACTTAGGCATCATTATAAACTCTATTAAAAGCAAAATGAAAAATAAAAATAAATTTTATTTCATATTAATCCGACATTGATGTAACGGACATTTATTTTCGAATAAATCAATTTTTTCAAATTTTACAGCTATCACTTTCTAACTACGGAATATTTTTTTCTGTTAATTTTTAGCGTAATGGACTTCAGAGAATAGAAAAAAAAGAGAGGTATCCTGAAGAAAAAAAAGGTATGTTTTTGAGACGCCCTAATATATATATATATATATATATATATATATATATATATATATATATATATATATATATATATATATATATATATATATAATATGCTGTTAAAAAGTTATAATAGCAAAAATGACATCTTAAAACAAAACATTTTTAATACAACTTTATAAAAATCAGATACGATAAATACAAAAAAAAAAAAAAAAAAAAACCAGCCATGCTGCAAAATAATTAATAAAATATATTTTATGCTGGAATACAGTTCTGGAAACATTCTGGTCTATTATTAGATATCATGTAAATCGTAATATATATAAATACACATAGAAGCAATTTATTTATTTTATAATTTGATCTAACATCTTTAAATCTCAAGTGGCTATACGAAACTATTAACAAAACGGTTTGAGAAATTTTCTATAATTTTCTTATTTGTTTAGACACAAATATGAAAGAAACTAAATAAAATCTGGTTCAATCGTTAAGTCTTCGGTGCAAGTCCTGGTGAACGCAAGTATCTTTTTTACACACCTACGCAAATAGTTATTAAAAATGGTTTCTTTCTACCAATATATATTTTCATACTTTTTAACTCTGCATTGTAGATTTACAAGCTGCAAAACGTGCAACAGTTTACAAGCCGTTAAACTTACCAAAAAGTTACTATCAGTGAAAATATATTCAATCTTCTACACAAAAAAATGAAGGTTTATTAAAATATTCTTTTTTAAAATTATTTATTTAATAACTCTAATATAATAATAAAATCTTAAAAAGTCTTATTAAAAAAATACTCAAAGGAAATATTAAATCAAAGCGAACTTTAATGAAAGAAAAATTGACTTTCAAAAGGTTTTTTAAACTTAAGAATGAAATTTTATTGGTAAATGCTAAAAATACTTAAGTCACGTAGTAAATGTTTTGAGAAAGTTTACTTTGATATAAGATATATCACTTCAAAATAAAGATTAAAAATGGCTGATTGAACTAGATTTTCTCAAAATATTTATTTTGTGACTTAAGTACTCTTCAATTCAGTAGCTCTTGATCTTCTTAATAAATTTTATTTTAAAGAATTTTAAAAATTAACCTAGTTTATAAGATAAAGTTTTATCGATTTAATGTATATGCATGGGCATTTAAAAGATAGTTTATTAGATAAAGTTTTATCGTTTTAATGCATATGCATGTGAGCATTAATATATATATATATATATATATATAT
>NC_088927.1:17235000-17277500 GCF_038396675.1 Hydra vulgaris
TGATATAGCTATGGATAAAAGAAAAGTAGATAAGTTTTAAGCAGTTTTTATCCAACATATACCTTGTCTTGTACATAATTCCAATACTCCGTACAAGTTTTGTCATAATTATGTACTACAAAAATATTTGCGATTATTAAGATAGGAAAAAAAGCATTTATAACTATTCATTTTGACACCATAATTTCTAAGTTTGTAAAGAAGACTATTATGGTCCACAGTATCGAAGGCCTTTGAGAGGTCAATAAAAACCCCAAGAGTATATTGGTTGTTTTCAAATCCGTTTAAAATTTCTTTAACTAATTTAATTGCTGCATGTTCTGTCGAGTGCCCTTTTCTAAATCCGTACTGATTATTATTAAGCAATTTATGTTTTATAAAATAGTTGTATAGCCTATTATGCATTATTTTCTCTAGAATTTTAGAAAAACATGGAAGCATTGAGATAGATCTATAATTAGATAATTTAGAAATATCACCGTCTTTAAAAATTGGAACTGCTCTTGCTAGTTTTAAAAGGCCAGGAAAAAATTCCATTATTAAATGAAAGATTAAAAATAATTAGTAAGGGGTTTTCAATAATATCGAAAACTTCTTTAACAACCGTTGGGCTTATGTCATCAAGACCTGAGCTTATGTTAGGTTTTAACATATTAAAAGCAAACGGAAGTTCATCAGGAGATACTTCAAGCTCACCCATCACACAGTCCACTTCTTCATTATATGATTTAAAATTTTTATTTCCGGGAGTTATTTTATTTGCTAGGTTATGACCGACGTTTATAAAAAAATTATTAAAACTCTCTGCAATAACTTTTCGCTCATTAATTACTGTTCTTTCATCTTCAGTGTATACATATTTTGGTCCTTAAATTCAAAGTGTAATATTTCAATTGCTTCCGCCTAAAGACTATGGAAAAACACTAAAGACTGTGGAAAAACATTTTCAACAAACTTTGATTTTATGAGTACAGCACTAAAAAAGTTCCTTTTTATTAATATAATAACAAAAAAAATTTCAAGTTTATTCGGTTTCGTCAAAATTAGCAATTGCACATTAAATATACAAAGACAATAAATGTCGCCTACCATCATATTTTTGTTATACTGTTGAGATTAGTGTTGAGGATATGGAATTTGAGTGACATTCTACAACCAAATTTAGCTCAATATTTCATTAGAATCTAATTTAACTCTCTTAGTTTTCCAGCCTTGTGATATTCCTGAAAGCCATGAACGACTGCAGCAAATCAGTTCCAAGCCACATTTCCATTCGTGTTCTGATGCTTGTTGAACTTATTCACATTCTGTACTCTTACTGAAATGTGGTCCATAAAATATAACACCTTTGTCTTTGTCCTCTGTAAAAAATAAATCTTTGTAAAAAAATCTTGTTGCTACTTAAAAGGTTTCACCTCCTTGTTAAGAACATTATCAAATTGGTTTCTGAGGCCTACCTTAATATAGGCTACAAACAATTTTTGAAATACTTTTAGCGGTTCCAAACTCAAATTGATTTTGCCCACCGAGATTATGGTCCGTTATGGGAAATACGTCATACAGTTATAGCCAACGGCAAAGGAAACAAAAATTGCTTTGAAACTACCCTTTAGTAGATATGGGGAATAAAATATTTTTTGAAGTCTCCGATACCTTTCCTTCAAATACTCTGTCATAATAAATCTGTCACACTTCAAGTCACTTAGCAGTGTCTTGACAAATGATGAATCCTCATAGTAGACCGTCAAAACTATGGACGGTTGTTTCAGTTGTGAGAATAAACGGCTTTGAGGTTCTGTGATGATCCTCAAATGAAACTGTCTTTATATAGGCGCTAATGAACAAGGTTATCGTAGAAAAGCATCGTAGATAAAAAATTAGCCCATCTAACCAAGAAAATACAAAAATATTTGGTGACCTTTTCTCTGAACTGTGGCTGGTAAGTTTTTATGCAACAAATTCGACTTTTTAAACCTGAATATCAGAAGAATAATATTTCTCTTGCTAAGAATTAAGTCTTTGATTAGATTGTAGTAGTCTTTCTGGTTAAGGTAATATTTCCCCCTCTCTTCACTTGCATTAGCAAAACTATATTTTGTTTTTCCAACGCCTTTATTGGTAATGAATTTGCTGCTTCCTTATGAAAATAGCAAATTGCTCTTAGAGAACACTAATTAAGTGTTTGCATCTAACAGATTTTTGGCATCATAATACTAATACTGTAACTTAATGGCAGTAGCGTAGTTTTACTTTTGTTTTTAATGTAGTTTTAATTAGATACCAAGCATCGGCGCTACCGCATCGGCGCTACCGCATTGGCGGTAAAAAAATTTCGTTAAAAAGCGGTAAAATGCGGTAAAAATGCGTTATATGAATTTTTACCGTGTGCCGTAAAAATGACAGAAAACGGTAAAATTGTGTAAAAATGCGTAAAATTGGTAAAATTGCGTTAAATCGGTAAAACTGCGTAAACCCAGTAAAAAATAATAGGTATAGAAATGATCGGTGTGAAATAGATAAGTATAGAGGTGATAAATTTGGTAAAGACCCATATTTTACAAGTCCGGAAAGCTCGGATATATATATATATATATATATATATATATATATATATATATATATTTATATATATATATATATATATATATATATATATATATATATATATATATATAAATAAAAGAGTATAGAAAAGTTCAATGTGGAATAGACTTACAAAGACCCGTGTTTTTACGGGTCAGATCATTTAGTACATTTACTATTGGCAATGGAGTGCTATTAGGGGTGTAATATGCTCCTGCTATATAATATATTCATGAATGATCTAATTGTTAAATTTGATTTAACTCCTAAAAGATGCTGTTTGGGTTTTTTTCTCATTTGTCATCTCTTTCATGTTGATGATATTGTCCAATGCTTACCCTCAGCCAAATGTCTCCGGAACCTACTTAACTTATGCTCTAGATTTGCTTTGAAGCATTGTATAATTTTTAGCAACAACAAGTCTCAAATAGCTTTATTTAAAATTTTTGAACCCAAAGTTTAAAACCTTCGTTTTACATTAACTTATATATTTATTTTATACAGTATTAGACATAAATACCTTGGATATCTGATCTCATTAACATGCACGGTGAAAAGATGTTTTAAAAAAAATACATTTTTTTGTATGCTAGAGCTAACATCATTTGTAGAAAGTTGTGCTCAACACAAGTTCAAACAAAAATTATGTTGTTTAATGCCATTTACAGTTCTATTTATGGCTGTCAGCTTTAGTATTTTCTGTATATAGATTTATTCGATTGTCTGCATGATTGTCTGCATTTAGTAATGCACTTTGTCTGATTTTAAACAAACCACCTTTGAACAGTGCTAGCGAATTATCTGTAAGACATTGTGGTCATCCGTATAATTTTATTATTTGCAAGCAACAATACCATTATTTACTATTGTTGCAGAACAGTGAGAACCTACTTCTAAAATCATTTTAAACTTTGACAGCTTCTTGCAATCTTCATTGATAAATAATCAATAAATGGAGAGCGGAGTTAATTGATGGCTGTTTTTTGTTTGTTTGTATTTAGTACATTGTTTTTTCTCTTTATTTTACATACCGTATTTCTAATATTTTTTTTTGTCTTGAACATTCAAATAAATTTGATTGATTAATCCATTCCTTCGTTTGTTTGTTTATTTTTTTCGTTTTTGCGGCATAAATATAAATACTTCAAAACGTCAATGTTAATCATTGATTACCGGAAAATAGGAAATTAGAGTGACACAAAACGGATAAGCATCAGTGGTTTTTGATTTTTACTAAATCAAAAACCGCAGATGTTTATCTTTTTCTAGCACATTTAACTTGGTTAAGTTCAAAACTTCAATTATTTTGTCGATTGGAAGTGCTACATGTATTTTTTTAATATCAAGGATTGGCTGAATTTTATGCTAATTTTATGGGTTAAACTATTTCTATAACTAAACTTTTTTCTTATCTTAGTAAAAATACACAGCTAATAGTATCTTAAAGTTAAGCCTCATTTTACATTACTTAACTAACTCAACGTTTCAGCTTTACCAGTTCAGATAGCGACATAGCTTTTATTATTAGTTTTCTGTTTCCTGACTACCAAAAGAATGTTTTGCCTTTGATCCCTAGTCTTGGAACTGTGAACAAAGTTTTTTATCAAACCAATATTATTTTCTGCGCAGTTATTGGTCACACTAAGCTTGCTAACTAGTTGAATGAAATGCTTGAATGAAATTAAAGCTAAGGAATCACTTAAAGAATGCCACTATTGATCCGAATCGATGTGATCTGTTAGTCTAAAAAAAGCCAACTTTCCATTGTAGTTTAGTCTTCTATTTTATTATTGCTGGAGACAATAACAGGAGAATAGAAATTTTCAAATATTCCTAATAATTAAAAACTTTAATTAAGATTCTGCTTTCAAATCAGGAACACCTAACGATAGTACGACAACCTTAGGAGACAAATACCAAATGTGTTTACTCATGTTTTTCTGAAGAGAGTTTCCAATATCATCATTTTAATATTTTTGAGTTGTTTTAGCAATATTAAAAGCATTTAAATTATCATGCTTCCCCTATTAGAATTTTAGATAGACAGGCCCATAGTAAACAGCTACAAAAAATCCCATCCCCGCGACCATATCTTTCTTCTCAGGAGTCAGATATTCAACGACTGCGAATGTAATATCAAAAATTAGAGAGTATATACCATAAGACATACACCTTGTATTGTGACAAGTACCAGGCTGAAAACTGTGGAATTTGTTAAAAATATTTAACTTTTGTTTAGCACGACAAAAATCCTACAACATGCCTATAAAACTTGACAACAAATTTAACTTTTTTTGTGTAACAAAACATAAATTATTCTAGTAAAGTTTTTTACCCTGACTTTAATAATCAAATTGAAATTGCTGTATAAGCTCTAGTGTTTATGCAATGTATTGATACAGTTTATTATGTTTATACTTGTATTATAAATATATTACTATAGAAAACGTAGAGTCAACTCACACTCAATTAGACGTTCTAGGACGTTTATATGCTTGCTTGTACACAGCTTCAGGAAATTCTCTCTCTACTGTCCTACAGTTATCTGCCATCGTTGAGGTTCACCATCAACCCTTGTACCGCTTTTCCATCTCAGCCATCTCCTGATGAAAGCGTTCACAATGATTATCTCTCGCGTTGTTGGAAGAGAAGAAGTCAAGATGACTGAGTAGAAAGTATAGTATCAATGACACCTTGCAGCCCGATGTTTGGTATGGATCCAACAAGCTTTCAACAGTTTTTGGGTAATTTTAACCTTTGTGATACCCCAAGAAATTTCTCACAACCGATTTAAAATTTCCATGGCAGTCTTCTCATCTCCTTCAAGGGTGTTGTCAAACTGAATGTACGTACTTGTAGAACTAAAAACACACTTTCCATAATTTTCTCTAAGCTTAACTAAGGGAGCTTGGAAACCAATAATTTAAATGCTCTCAATCGAGAGCCTTTGCAAAAATCTTCACCAGGCCGAGTTTTATATATAGAGGTGACAGGAGAATTTTACTGCACTTTTCGAGTGCTACATGATTCAGATTCTTAACACAAGGTTGTAGAGATTGTCTCTTAGACCATTTCTTTTTGATTTAATGATCTTCCCTCCATCAACAACAACACTCACAGAAGAAGCAACGACACTTTGTATAACCGAACTGAATTCCTAGAACTAGTGCTACAACTTTTAAGCCACCACAAATATGCTATTGGTGTTGTTCATACTTTGTCTTGACTAGAGCTAGCTTCATATTTTTATATCTTTCCTTCGATCCTGTTACAAGAGCAATAGAAAGTGAAAGTAGAGTGTTTCTATTGTTTAGGAGTACAGCCTTGAAACAGGTCTTCGACGAGTCTATAAACAGTCTCTGTTCTTCAATAGCATATTGAATTTTTAGTTCATTCATTTAACCAACCACATAATGACTATAGACAACTGATTCTGCCGTTAAAAATATGGTTCAAACTCACTGTAACTGTTGCAAAATACAATTACTCTCACATTGTTATGGTTTACTGTTAGATCTTAATAGCTCAGCCTTGCTCTTAGATTAATCCTAAACCGGATCATTATATTCATTTAGTAAAATTCAATGAGGATTATTGTCAATGCAGTAGTTAGAAATGTTACATCTTCATATGTTGATGACTCTGAAGCTTCAACGTTGTCATTAGCATCATCATTATCCTCATCACTGAACTCATTTGGTTTGGTTGGTGGGTCTGGCACATGAAGACTTTCACAGTCGGGAACTCATCTCAAGTCACCTAAAATATTTGGATAATGTATTGATTGTGTCTTCTTCTCTGAAATGTCATGGTCTACAAAGTATACCATGCTAAAGTAACAGTTGGTAACATTTACCGTTTGTTTCCTCCAAATCATGGGTACAGCAAATGACATTGCTGTACCCATGATTTGGAGGGAATCATTTTGCGACTATAGAAGAATTCAACTTATTCAATGAAAAATCATAAAACTTATTGACAAGACCTCTAACAATAACTTTGAAACTGGAGAGCTAAACAAAAAATTTCAATTTTTGTTTAGCTCAAGTTTTAAATCAGACTTGTGTTTAGGACCTTTGAAAAAGTATATTTTAGGTATTTTTGTTTGTGTTACATTTCCTCTGTTAACCAGTACAAACATTCCTTAAATATTAAAAATTAATTTCTCGAAAAAAAATCATATTATGGAAAAACTATTGTTTTTATATTATTGCTAGATACCTGGAAAAAATTTTATGTTCTAGTGCATTAGTTACAAATATTTTAGTCTTCAAAAAGAGTTTGCAGAGCTTACTACCTGCAATAAGGTTTTCCTCAGGGAGTCATTTTGTATTTTTTACTGCACCGTTGCACTAAGAAGCGAAAAGCTTGAAAGGCGGCCATAAGTGGAACTTTTTTAATACACCATTTTCATTAATTTTTTTACAACTTATTAGAAAAAATATTAAATGATAAGAAAAATATATATTTTGGTTCTCTCATGTCTACTATCCTAGTCAGAGTAGCATTTTTTCCTATCTAGTAGAAGGTAAAAAAAGTTCGCTAAAGTTCGCGAACTTTTTATACTTTTCTTATTTTTATTTTTTTTACTCATTTAAATTATTTTTTTAATTTTTTTTATCACAAAGCTTTGTTTAGGCGTTCTATTATCTTTTTCAAAAGTAAAAAGCTTAAAATATTGAATATAGCTTTTGCCAAATGAGTAATTAAAATATTAGGTAAAAATATAAATTTTCTGATAAATATTGTTTTTGAAAATAAAATATCTCAAAAGTTCCGCAGAGTTCCACCCTGAAATGACTTTTTTATCTTAGGGGATGTTATCACGGATAACTAAAAAAAAATCAGCTGCCCCAAACTGCCCGAAATAGATTTATGGGCATAAATATAAAAAATAAAATCTGCATAAAATATTTTTGTGTTGTAAACTGTACGTGGTCGTTATTTCTGAATGCCGAAAGATTTTTTTATGAAATTTGAATTCAATAAATAAAATTAAATTTTATTTTAAGTTTTGAAAACAATTATGTTTAAATACTGTCCCCCCTTTAAAAGGGTTGGAGGGAGTCGTTATTTGGGTTCTTCATTTTCCCAAGCTTCAATAACCGTAATATTTTGTAACACAACCTTATTTGACAATAGTATTAAAATAAAAAATTTGAGAGTTCACATTATGCCTGGAAAAGTGTTTCATCGTATTTCTTGAATACAGACGTTGCTAAAAGGAGAAAGGTATCCAGGTATATTAAAATCTATATGCTACATTTTTGGTTGCTAACTTTATTTAAATGAGTGCATTTTACTAAAAATATAAAATATTTTTTTAGTTTAATTGGTGACCATTGTACCGAAGAACTTGCCTGTGTTGCTGCGTTGAGGGCCAAATCAAGTCCAGGAAAGACCGACTTTTCAAAAGTTATTAAACACTGTTAAAAATCCAGCTCTAGCCCCAAAAATTATTGAAAATACAAAAACGAATCCAATAATGATGAAAGCGGAAGAGGCATTAAAGATAATTTGCGATCTTAGTGATTCACAATATCAAGTTATTAGAAACTCTTCACTGAAACAGAATGCAGAGATATACACTTCAGTCAAAGTAATATTTGATGCAAAATCCAAATGTTATCCAGAAAATTTGGAAATTTTAGAAACATCTGCCAAATGTTATGTTCAGTCAATGGTGAACCACACTTCATGAAGAATTATAAACATATCTAATCCAGAGTGTCTAGATGGATCGGAAACAACTGGAAAATTCTATATGAATGCTGAAATGGATGGAGCCTCATCTCAAAGTGTATACAATCAAAGATTTGATGACACAGATCTTTCAACAGGAGTTGAAAATAAAAAATCCTTGTTCCAAACTGCAATTGTTTCGTTGAAACTGGAAATAGGAGCTATCACTGTATGATCAAACCCAATGCCTTCAAGCCCCCACTTTTGCAGGCCTCTTCACCTGAAATACCAAAAAGAAGCAAAAGAGTCAACAAGAGCTGAAGATTTAGATGTTAGAAAGCAAATAGAAAGTCTTCAAGACGTTGAACTTGAAATCCCCTTCTCTAACCAGAATGCAAAAATAAAAATAAAAATTGAGATGACCATGTTGGACGGCAAGGCAGTGAATGCTATAACAGATACAAACTCAACTTAATTTTGCAATGTTTGTTCTGCCAAGCCTAGTGAAATGAACAAGCTGGGTATAATAAGAGAAAAAGTTTGCAATAAGCAAGCTATAGCATTAGGATTATCCACACTGCACTGTTGGATACGAGTTTTTGAATTCATTCTACACTTGGGGTATAAAATAAATATTGAAATTTACCAGTCCTGTTCTCCAGAAGATAAATTATCTGTAAAATCTCGAAAAAAAGAAATCAAAAGAAAGTTTAGAGAGGTGTAGAGCTTAGTGGTTGATACTCCTAAGCAGGGATTTGGAAATACTAATACAGGAAACACTTCAAGGAGGGCATTTCTAGCAGCAGAATCTTTCTCTGAATTAACAGGAGTTAGTTTGGACATCATTTAAAGACTAAGAAACATAATGAATGCCGTTTGCAGTGGATTCCAGCTGAACTTGGATGCTTTTAAAGCATACTGTTATAAAACTTCAGAGCTGATAGTGAAAACCTATCCTTGGTACATTATGCCACATACACTTCATAAGTTTCTGGAACATGGATTTTTAATTGCTGAGCATTTGGATCTTCCCATTAGAGCGTATTCTGAGGAGGCTTAGGAAGAACAAAATAAGGCTACACGAGATGCATGACTCAATCACAAATGCAAAATATCTAGAATTAATGTGATGCAGAACCAATTCCATTGTTTACTAATAAGAAGCAATCCTGTTATCTCTTCGATTGCTTTCAGGAACCCCAAAATATTTTCTGGTCCTAACCTTGATCCTGACGTATAGGACCTCCTCAGAGGTGATGAATTGTTATTTTTTTTCTTAAAAAATGTTATCTTTTCAAATTTAAACTTTTTCATGTAAAAATTCACTTACCAGTATATATAATCAAGGATTACATATTAACAAAATTTTGAGTTTTGGCCGCTTTTTGACCATTTCGCTTCACTGTGCGTCGGCTGAAACTTTTGAATAAAATTCTGTTATTTATTTCTGTTAAAACCCTTTAGCAATTTAATGGCAGGAAATTTAGATTTTCTTTTTTAAAATGCATTAAAAGCCCTAGCAATTTTTATCTTTGCAATATGGTGCCTACGCAATAACGAAAGAAAATTGTCCTCAATTTGCTTTATAATTTTTCCATATTAATACGCAACCAAAATCTTTTTTGCCAGTAAATCAACATATTCAATCCGTATTTTGCCTATTACTCAGCAAAAAATGTGTAACGTCTTCTTCTGACAGATTTTCTGCTTAACGCAAGCTATCCACCATCTTCTCCATGATAATTTACCACACCAGCAATAAAAAGGGTTTAATCTTAAACGCTTAGACCAGCTTTTATACTGGTTAAAGTTGTGACTGCAATGAGACCCTTCCAGGTTATTTCTATTTCTACTTTGAAACATGCTTGTCTAAATGTCTGATACTACCTTTTTGAGGTAATGTTTCATAAAAAGTAACAGTTTTTAATTAAGACAAAAACTTCTGACTCAATAATTAAACATGCTGCACCTAAATTTTATTTAAAGATTTCTAGCTCAGTTAGGCGTTTAATTCAAAAACAACATTATTTTATAAATTGAAATGCCCGTGAACTGTAGCTAAAAAATGTTTACGTTCTTCCTTATATTTAAATAAAAAAATGAAATAATTTATATGAAATGTATGAAATAAAATTTTTATTTAATATAATTTCATTTAGCTCCTAATTTTTTAAGTGGAGTTGGTTTCTCTTCAAAAAAGTCGGGATCTGTTTCATCATTAAAGAAAAAATTATAGTTTAATGACCATTTTTTATCCATTTCCTCTTTATTACCAAAAATTGCTGAGTCATTACTCTTCCCTACTTGATATTTATATTCTACTTTCTTTTTGCATTTGTCAATCTTTCTCTGAAACCTTGCTTCCAGCTCACTTTTTGTAGATATAATTAAATTATGTCAATTTTTGCTGATATAATCATATTTTTGTTAGCTGTGGATAAAAAAACGTTGAAAATTTTTTTGTAACTAATTTATATTTTGTATTTGTAGCATATTAAGCAGATAATACCTGTGATCTTCTAGGAAGGTTTTTATAGGAGAAATATTGCAAGACATAGATTCGTTGTACTTTTAGTTGTTCTCAAAATCCTTTGCACTAATGTCAAACAATTACTCTATAATATTGTAAAAGCCATTTTTGAAACTGTTGGAATTTTATATTTTTGATCTAAATGGTCTTGATATTGAGAAAACTTTTAGATCTTGCATTAATGGATTTAAACTTTCCCACTATGCTCCTCTAAGAAATCAAACAGTAATAAAACCTGCCAATTTCCGAATATTTACAATTAGTTGGAGTAAGCAGTTTTTCCTGTATTTAAAATACACACCTGCTCCTTCCCTTTGCAAATAACATCCTTTCGTGCTCGAAAACATGATAAACTTGATTTAATAGGTTTGAATCTTTTATCTCAAGCTAAGGTCAGGTACAAGTAATGCCGAAGAACACTGCGATTCGATGGTAGTTAGTTCGTAGGTAGATAGCTTAAAAGCAAGTTAAGCAGCTATATAAACTAAGGAGTGTTATAGCTATTATCTTTCTTTCTCATCTTCTTTATGTTTGACATTTTGTACGGATAAGTAAAAAATAAGAATTGTTTGCTAGTTTAAAAAAACATACAAAATAAATCAATGATTGGTATGTCAACAAAATGCAAACTACAATATTCACTCATAATTTAACTGATTAAAAACTAATTATGAATGAATACAAATATTTTAGAAATATCTTGGTTTTTTCCAGCAAGCACTTAACGTTTTTTAATGTTATTTCAACGTTTCGAGTTAGTTGGTATATCGTTGAAAAATAACGATCTAAATTTCAACGTTATTTCAACCTAAGTTCAAGGTTAAAAAAAACCTTGAAAATCTCAACTTTAATTCAACGTTTATTTTTAGTTAAAAATCAACGTTGATTTAACATTGAAAATTAACGCGGAACTAAAGTCGAAAATAAATGTTGAATTAGCTTTGAAATTTTCAACGTTTTTTTTAACGTTAAACTTACGTTGAAATTTAGAATGCCGACGCAAAAGTACTGATATTTCGGTATTAAAATAAAATTTAATATTGCACATAAATTTCTGCGAGGAAAAGTTCTTTAAAAACTTTTTATAAAAATATTATTATAACAAAAGTAAAAACATTAAAAGATTTTATGCTATAAAAGTTTGTATAATTTTACAAAAATTATAAAAGATTTATAAGAATTTGCTTTATAAGCATTAATACACAAGTTTTTTAAAAGTCTTTTTGCATTGTGTACTATACTTTACATTGCATATTTTATGTAAAAATGGTGTATTAAAGATGAAAATTTAAAGAATGAATCATTTAAATATGTTTTTATATATATGTAAAATTCACAATCAAAGCCTTGTTACAGTTTTGAAAATAGAGAGTGGACCAGTATGTTTTGGCTTGTATAGTCAAAAGACAATGTTGTTTATGTAAATTAAAGTCCATTAAGTTGAATAAAGAATAGTTTTGTCCATTGCCCGAATCAAAATGTGAAGTTTGCTGTAAAAAAATTAAATATAACACAACAGGTGGTTAGTATAAGTTTAAACTAAAATGTGCTAAAACTACGGGTATTTTAACCTATTGTTTATGAATAATTATAACATCTATATTTGCAAGAGTAGTATTAAAAACCATTTAATCTTAATCAAATCTTATTAAAAGTATTTATTGTATTCATTTTGTTAAGGATTGGCATAATAACATCAGGTAAAGTAAGAAAATATAAACTGGAGTGCAGGCCACGTTGCATAGGAACATATAAGACCTTGCCACACATCCCCAGAAATTTTTTTTGATTATCATTAAAAAAAATTTCCTCATTCAAAAAATGGAAACGACATCTTTTTTTAGTGGGGGCTTGGGGAGAAATCACATATTTTAGGGGAGTGCCCAGGAATTTTATTGTTCAAGATAGGTAACTAAGAGGCATGGGGCATACTCAAATTTCTAGTATGTTGATACTGGTGTTAATGAGGACGACTTGCAAAAAATTAGGGTAATAATAGGGTGGAGCTAAACAAACCCCGCCCCAACCCCTATCTGTCTCCTTTTTAAAACTACGTCTCCTTTAATCGTAAATTTTTTTTTGTTCTATTATAAACTAGATCAAAGTCCATCAACAGATTTCTAATTTCATCAAAAAATCTTTTTTCGCTTAAGATTTATAACCATGCGAAGCCTAAAAATACCCCCTGAAATAATTTTAAATGGTCTCAACTTTTAAACGAATTTTTTTTTTTTGATGTTATTTGAAATCTGTTGATGAATTTTGATCTAGTTTAAAATAAAACAAATAAAAAAATTGAAAAGTGTATTTAGAAACCATACCCTGAGGAGGGCTATTAGGGTCGAGAAGAGTTTGCTACGATTATTTATTACGGGAAAAAAAAAAAAAATTCTAGTCTTTATGGTTAGATTATGATTGAAATTTTACATTTCAAACTCATACTAAACGTTTGTTCATTGGAGGTTTAATATTTTACTTTTTACAAACTACAGTGCATGTAGTTGTAAGCAACAACCGCGTTTTTTAGCGCTTCTATATAGTTTGGGCTGTGCTCTTCAACTTTTCTCATTCGCCAAAACTGATTGAAATCCTGATGAATGGATTCAAGAGCTTCTTCAGTACAGTAACCTAAGCCTTTAGAATAGTAGAAATACAAAAGAAATGCAAGTTTATTTATAAAATATTTGTCAAAAGTTATGCAAACTTTGCGATTCAACTGTTGAAATAGAGTATTTAATTACAAAGATATAAATTATTTTTTTATCAAATTTAAAAGTTATTTATCAAACCGAAGAATCTACCTTTCATGTCAATAAATTCGATAACATGTTGCTCAACTATGTGTCCCTTCTCTGCAGATGTTTATCTTCGACAGATATTGGTTAAAAAACTGTAACCAACACCCCTTGCTTTCAAATAAATTTTTTTCAATCTCTTTTACAATTTTGTCTACAACACCTAGCAGTATACGTAGACCTGGAATATTTACAAGTACTAGTATTTTTTTATTTTTGTTGCCTGTTAATAATAGGGGATTAACAACATTTGTGTACTTACTTGCTTTTTTTAAATTTGCACCATCCGCCATCCATTGGTCGTACAATCTACACAAAGACTCTAGAGTATAATAATCAGCTTTTTGAAAGTCAGGAGATGACGTCATGCAATACGGACAAGGTTTCTTTGATGTTGCAGTTTGTTTTCCAACCATATGAATCAAAACCTTTAGATCTTTCGATTCTATGTAATCTAAGGATGAAATGTTTAACTTATTTAAAACTAACCGCATATTATGGTATTTTTCGTTCAATGAAGGCAAAATGGCCAATATAATAGTTTTATGGACGCTTGAATCTTTAAAATCTTTGCATGCACATCCGTCACACTTTCTCTGAAATTTTATTATTTTTTAACTACGGTTTTAGGGTTATTGAGAGTGTAACTTTAAGGAATCCCTACCCTCCATCTACACCTAATTTGGTATCAATATCATTTGTTCCTTGACTTTTGTGATGAAGTACCATTGCTACAAGCTCTTCAATGTCATTGCAATACACAGTAGGAGTATCTTTTTCTACCAACTATACATTCATACAAAATCAAAATGAATGATACAAATTGCAATCTAACAATAAATTTTTTTTTTTTTGGAAGTAGTTTACTTGCCTCATTGCTTTCATTTAATTATAATAGCAATAGGAGTTTATCACAATTGAATAATTTTCCAATCATTTCGTTGTTCACAATCAGTTTAATATTGAAACGAGATTCCACGCTTTCCGTCCTGTCTCACTTCTCAGAAATCGTGCAACTTCAATCATGTTGCTATTACTTAGAAATCATAATGAAGTTATTACAAAAATTGCCTTTAAACTCATAACAAATTCATTTTTAAAAGTATTTTTAAGCAACAAAAAATTTACCTGGAATGTAGCTTTAGTTGAAGTTTGTTCAATTTATCTAAAGAAAAGAAAGGTTTCTTTACCTTTGTCTTTCCAAAATAGACAGTGAGTTGCTTCGGAACAAAAGTTTTCAAAGCTTAGGTGTTCCCTGAGTGATTTGTGCTGAAATCTTTGATAGAGCTGGACAGAACTTTTCCTTGCGTTGTTAGGGATGTTAATTTTACAATGGCAGTCAAATTCTTTTGTCTTTCTAATTTCGTGCAGGGATGTGGTATTCCTTGTCCCACTTGGCCTTAGCAATCTTCAAAAATTATTCTTTCAGCAAGTTTATTTGAAACACCTTCAGTGCCTTGATTAACAAGTTTTCCCGACACACATTCAACCATAGAGGACAATATTTTTTTCCATTTTTGATTTGCGCCCATTTTCAAAAAAAAACATTCGCATTTTCTCCCTCTAATAACTCTGGTATTCAGGTCTAAATTTTATAGCATATATATTGCAACTATAATAACTAAAATAGCGAAACTAAATTTTAACTAAAGTAAATTAAACATCAATATAGTAATAATTACCTTCATAACACGGCCGCATAGTGAATTAAGGATCAGTCTCTGCAAGACTTTTTCTACATTTTGAGCAAAGCATGGTAGGATGATCAGGGATATCCGCTGAATAACCTTTCCAAAATATAGTTTTGATAAGGTTTAAGTAGTCATTTTCTTTTTATTTAGATTTGAATAAGTTGTTTCAGCATTATTTATTGGTCTTAAATCCTTGTCTTTTCTGAAGTAGCAAATGCAAAATTATTTAACAAAATCACTATGTTCTTTTGCATGTTTAGGCATTTTAAACGAATGCTTCAAATAAAAACTTCTGATTTGGGTTAATAATATTGGCATGATATATGGATCATATCAATCAAATGTCAATATAATGGCTATAAAAATGGTTTCAGTTCGTTTATCAACGCGTGCCAGGAGTTATTATGCAACTGTTAACATTTAGCAACTACTAGCCTTTACTAATTGTTAATAATTAAAGATTGCTTTGCTTTGTTTTTATTTCAATAAAATTGTTAATAAAAAGGAATGAAAGTTACTTATACGTCTGTAAATTTTAATCTTAAACAAACATTTTTAAAAACTTTAAAAAAAAAATTGATAAATCTATCACAAACATTTCTGGAAATCTAAATACAGGGGCATGGGCATGGTTTTGTGGTGTTCGAAACAATCCCCTGAATCCCCCCTAGTATCAGACAATATTCTAAAAGAATTGCTCCTAAACGTTTTATTACTGGTTAACAGTTATTCAAAAAACTATATAAAATTAGGAGTTAAACCAACTAACAATGGCTGTGTTAAATATTGAAAATAAATTTGACCCAATCATTTTTGTAAAACATCTATTAGCAAGAAAATAAAAAATTAGCTTAGTTATCATTGAAAACTTTCTATATTGTCTGGACCATTTATTTAAATTAATTTGACCGAGGTAATTAAAGGTTGCCAACTTATCTCTTGTTATTCAGTGTTGAAAAAATAATTCAATTTAAATTATAAACTAAATATCAATTCAAAAACAAAAATAGTTCGAAGAACAAAATAAAAAAAATCGCTGCATCGAATATAGGTACAGTTATAAACCGTAAGAATAATACTTCTCCAACTTCATTGTTAAAAAAGCTATTAAGAAACCACAAGGTTGTCAGTGGAATATTGAAAATAGAAATATTGCTCATAAAAAGTTTATAGAAAAAGTTTATAGAAAAAGCTTATAAAAAAAGTTAACTTCAGTTGTTGAAAATAATTGAAGTTACATGCTCTTTTTCAAAAGGAAATCTTTCCTTACATGAAGTTTGTACCAATAACACTTTTTGTATGGAAATAGTGACAGAAATTACTAAAATTCGAGGTTAATTTTACCAATATCAAGGTATCAAAGTTTTACAGAAACTAGCAAAATACACACGAAATATAAATAAATATAAATGAAGACCTTTTTGTACAATCAATTAAATTTGAAAAGAAAAACTGGTTTAATAAGATTTTACCTTGTTTAAATACATTTTGTTTTCAGTTTATGACTAAAAAAATATTTGAGAGGATAAAAGTATGTAAAAATTATTGTAAAATATATAATATTTTTTTTTATTCTTCGAGATTTTCTATGTTGGGATATGCATATAATAATAAAATTTAATTTTTCACTTTGTTGCTAAATCATTTACTTAATTAGTAAAGCATTCACACAACATGTAAAATCCCCACTTTTTTTTCTTTGTTTATTTTTTAGTTAAACAACATGGTTTGGTACATTTGTTATTATCTTTTCTCTGAAGTCTTATGTAGTTTATTCCAATAATATAGTTTTTAAATTTTGAACTAAAAATGTAAACTTGGTGTTGAATAAATATACCGTAGCCTATTGAAAAAATCTCAGTTTTTTTAATATTTGACATTAAACTCAACTTATTTTTGTCATTTACTTCCGCATGCACACAATTACCACAATGTATTGCATTCAAGAGGAAAGGCGAATTAAGTTACCATTAAAGCTAGCAAGACGTGATGGCTAATTTAAGGGTTGAAAATTACCCGGAAATTTTCAACTCAAGAAATTTTCCGGATATGTCGGAAACATTCAAATTAATTTAAGTTATTTCATAATTAATGGGTAAAATTTATGTCTTATTTAGGTAATTGTTTTGGACAATTTTATGGTAAATTATTGTGAAATTTTTGAAAACCCACTTTGAAAATCATTATTTTTGGTATTTTTTTGAGTTTTTTTTATTATTAATAAAAGTAGCAACTATGTTGGATAGTGTTAACTTGTTCTCAAAATTTTCTAAAACTGTTTTATCCCGTTGTTTGCTAAGCATATCGATGTTTATTGCCGTAGCAAGCTTTGTTTAAGGCGTTACATAATTTGAATCCCCATTCCAAAAGGTAATTGGTCATTTGTCAATATCAACTAAAGTGGCCAACAAGTTACTAAAAACTGTAAAATTATGTATAAAAAGATTTGAATATTCACAGTGTTTTACAATTTTTTCTTGATTTAAAGACGTCATTGATTAAAAAAAGGTAAAAAGTAAAATTAAATTTTTTGCTAAATTTGAACTACTTAAAAATTTAGTTAGCAATAAAAATAATAAACAAATGATTTTGGGGTCATATATTCCACCTTCGTTTAAATAAGTGCTTTTAAGACATAAGTCTCATTTGCCACAACCTTGCTAGGGCACTTTTAACTTTATAAATCAATAAATTAAAAAATAACGGAGAGGGGAAATGAATCCATAAAAAGTACCGTTTCTTAAAAAATAATTCCTTTAAAACTCAAAATCACCCGACTGAATTGTGTCAAACACCCAACTAGCAAACCAAGTTCGTCAAAAAACCACTGCAACTTGAAAACCACCTTAATCGTAGGGGTTGAACATGCCCTACCTCAACGCTTCCGTTCCCTAAAATTGTCTTTGTATTCAATCTTTATACACTAAAAATCTTTGTTTCTTTAAAACATTCAACTATATAATATACAATAAGACTTGTTGATCTAAAAAAGATATTATACTTTTTTTTTGTAAATACTTAATATCGTAGTTGAGAGAAGTAAAGGTTACAAATATGTTACAAGCTCAAACAACAAGCTCGGAAAACATCTACTTTTGGTTTTTTGAAACTGCACAAGTTATTGCATTTTTCGTTGTTTTAATATTGTCTCAATGTACGTATTGTTTTCTGTTCAAAAAGATATTTCAAAACCAGTGTAAGTTTGTATCCTTTATTTTGTAATGTTTCATTTTTTTAACTACAATGAAATGATTTACGGTGTCTAAATTTTTAAACAGATCATTGAAAACTCCTATTGTAAAACAGTCTACTTCAAAGGCATTAGATAAATGGTTACCTAACTCTCAAAGTCTACTATTGTGTTATTAATTGAATGTTTTTTTGAAACCAAATTGGTTACTGTACAACATATAACTTTCAATTAATAATTATACTGTCTATTGCGCATTATAAGTTCAAGCAATTCGGAGAAACAGGAAAAGACAGAAAAAGACCTATAATTTGATGTCTGACTCTTCTCCAGTTTTAAAAATCGGAAAGACTCGTGCAGTTTTAATTTATCTAGAAAAACACTTTTCTAATAGATATAAGATAGATTAAGTGATAGACTAAGATAATAAGTATGTGATAGACTAAGTTTTTTAGTATTTATAGTAAAGTCAAGTCAATCAGACTAATTTTAATATATTAACACTATCTTTATTTGAGCCACCACTTTTATTACTTTTTTGACTTAAAAAAGCAGTCCACAACTCAATTTCTTTGATTCTTTGATTTTTTTTTGTAGGAGTTACTAGGAATCAATTGTTTGAAAAGTTGGAAAAATATTTCTTGCCGAATTAAAGGTAATATTAACCTAATCATAGTAAGTCACGCCTTGAAGGCGCTAATTAAGCTTCAATCACTTTAATTTTCCTCCTGCCTAATCAGTTTGCTTAAAATTTTTGACTTTTCATATTGTACTATACTACACCATTTCTAACATTACCATGTGAAAGGGGTCTCACAATGTTCTTATTGCAGTGTTGTCAACAATACTATCCAACATGAGTTTTTAAAAACTTAACTTTGCAGCATTTTTATTAATTATAACTAAACTTTACAACATATTAAACGCATTTTTTATTGCAATGTTTACTGCCATTTTTATGTTCAAAAATAACAGAAAAAGTTGATACAATAAAAAATATATTGAGAAAACATGAGCAAGCGAACGCGTTTTTCCGCAGAAAATGCTAGAGCAAATAATCTCAACTTTGTAGAGAATTCTTATAATGAAAGCGATAGTTTGGTTAAATTAAATGGAGAATCAGGTATAAAAAATTTAAATAAGTCATTAGTTTTAATTGCGTCTCTCTAAACTAGATTTTGAAGACGAATCTAATAACGACAGCGAGATCGAAGTTAATAAGGATGTCGAGAGCGAGAGATCAAACAGAAATCCTAGATAACCACTGACCAACCAAACAAAAGTTCATTCAATAGTTCATTTGCATATAATATAAGCACAAGGTTTATTTTTAATAGTTTGAGGTTACCAAATTATTTTTTGGCAAATTGTTCAAAACTTATTTAGGTGGTATACTATCATTAATATTTAACATAAATGGCCTTATATGGGTTAGTTTAGATTTCTTTAAAGGTTTTCAAAATTTGAAGTTCAATTGGTTTGTTGTTCCCAAGATTTAGGCTTTGCACTCCAAAAGCGGAACCCAGGATACTTGACCTCCACAACCCAGTATGAATAAGGTTAACAAAAAAGGCTATTAGTTTTTTCAGCTATTAGCACTTATCAGAAACTAAGTCATTGTCAAATATAAGTTTTTTTTGGTATAACGTTTATTTTTATATTTGTTTTTGTCAGTTACTTTTTTAATTGCATTTCATATTTGTAGTGCATTACCTTTAGATTTTTTTTGTTAAGTTATAGTATATGTATTTATTATTTTTTTTGATAAGTTATTATATATGTATTTAATATTTTTTGATTTTTAAAAAGACATATTTTTATAGTTTTTATATTTATTTTTATTTAAATAAGTTTTATTTTTTTAAATATTTTTTCTAAAGTTTCTATTTTTTCTTAAAAGGTTTTCCTTGATTAACTAAAAGATAAAACTTTTGTTAACAAAGGTAAGTGGTTTTGAACTATTACAAGACTTTTTTACATGAACCTTTCTTGTTCTATATAGAAAAAAGTGATAAAAAAAGTTTATAACCATCGGAAGCATCGTGTGATTAAAGAAACAGCTACTAATCAACGCAGTTAGTTAGAAGGTAGCGAAATTTTAACTTGGAGTTTTCATTGACTTGTCGTTTAAATTTAATACGTTTTAAGGGAGTATTATTAGTTATAATGCTGTTTATAACAAGAAATGCTGAAAAATCATTAGTTAAATCTGTTTTTATTGTACCTGCACTAAATCAGTAATTAAAAAATAATATTAGTAATTGTTTTCAAGTAGACCATCTTTTTGTGATCCTGGTTAACTTGATTATGTTGGACAAAAACATTTACAAAACATTTAACACTATTATTTGCAGCTTGATTCAAGGGATTAAAATTAACCGGCGAAGTAAATATGCTTTTGCCTTTTATTATCTTACGTTATAAAAGAGCGTAAGCAAGTTTAAAAAATTTTTAAATTACCACTGGTTCTTTAAGGATAATATGACTAAATATGTTTTGGATTTTCGGTTCTTCAGGTAATTAGTTATAAAAACTTCTAGTTTTAATTCTTTCTTGATTTTCAGATAATACGTCAAATTATAATCGGAAAATGCTTTTTTGATGCTCTAAAATAAATGCCGCTGTATTTGATGCTCTAAAATAAATGCCGCTGAAATATTTGCCGTTGGTACCTTGGATTGATTTACAATCCTAAGAAACAAAAGCGAAATTACGTTTAACGTCATTTCGCTTTCGTTTCTAAAGTAGTTTTAAATAGTTACAAGGTTTTTTTTAATTTGAAAGAGCGCGTTCTCAAAAGGCATGCGGTCATTGGGGAAAGATCTCTCAAGCGAGTTAAAACTCTTTACCTTTTGGAATTTAGTTATTAGTTATTAGTTTAGAATATTACATAAAGAATCATACTAAGATAAATAATTATCGTTAAGATCATGCTATAATTGAAGTAAGTATAGAAAATAGTTTACAATTTATATATAACATATTTAAAGTAGAAAAGAATCACTGCTTTTAATTTTTAAAATCGTTTATATTTTGTTTGTTTTGGTTTTTTTTTAAGCTTTATTTTTTATTTCGCAGTTTTGTTTTTATTGAGCTTATATTTTAATTTTTAGAAGGAATACAGGAGTATGGATGATACCTTATTATTTTTTATTCAACAAAAAAGTTATACTAATGCTATTACCATAAAATTGGTTAATACTATATTGAAATTTTTGTGATGCTATTACCTGTTTTTGTTCTTTTTTAGAAAATTTAGAAAAATAAATTAAAATTTTTGTTTGCACATGTTTATTATTTGCATATATACTTTTTTAATATGTGCTTTATAGTTGTTTGATCGATGTTAAATAATGTTAAACGATGTTTGATCGATTTTAAATAATGTATACTACTTTTTTATTGTTTGTGGATGTGTGATATGCGTTATATAATTGTTTTATAAGTGTGTTTGAATATGTATGTAAGGTTAAATACACACACACATATATATATATATATATATATATATATATATATATATATATATATATATATATATATATATATATATATATTTATATATATATATATATATATACTGTGTTTATAGTTGGTATATATATTTTTATTATGTTATTTCAATGTTTTCAAAGCGCTGTGACTTGGTAAGCGTGTAGATCAAGATTTTTCAACGTTGCCAGCCAAGTGATATACTTAAAGTTGAGGTTATTTTCTAATGTTTTTGAACATAAGTAAAAACATTATTTTTTTATGTTTTTACTTATGTTTTGTTAAAAATCAACGTATTGTTACTTAAGTTGTGTTATATACATATTATATTAACATATGGTGTGTGCTATTGTTATGTGTTGTTGTTTTTTGTTATCTTTAGAGTTAATAGACATTAGGCTTACCTTCACGTTGGTTTCTGTTGTTATAAATGATAAATAGGTAATTTTATTCTTAATAATCACTGTTTTAAATTAATCACTATAAGCCAAGACAAATTATTTTGCCATAAATAGAATTTGTTTTATTTCAATTTGATATTTTGTTTTTAGCGTTGTTTATGACATGATTTTGCTATAAGTATTTTGGAATCATGATGTACCAGCATAAACTATTTTCTAAAAGGTAACATGAAATAATAATATTTAACAATTGCTACTCTGGTAAATCACAACAGCTTTTCTCTATAAGGTGCATTTATTTTCATTTTTTGTATCTCATATTTTTCTTATTTATTTACTTATTCGTTGCAGTTTTTGTTTTAGATTTATCAGACGATGTATTTATATGGTATAAAAGAACAAAATATTTTAGAGCTTTGTGAATTTTTCAAAAATGTTTACTAATAATTTTTACATCTTTCAAATATCTTTCAGGTAGGTTATATTCTGTTCAATTATTTTAATTATCAACATTTTTTATATCTTAATATGTCTGTTGTCTTTATTAAATTTGTTTTTAAACATATTTCTTTATATTTTTTATATCAAATTAATAGAATGTCCCAAATTGTTGACAATGAAGGTTTGTATTTATTTTGATGTGTATTATGTTATTGATTCGTATCATTTATCGTAGTTAGTTCTTAAATGAATGTTTATTTTTAGTCGCTGAGTTGAAAAGTTTTGTTCCATTTTGTTATGATTAACATTTAATCATAACTTGCAGTTCGTAAATGTTTGTTGATTTAAATTAACTTTACAATAATAAAATGTTTTAGACGAAATTTTTGTAAGTTAATTTAATCCAGAAAGATTAAATCTTCATTTTATTATTGAATTAATTAAAATAGAATTAAGAAAGAATCGACTTAAATGTTTGTTTGCTTTTCTGTTAAGATAACAACAGTAATATTGGAAAAAGTAAGTTAAAAAGCATTTTTACTTTTTAAAAAGGAATAAAAATACTTTTTAATTTATCTGCTCTAATGAAGAAGGTTTAAAATTTAAGGTTTTTAAAATCTTATATATTCTAACCTTAAAAATTTTTTAATTACATAAAAAATAAATCTATGTTAAATTACACTGAGTCGTAGAAAATAATTATAGTTTATTGATAAGGTTGCACACTGTTACAGCAGATGAAGAGTAGATAACTCATCGAGTACATCACCGTTCATAAATATAGGAAGTTCTAAATTATTGGGATAACAACTTTATCTGTATTGAAGTTCACCAGTCACTGTTAACCCAATGCTGTAGCAGAAGTGAGATCTTTTTCAAGCCCAATTGCCCCCTCCAGGCAATCAGAAAGTGTTGGTTTCTTATCACGACAAAAATAAAAGTATCATTCAGCAAACAACGCCACCTTAAATGTGAGAACATCTGGAAGTTCGCTAATGTAAATTAAAAAGAGTATAGGGCCAAGGATAGAACCTTTAGGAACCCTTGAAGTAACAGAATAAGAAGAAGAGTGCTGTCCATCGAGGACAACTTTTATACTACGATTAAAAAGGAAGGATACAATAATCTTAAAGATGTTGCCAGATACATCATAAGAAAAAAGCTTATAAAGAAGACCAGCATGCCAAACGTTATCAAAAGCTTTTGAAATCTCAAGAGGGATGGCCTTAACCTCTCCACCTTTATCTAATGCACGATAAAACCTTTAGATTATTAATGTTAGCAAATCAGAATTCTCTTCAGAATTTTTGAAAATATGGATAACAGATGCTGCTTTCCAGCAAGCTGGAAAACAAGATTCCGATAAGCACTTGTTGAAAAATTTTGAGAGTATAGACGCCAGCTCCGGAGAACACTTCTGCAAGACAATAACAAGTAAGTTGTCCGAGCCACAAGCTGTTGAAGAGTCTAGGCAGAAAATCATTTTAGATACAGAAGCTGGAGTGATACGAATGTCAAGCAAATGAATAACTTGTTTATTTGCAATATCAGATAGAACGCAACTAGTGGAATCAAGAGATAACATTGATGAAAAGTTTTTAGCAAACAATTCAGCTTTGTCTTTAGGTGAGGTGACAAAGTCTGAACCATACAAGAGAGGTGGAATTAAAAATTTGCTCTTATTATTAATATTTTTAAAGAAGTCACGAGAGTCTAATTTGTAAGATGAGATACGAGATTTCATGACATGAGAATGGCGGGCTTTGGCGTTAGACAAAACCTTTTCAAAATGGTTTCTGGCAGTAATAAACAGACGTCTATTTTCTGGATAACTGTTTTACTAATAGATATGGAATTAAAGGTTTCGATTGGCAATCGCAGCAGCACAGTGTGATGAAAACCATGGAGGAGAATGAGGCTTGACCTTGAATTGTTGAGAGGGAACAAAAGATTTCAGGCCAGCCTGAACCCACGAAGTTATGTAAGAAGCACATTTGTCGACGGGAAGACGAAAGATATCTACCCGAGGGCCATCACGAAGAAAATGACGGAAAGAACCCCACTCAGCTTTAAAGTAGTTGTAAGAGGTACAAAAATTGGGAAATTTAGGTGATGAAGAAGAATGAAATATTAGTTTTAGAGAAATCAAACTGTGATCCGAAGCACCTAAGGGTGAATGTAGAGAAACTGAGCACTGACTAGGATCAGAAACAAGGCATAAGTCGAGTAGAGAAGGCAAATGATTCAGGTTGTCTGGAAAGCGAGTCGGAAAGTTGACTATTTGAGTTAGGGATTGAGAAAAACAAAAAATGTGAGCTTTAATGCCGGCAGAATCACTGACACTAGAGCCAAGCCATTCAGTATGATGAGCATTAAAGTCACCAATAAAAACTATATTAGCTGATGGATAAAGAGAGAGGGTTTGGTCAATATGATTAGAAATAACATCAAAAAAAGTGCAGTCATGAGATGAAAGAGAGCAATATAGAACGAAGAGAAAGACGATAGAGTGAAGTGGTGCTAAACGAAAGCACATGAAAGAATAGTCTGTGGATTCAAACCTAGTTTCACGATAAATGGGTGAAGCCTTACGAATGTAAATGCCCAGGCCAAGCATGTGACTATTGGAGTCTTTACGAATTAAATAAAGATAACCATCAACACTGAGATCGCAAGATGAGACAGCTGAACTTAAATTAGTCTCACAAAGAGCAAGCAGGTCTAGTGAACTTTGCAAGAAATAAGACTCAACAGAAAAAAGTTACTTCGAAGACCACGAATATTAGTCAATGATAGGTTTAGAGAACTTGGTGATGATGATGGTTTTTTGTATTTTATAGTTTTTGGTATTTTATTCATTTTTAAATTTGTTGAAGAACTTGACTCAAAGCATAGATGATACTCAGAACACTGCTTAACAGCCCAAGCAATTGCCTCATTACTATTTATAAACCCTAAGCCGTAACAAAAGGCCCAAAATATGGCCTCCGCAATGCATACCAAAAGTACAAACAGGGACAACATCCATGCGCAACATGGCACTATTAATACTATGATATTTTTTAGCTGTTGATGGATTCAGCCTCTCTGAGAGCTACCACAGAGTTCGGGAAACCTGACTACCAGCCGGCCTCAGAACCATAAAACTGAGTTTTAGAGCTGTAACCTCATGAGGAGATCATAGAATGAGTTGCTTAGTCATAAAAACAGAAACACAAGCAAAATCCACGCGTTGAGTCAAGAAGATCCAGCATTTAATATCCTAAACTGGAAACAATGTCTTAAAAAAACATCTGCGCCAGCCTAATAGATGAAGAAGGGGTGCGAGGCTGGTCAATAGATAGAATCTGTTTACCCCTTAAGTCTTTGCGAAGGTGGCCTTCTACAAGACAGTAGCCAGATGCCTTTAACATATGCCCAGGATGAGTATTTTTATTGAGACACTCTCTCTATCCTTTATTCAACCAAGAGCATCAAAGCAGAGGGTGTTTTAAGTCGGAGTTGGCATCTCCTAGCTTTTGCCTAAAAAGGCATATCCTATGAATCAAATTGTACTGGGTTACATGTTGCCAGTAGTAGGATAACTTGACCTGACATTTATTTGATTGAGACTATGATAAAACAACTTTTAGAAAATGCGCATTTGACCGCATATCACGCTAGAATTAAATAGTTGAAAAATTAAAAAAATTAATTTTTCTTTTCTTTTTTATTTTTTAAATTTTGCAAAAACACCCCTCCTCCCACTTTTAATTAACCTACCCCTACCCGTTCCAAGTCTATTAGATCTGGACTTAAGTCCCAACCGCCTTTTATTTCAACCCCCTTTGTTACTCTTTTACACTTTAATATTTTAATTTAACTTATATAACTTAAACTTTAAGCAATCAAAAATATTATTAATATATTATAACAAAATAAAAATAAAAAATTATATTCACAAATCATTAACTTAAACGAAATTTTAGCTGGAAAGTTTGTGCGCAAATACCAAAATAAAATCATAGATCGTTTCTTTCAAAGCGGACCAAAATTATCAAAAAAATTGATCCAGCGGGACCATAAATTTTAACGAAAATTTTGGTCCAGGATAAAAAAAGTTACATTAGTAAAGTAAATTTATTTAAAAAAAACTAAGTAGATATTTTAACGTCTATACATTTAAGTGCTTTTATTGTTTCGACACAGAATTAAAGAGTGAAATAAGTCAGTGTTTTTGCTATTAGATATTTGTTAATAGACATTTGTTAATTTGTACTGTAACTGGAATTTTTAAACTTCAAATACTTTAGCTTTTTTTTTTTTTCTTTTAGGAGAGTTGGAACAAAAACAATGTTTAAATTATATGATAAGTAAAGTTAAACAAGTTAGGCATTTATATTTGTACCTTAGAAGTCAAAGGTCGGTTGTCACATTTTAGAAATTGTTCAAGAAAGAGTAAAATAGTTAGTCTTTATTGGTTTATTCTTGATGGTTAAATTTATGTAATTTTTTTCGTGTTTTATTTAATTTGTCTTAAGGCACAAAAAATATAATTTTGACAAAAAAAAATAAAAATTTAAATAAAATAAGTGAAAAATCATTTCTGGACAACAGACGTTTTTCCTTTGAAGATTGAGGAGACACCAGACCTTTTATATTAACCTAACTTTGTTTCACATTGTCGCAGGACAACAGTCTTTATACCTCTGCAGATACTGAAGAAACTAAAAAGGTCTCATACATAACTCATTTTCACAAAAAAACTGAACAACCGACCTCTGTCTTCTGAGATACAGATGTTAAGATTTAAAGTTTATTTTAGTTTATAGTTTTGGTTTAGTTTATAGTTATTTTTAATTTACTCTAGTTAGTTTTAGCTTCATTTATCTTTTTTTTTACTTTAGACAAATTTATGGAGAAGTTGAGGGGAATAGGTAAAAAAATTATAATTATATATTTGTTTATATGCAAATATTATTTTTTTGAATTTTCTGAGATATATTTTTTGTCTTTAGTGTCTGGTAGATGCATAACTGGTAGGGCTGTGTCTTAAGTTGTATATATTTTGTATGGAAAAATATGTGCAAAAGGTGAAAGAATTATTTAATATAAATATGACATTTTTTAAATGTTCGTGTTTTGCTCAGATTTTTATTACAACAAAATCTTTCACATGTTTAACCCTTTTAAATTGACTCTTATTTTTTTTTAAATATTCTCAGCATCCTCTTCTATTACCTGTGAAAATGGTGAGGTTATGCTTTACATTTTGATTAAATAAAATTGCAAATATTTATAATTTTTATTATATTTTTCCATTTGTAATTTTAGAGTCGTTAACATTTGAAAGCTTTCATGATTTTTTTTTATTGTTTTGTTCTTTTTATTGCATTTTAAATAAGCATTTCGTTACAACATTTAAAATATAAATACATTATAAGAAATATATATATATATATATATATATATATATATATAATGATCATTATTAAATAATAAAATAACGCGGATATTGTAGAAGACCATACGGTCTTGTTGTCGATTGCCGCTAAAAATGATTGTGTTAAAATTTATAAGACATTTACAAGATAAAAAATAAGTTAACAAAGCAAGAAACTTAAAATATTCCGTTACAAATCCAAGATACCTTTTTTCATATTACAGTTGTTAATGGTACTTATATAATTTTTATAAATAATTGGTTAAATAGAGGTTAAAAAGGAAGATCACTAAAAAAAAAACATCATATGTATATTGTTACATCTTTAATTGTAAAAATGAGTTCTTTAAGCTTTCGATTAAAAGAAAAGTAGAGACTTTGATGAATAAAATTCTCAGTAAAATTTTTTAAAATTATTACATTCCATAAGAATCGTACGCGATAATCAATACGAAATTTAAATAGATTTGTTGGAAAAATAGGCTGCTTAAAAAAATTATCATTGCGTAAAATGTATTCATTTTTATCTTTCGATGAACACAAAATATGGAAAGAAATAGGGGATGATTTGGTTTTACATTTAAACATAAAACAAAGATTGCTAAAAATGTTTAGCTCATATATATTTAAAACTTTCATTTCAAATAATAGAGGCTTGGCATAAGTATAACGGTCTTTAAAAAATGAGACGTGCTACATGGTTCTGCTGACAATAATGAGGTTTAAGTTTATTTTTTGTATTACCGCAAGCAATGTTTGCATAATTTATGTGACAATCAATAAATGAGTGATATAATTGTAGTAAAGATTGTTTGTTTAAAACATTTCTTGCTTTGTACAATATTCCTATACTTTTTGGAATTTTACTTAAAAAGTTTTTAATGTGACTTTTCCATGTAAGATTTTTATGTATAGAAACACCTAGAAAGTTGGCTATTTTTACTTGTTTATTTTGTATATTGTCAATAACAAGATGAGGCATGTTAATTGGCAATTTATGTGTATTGATAAAAGGATGGAAAAGAATTAATTTAGTTTTATCAATGTTAATATGTAGTTTGTTAGTTTTAAACCAGTCAGATATTTTTATTAACTCGATGTTCACGCAATGAAATAGAGTAGAAATGCTCTTGTGTGTCATAATATTGGTGTCATCAGCAAACATAATTGTTATTAAATCCGAGGCTTTGTATAGATCATTAATATAAATAAGGAATCCTTGGGGAACTCCATATGTAATATTTAACAAATGTTAAATGAGTCTGATACACTTCTTGTAAACTGAATAATAGCATGCTCCGTTGAACTATTTTTTCAAATCCATATTGCATGTTATATAACAATTTGTTTCATAAAAGGTGTTGTACAAAATTCTCTCTTAAATATTAGAAAAAACAGAGAGGATATAAATTGGACGATAGTGTTTTACATAAATTTTTTCTCCTTCTTTAAATATAGGAATAATTTTTGTTATTTTTCAATTATCAGAAAAAACTGGGTGAATAATAGAGCATATAAAAACTCGGAAAAGTATGTCCTTTAAAACGTCAAAACAGTTTATAATGACATTCCCATTGACATCATCAGGACCAACTGCTTTATTTGACTTAAAGAATTTAAAAGCACTTTCAAACTCTTCAAAAGACAAATCAAAAAAATTTAGATAAAAGTTTAGAGGGTCATATGTTGCCTTTATTAACTTTTTAGGGTTTGGAACTTTTTCGGCAAGGTTAGGTCCTACAAATACAAAATATTTATTAAATTCGGAAGCAATTGTTTTTTGATCAAAAAAAAAATTTATCGACTACTTTAATAACTGAGGGCAAAGATTGAGATATTTTTTTTGTGTTACCTGTAATTTCGTTTATTTAGTTGCCAAGTGCGTTTGAGTTTAATTTGTATTTTTCAAGTAATTAGTGTAGTATATTGATTTTGAATTTTTCATTTAGCGTTCAAATAGTCTTACGTAAATTTTATAAATGGTTTACTCTCAGTTGTTTTTGATTTAAAATACTAAATACAAAGTTTTTGTTTATATTTAGAATATCCTTAGTAATCCATGGAGATTTAATTTTTTTAAGTTTGTAATTTGTTTCTACTTTGGGAAAATTGATTTCATAAATTTAAAAAAAAATTTAAAATAAAGATTTGCATATTAAGTTGATGTCTTCAGAAAAGTTAATAATGTCCCAATTAACTAAAGAAAGTTATTATTTAAAAGATTCTAGGTTTGTATTATGAAAAATTCGTTTTTTAAATGATATTTTTTCATTATATAAAATTTTTGCATAAATACCTATTGAAAAGAAAACAGGGAAATGATCAGATATGTCACTTTAAATAACGCCTATTTTAAGCGAATTATTAAAAATATCGTTGGTTATTATCTTATCAATTAAGGAAATTGTTGTTTGAGTAATTCTTGTTGGTTTAATTATTAGAGGAACTGCTCCATTTTCAAATTGGCGATTATAAAACCCATTAATGTCTTTTTTGACGTGATACTCACAGCAATTTAAATTCAGATCACCTAACATGTAAAGTAATTTCTTTTTGTGGCTGCTTTTATTTATAACATCATCTTGTAAAAATGTACTAAATGTTGTAACTTAGCCAGCAGGTGAGCGATAACAACAGCTAAATACAATATTTTTCGTTTCATTGATCGATATTTCAATCGTTAAAACCTCAATATTCACGTCAGAAATACTCATGCTATGCCTAATATAATACCCACTGTTAACCAGAGAGAACGCCAGGTTTTATGTTGTGTCACTCAACCAAAACTTTTTTCATTAGTTTAGTATTAGTTTGTATTGATCATTAAAAATATTTTTTAAATCAAAATCGCGTGGTAACATGTTAAAAATAATAATTAAAAGCCTTGAATAAATGCTTAAAAAAGCTACTAAAAAATCGGTAAAAAAAGTCGTCGTAATGACGACATAAATTGTGGGTAATGAAAAGCGTAAGTCTTATGCAAGAATAGAAATAAACAACGGGTGTCTTCTATCAAGTGATACAAATAACTTTTACTTATACTTATTTAAGAATCAAATACTGTGAAATCAATAAAAAAAAAAAATCAAAAAAAAGTTTACAATAACTTTTTCTGAAGATTGCATTTCAAATTACATATTTTTTATAAAACCATGTCATTTGAAACAAGACACCCGTCTTGTTTTTTGGATTTAATTAATGTTTTAATCATTAGCTAGCAGCATCCATTTTTATTTCAATTTTATTTAATAAACGAAAATGGCTGTTGCTAGCTCATCGACTGCTGTCTTTGAACGAAATGACTTTTGCTGCTGCTGGGAATTTTTTGGAGCGTGGTCCAAGTCTTTATACCCTGTAAATTCTAGAATAAAAGATCTGATGGCGCTGTATATATATCCTGCCTATTCCCTTGAAATTTGTAATTACCCAACTGTAGTTTGATCTAGTTGTAGAAGAAACCTTTACTTGATGAAGTCGGGAAATACACCCAGAGGCTCGTGGGGAGAGAGAGTATCAAAGGTTCAAAGGTATATCTCATATTTGAAAAATAAAAATATTTTTTAAACTCATTAACTTTATTAAAGTGTTATTATAAAGTAAGCCTATTAATCTCTAAAAAATTTATTTTTTCACCTTTTTATTTAAAAAACCATACCACTATTTATACTAAATCATTCATTGTAATGAAGCATTTATATTTATATGATTATGTATTTAAATACCACTTTTAAAGGTTGAGTTGAAAATGCTGACCAGGAATTCAGCTTCAATGCTCCAAAGTAGTGAAACAGAACCAATCATATCTTCTTCACCAGATAACTTAATGCTCTGTGGAAAATATTTCTCAATGTTAGCACCTGGACACACCCACAACTGTTCTTCTTCGGTTGCTGTAACAAACTTGATCTCTCTTGCCGAGAGTTTGGAAAGCATTCAAGCTGAACAAGTTGCTTCAGGTTTATTAAAAGATAAGATGAAATCTGACTGCATTCCAAAAGCAGCAACTTTTTCTTTATCAACTTGTGAAAACCCATTGGTTGTAACTGTTGGATGTCCTGCCAACAAGGCAAATCGAAGAACAGTAAAAAAAATATCTTTACAGATTATAAAAGAACTTCAAGTAATATTGGAACTTTCTATTAACGACACTAAACAGTTAATATCTTCTCTTCAGAAAGGACTAGGGAATAAGACTGCTGTAGAACCTAATATTTTTGGCAAATTGAACGATCTTGAGGAATCCATATCACATTTTTATAATGTAGAAAAGGTAATTTATAAGTATTAATCACAAAAGTGGACTTTCAGAATGTTCTAACCTTTTGTATTAATAAATTTTATATGTAAAGAGAAAGAGATCTTTCACCATGAATTTGTAATGACATACAAATATTGTAAGTATGTAATGTGTAAACATTATAAGTTAAGTAATTTTTTTAGTGAACTTAAGTGCAGCTAATATTAAATTGACTAATATATTAATTAGAAAATATTGTTATCTTTTTTGTGTAATATACATTTAATTTTTTTGTGTTAAAGCTTTAATCCATAAGTTTTCCCAATCTGAAGATGCTTCAACAAGTCGTTGAATGTGAAGGCTATTTTTTAGTGTAGAAATAAATAATGACATTATTTAAATATTTTTACAGATAGGTTTCCTACACAGTGAAGATCGAAAAGTTTCAAAGGATCTTGTGTATGTTCAAGAGACATCAACTTTCATAATGAATTTAATAAATCAACGTGCTCTAGACCTTTATTCAGCATTTGTACGAATTTCTATGGATGGTGGAGGATCTTTTTTGAAAGTTATAATCAATGTCTTTGATGCAAATAGAAGTACAAAGTCTGCAATTTACATGAATGGTGGTGTTCAGCGTTGTCAAATTCTTGCAATAGTTGAAGACATTCCTGATACAAACCAAAACTTAAGAACAATATTAGAAAAACTCAATTTGCAAGATGTCAATTTTTGTGCAGAATTTGATTTAAAGTGTGCCAACGCTGTGTTTGGTCTGTCAAGCCATGCAGGTAAAAGAGCTTGCTTGTGGTGTGAAGGGTTGAGAAATGAAGAATGTGGAAAACTAAGAACTCTTGGGAGCCTAGATTATTGGTATGAAAAAAATGTTGTGGAAAATAAGTCCAAGAAATCTAAAATGCAACATTATATGAATGTGATATATCCAAGTATTCTCTACCTAGAGGAGAATCCAGACACTCTAATCTAGCATTTAGTACTACCTCCTGAATTGCATCTTTTGATTGGAGTTGTATCTACTTTAGGATGTCTGCTTATGGATATATGGCATGAATTTGATGAATGTCTGAAAACTAAAAATGTTTTTCAGAGAGGGTACCAAGTAGAGGTTGGGATGGAAATAATTCCAACAAGATCTTGAAAAACCTGGATGAACTTATTATGTATAATAGGTTAAACAGTTTAACAGTAAATAATATGTTGTACAGCAAGCAATTTGGCTTAATAAAATCATATAATTGATCAGGCTTTGACCGAGTTAGTAACTCATGTAACCAATGTCTTCAATGATTACCGTTTTACATAAGGAGTCTTTATTGACCTGCCTAAAGCCTTTAACAAAGTCAACCATGTCAATCTTAAAAAAAACTCTAATATTTATGGAATAAAAAATAATAATTTACTATGGTTTAAAGAATGCTTATCCAACAGACAACAATGCATTCAATATGGAAATGTTAAAACGACAAAAAGTAGAATAAAATATAGATCCTCAAGGCTCAATATTAAGATTGTTACTGGTATCTCATTATATAAAGGATCTACCTCTTACCTCGAACTTATTAAATTTCAATTTATTTGCGCATGACTCCAATCTGTTTTATTCTCATAGGGTTATTAAAACCTTCTTAACAGTAGTTAATGAAGAAGTAAACAAAGTCAACGAATGATTTATTTGTAATAAACTTGAGTTTGGAGCAACAAAAACTGTACCTTGTGAGCCACTTCAAAGTAAACTCAATGATTAAATGTGTTTAAAATCAACATATTTCTAGTCATTTAGTTCATGCATAAAATAAAGCATGTCTCCAATGATATTCTATTGTTATTTTATAGAAGTAAGCCATAAATAGCCCTCCAAGTTTTAAAAAAATAATTCTGTAACTCAAAAATATAATCTAATGTTATGTTCTTATTCTTTTCAGTACCAGCACCAAGTTTGTGAAAAAAATTTCAGCATATTGTTAATATTAAAGAAGTATAACGATAAGTTGAAAAACCTGGATCATTTAACAAAAGTGCAAAGTCAATATGAAGATTATCAATGTCTTTATCCGACTTTCAATAAAAATATTTACTTTTGAAGTTACCTACAATTTTCTTTAATAATATATATAATATTGCAACAGAAACATTATCATTTTCATTTCGAATTAATTCAAAAAAGAATATATTTATATACAATATATATATTTATATAATTCGGTTCAGTTTATAACCAATAATGGAAATTTTGAAAATATTTTATTGCTTTTTTGTTTCCTAATATTTTTAAAAAGTATTTTTTTAAATTGCTGTTGCTTATATATTACAGATATTCATATGCGTTACTATAGGGGCTCGGTGATAAGGCAAATTTTGCTTCTTCTTGCTCCACCCAATTGTACTTTTTATATTGTTGTACATTGCAAACATTTTTAACGGCAAAATAAACTAACTAAAAAAAAACCGTATGTATAACTATATAGTATATATATATATATATATATATATATATATATATATATATATATATATATATATATATATATATATATATATATATATATATACTATATATATATATATATATATATATATATATATATATATATATTTAACATAAAAAAGTAGTTAAAATTTTTTTATTTAACTGTTTTTTATGTTTATTTTTCCTCTATTAGATAATTTAAAGATATCTTAGTTAAAATGTTTTGATAAAAATTACAAGAATAATAAAAATGCTAGTGGGCAAAACTACATAAAAAAACGACCATCAATGACCGTAAACGCGGACCGATATATTAAAGTTTTAAATCTTTGTTTTCAAAATAACATTGACTTTCTGGAAAAAACAATCGTTGAATTTATGATAAAATAATGTGTATTATTGACTGTAAAACATGGTGGATGTAGTGTTAAGTTGATTTAATTAGAATGCCACAGGAGACTTTGTGAAAATAGAGGGAGTAATGATAAAAGTAGTTTACGTGTACACTTATAAAATTATACTACACTTTCGGAAAGATGAGTAAATGAGAACCTGTTCATTTTTTTGAACGAGAAAGGCTTGAAGTTCAAACTTAAAACATACTTTTCAAAAACTTGTTTAAGTTGTTTGACTGAGTTTGAGAACGATAAAAAATTAATTAAAATGATTTAGCCTCCACATGATATCTCCTATCTGGGTAATAGGAGAATAATTTTTAGGGGAGGGGGGGGGGGAATTAAAAGTAATGTAAAAAACATATGCTAATGGATCCATAAGATGTGTACAAAACTTATTTGTAAGTGGCGTAAAATTAAGTTCGACAAAATGTAAATGTTGTTAAGTAGAGTGCCAAAAATTTGTATAGAAGTTATTGACGCTAAAAAAGAATAAAGGGCAAGTAAGTTACAAGTTAATCTAATTGGACTTTAATTAATCATTTTACAAACCTAATAAAAAGAAAAATAACATATAATTTAGATAGACTTTGCTTACAGTTTCTTTCCACACAGTAAGTAAAACCATGATATCTGTTTTTAAAAAGTACGACCATTCGAATTAATATAGACGATATTGTATATCAGGAATGTGAAGTCCTTAAAGTCTTCGGCTTTAAGTCTCCATTCTTTTGGTCTCGAATTAGAAAAAAAATTAAAGTTTGGTTCAGTTTACACTAAAATATGAAGTTAAGTAACCAAGGATCATGACGTAAATGGTCAAATGTTGACTTTTTTAATCTGTTAATATGTTGAAATATGAGTTATATTTTTGTTTATGAAAGAATATATGTATTGTTTAACATTCTTCCTATTATTTTAATCATAATAAATAATTATACAAAAAGATGATCGATAAATCACCATGTTACCTTTTCTATACACACAGTTCTACATTTGAAATTGATACTCGTATTAATATCTTTCTTTTTAGCTAGAGATTTTGAAAGTTAATAAATATATCTTTAGATATCTTACTTTTACTTGTAAAAGTTGACACTTTTGATTTTCAAAAAATGCCTTGAAACCTAAAATAATGAATTAATTTTTAAATCTCTAACTAAATATGGACCTTACACACTAAGGAGCATTTGCGGAATTTTTTTATAAATGAAGTAAAAGATAAGTATGAGCTTCTCATGATATTTCTATGATTTTCTCTGATGTTTCTATGTGACTTTTTCTACTAATTTTCAGAAAATTGGCAGCCATTTTTGAAAAAATATTTTTTAATTTGATTAAAAATAACAATTTATTTTTAAGACTTTATCTTGAATGTTAAAAAGCAAATGTTTTAGAACTGTTTATTTATTTGTCACTTGATATTTTAAAAATTTTTAAAAAAATTAATTTTTGATAAAAAATGTTTTATAAAAATAATACTTATTAGTAGGTATATATATATATATATATATGTATGTATATATATATATATATATATATATATATATATATATATATATATATATATATATATATATATATATATATATATATATATATATATATTAATGTATATATATATATAAAACAATACGAATTAATGTTTACAAATATCTTAACTTACAATGTGTGACTGGCTACACATCAGTGTTTTCCGTGTTTAACTGAGGAATGCATTCAGAACATTTTACGAGGTAAGTTTATGTTTGTTCTACATTATTGTGTTATTAGGATATTTAAACACTATATATTACTTTTTATTTTTTTGGCTGACTCTGGCTTTTAAAAATACAAGATCGATAAAAATGTCAACAAAAACTGTTTCCAGATTCTTTAAGCACTCTTTTTGCATATCACAAAATCTGTTGAAATTATAATCCATGCTGCTTGTCCAAGATTTTTAAATGACTTTTAAATGGACCATTTTTTCCTAAAAACGTCATTTTAATCAAAAAAATTTTGTGTTACTAAATACCTAAAACTCTATTAAACTAAACTTATAAAGTTTTGAGCTTTTATCAAGTAATAAACGGAAATGACAGCAAATGTGAGAAGTAATAAATATAATATTATTTAAGTATATAAGTATAAAGTCTTTGACAACTTCTTTATTTTTTGGAAAATTTTGAATTTAATCTTTAAAAATAAGTATAGAGTATTATACTTTTAACATGCCTAACAAATCAGCAAATCATAATGAATCTAGAATAAAAGCGTGGGCACCATGTGGAAAAAAAATAATATCAAAAAAATGTCTCAGCAGTTTGCAATCACAGAAAAGATAGGTGAATAAATTAAAATGTATATAAATTCAGATTTTGACCTAGTAAACAACAAATATCCTCTTAGTATATGTGGTACCTGCAGAATAACACTAAATAACAATTAATGAAAGCTGTTGTGGAATTTAGTTCGAGACATTTATAACACTTTTGTTTTCTATTTATTTTAATTTTATTTGTTTGAACCCTGTTTCTTTTAACATTAATTATAAAAATATTGATAAAAAATTTTTTTTACTTCTTTTAACTCTAATTCACTTAGCAATTGCTTTAATTAGACTTATAGTATGCAAAAGCGTGGTTTTATTGCGTATTGTAGATTTATGATAACTTTCAAAAGTATTGCAGATAGCTGAAGTAATTAATAAATAATAACAACTTTAAAACTTAAAGTTTTTTCTATTACTATATTTAAGATAAAAAAATATATTTTGAATTAATAACTATATTAAAAGTTAGTTATTAATCATGGAAGAGCAGCTAAGATTTTAATTTCAACAGACTTGTGATCTACAAAAAAAGTATAAAAAGGATCTGCAAACAGTTTTTGTTGACATTTTTATCGATCTTAAATTTGTTGAGTTTTTATTTTTAGATCTTCATAATTTTTTATATTAATTATTATTTTAATTTTTATATTTTTGTTTTGTTTTTTGTTTTATTTCGTATTGATGAATTTCAAAGTTATGTTTATTATATTTTAAAATTATCTGGATTTTATTCTTTATTTTTTTTGTATACTTGTATTGTAACTTCATTAAATATTTTTATGAAGAACAAATATTTTACTTGGTTACATATTATTAACTTATTATTAAGTTATAATTAAGTTAATAAACAAGATTATTGATGATTACAGTTTTATTATAGAAAGACCTCCAGGAATGTAAAGATTAGAATTACTGTGAATAAAATGTATAAACAGCTACAAAAAAGTATTTTAGGAATTATAATTACTATATTCAAACGACTATTTGAATATGTTACATTGTATAAGTAATGAACTATAATAAGTAATTAAGTATTCACAAGTTTTCTATTTTTACAGATTTAAATGTTTTATAATAGTAATTTTTCATACAAAGGTTAGTATATATCTTAAAAAACTGTGTTTCACTCATTTATATTTATAATATCCACTTATTTGTTGCATGTTCAAAACAATAACAATTTGTAGTTTGTTTTTCAAAGTTGATAAACATCTGAAACATGGTCTCAGATATACTTTGTATGAGGTTATAGTAATCTGATACAGATTATTAAAAACCTTAATATTTGTGTTAAGGTTATCTAAGTAAAGCCATGATCCAAGCAGGGATGCTGAGTCCCATAAAGCTTACTTCAAGTATTGTGAATTTCAAAATAGGTACCACAGGTGTAATTACTTGCAAAAATGCTCAGTTTTATGGCTTTTTATTAAAATAATTGTCCAGGTAAACATCAAAGAGTATGTATGTTTAATGTAAAAGCAACAAATTTTTTGGTTTTATTTTATTTCTGAAAATCCTTTTGCATTTTGATTATATCTTGATTCCAGAAATTACATCTGTTCAAATTAATTAATATATTTTTTTAGACATAAAGATATTTTCAAATAACCTTCATAAAAAAGATAAGATGTTCAAAATATGAAAATAATTTATTTCTTTTAGTTTTTATAAATATTACCTGTTATAAAAATATCAATAAGATGACACCTTTCTTAATGTTATACTTTATATTATTTTTTTTAAATAAATTAAGGTGTAAATGTATATAGTAAATCTATTGTTAAAGATTAAGTTATTTTATTGGTTTAAGAATAAATTATTCTATTGGTTTAAGATAAAGTTAAGGTTAAAGATTTATTTTAAATTTGACAATTTAATTTAATTTAAAGTTAAGGTTAACGGTTTAATCCACAACATATCTAAAGCTCGGCTGCAATTTACAGTGAGTGCAGATTTATGAAAAAGAATATACAAATTAAATGAATCTGGAACATGTATGATTAATTAATAGGACAGTAGTAATTTTTTATTTTTGTTTTTTAGGTATTGGCAGGCTGTACTTGACGACTTTCATACAACGAATCAAAAGAACCTTCAACTACGAACCAATTTAAAATAATTTTTATAGCAGCATTTTCTTTGAAAAATTTTCCCTTTATTTTAATTACTAATTAGGTTACTTTTATTTCATAATTTTTTAAAATTATTTTTCGAGATTATTTTATTTTGGTGTTGTACAAAATTTTATGTTTAAAAAAGCATTTTACATTTAAGTTTTTAGTTTTTTAATAATTAATTTTTATTAAGATGTACAAATATATTTGGTGTATTCAATTTTTGTAATATTTTCTCTGCAAATATCAATATGATATTATGTTAACAATGTGAAAGTATAATCTCAGGATATAATTAAAAATGGTGCATAAACATTCGCTTTTTTTCATCGCAAATAAAATTCGAGTTTAGCGCAAAATGTCTGTATTGAGAAAAACCACTCGCAAAAACTTTTAATATTGATTCGTCAATTAAAATTTTACTGTTATTTTTACATGGTTTCCACTTACTATGACTGCAAGTGTAAAAACACGCGCAAACTGGCAATCGGGAGATTTTTGAACAAAAGTTAACGTCGTGGTTGGGCGTACAGTGTGTACTTTTAAGGGATTCAACCATCCCCCTCCCCCCTCATTTTATTCCTAGAATCGCACCTAGGTTAGCAAGCCACTGTTTTGGTAAAATAATATGATAAGCTTTTGGATTGTTAAAATATTGCAAAGAATAATTTATTTTCAATTGAATATTACGTTAAAGTCTTATGTATATTAATTTAACGCCGAAGAAATATTTTTGCAAAGTATTACTATAACTGGGGTTGAGTAAAAAAAAATGTTTTCAGAAAAACTCTTTTAAATAAAATTCTTTAAGCATTACATTTTCCTTTCATCATTACTTAGTTTGAATATTCTGGTGGAGGATCGTTACCAAAAACAACAGATACAGAAAGCTGTTGAGCTAATGGTTCGTATATTGGAGGAGCCGTGCCAATATGAGCCATATTATCAATTCCCATCTCATTTGAAGTAAGAAGAATGTTAGAAATAACCGCATTGTCAACTCCAGTTTGAATATCGACATTATTTATTTGATTTTGTGCTAATCCCTGTACAACTGCACTTTGAGTTGCTGTGTTAAATCGCACAGTAACAGCTTTCAATTTGCTATACATAAACATACAAGGTTTTTATTATCTTATAGTAAATATTATAAAAGTAAACAAGAAGTAATATTTATAAGTTACGAAAAACTATAGGTAGATAAAATTTAAATTATTGTTTATAAGATAGCCAATCGAAAGCAAAAAAACTATAGTCAACAGACATGTGGTTTGAGTTCGTCGTTACATTTACCAACTTAGTCAGTTGCATTTATAAAAACATCAAAAACAAAAATAAAATAGAATTTTAAAACATCTTACCGTTTACGTTGATGACATATCGCGAAACTAAATGCGAATAAAAACAGGAGAAAAATAACTCCAAATGTAATTAACACAATAGAAGCACCTGAGAGTTGTGAACCTTAAGTTAATAAGTAAAAAAAAAGTAAAGGAATGAGCAGTAAAAAATACGTTTGCTTGTCGACATATATCTTTTTAGAGTTTAGCACAAAATTTTGAACATATTTTAAACAAGTTTTTAGAGTTTAGCACAGTTTTATAAAAATCTTGTTTGTTTTCAGTAATTATATATATATATATATATATATATATATATATATATATATATATATATATATATATATATATATATATATATATATATATATATATATATATATATATATATATTTATATATATATATATATATATATATATATATATAAATATATATATATATATATTTTTATATATATAAATACATACAAATAACCATTGCTTTATTGGACTTACAGCAAACATATATAGAAACCTTTTTGCAGTTTATTAGAGGTTTGCTCATTGGTTATTTAGTAATCCATTAGTGGAAGCCGGGAAAAAGTTACCGGCTGATAACTTTCCGACGTAATAATAGTAATTAGTCTTTGCCTAGTTGTCTTTGGTGGCTGCCACTAATGGTCCACAAAGTAACCGATGACCAAAAATACAGTAAACCGTTCATAATGTCTATATAGGTCCATTAAAACTCCGTTAAAGATTGTTTGGTGCGTATGCATATATATATATATATATATATATATATATATATATATATATATATATATATATACATATATATATATATATATATATATATATATATATATATATATATATATATATATATATATATATTATATATATAATATATATATATATATATATATATATATAGATATATGTATATATATATATATATATATATATATATATATATATATATATATATATAGATATATGTATATATATATATACATATATATATATATATATATATATATATAAATATATATATATATATATATATATAAATATATATATATATATATATAAATATATATATATATATATATATATATATATATATATATTTATATGCAAATATATATATATATATATATATATATATATATATATATATATATATATATATATATATATATATATATATGAATATATATGCAAATATATATATATATATACAGTAAAGGACAAAACATTTGCTACCAACATCGAACAATGCTAAAAAGTGTTCCTAATTTTACATGTCTTAAAAACGAAACAAACTATACTAACACAGCAAACAGTTCAGGACTCTGGAGTCATAGCATGCCATGACAAGAGCAATCAGCTGACAGGT
>NC_088927.1:17282500-17300000 GCF_038396675.1 Hydra vulgaris
AGTGTGGTTAGCTTCATTACAAATATCTGGGTAAAGCCCTGGTTTAGCTGGAAAAATTCGATAAACCTATGTAGTTTTCAGTGGTTGACACATAGGTGATATTTTTCCACTTGCATAACACACTCTACATCTTTTGGCTAGCCTTTTTTCTGTTGCATCTGGAGAAGCTACTTATAGTGAAGGTAATTGGCTGCCAGTAAGACGAGACAATGTATCATCTAGTATTTGGTTGTTTGAGTTAGCTGGATTAATTAGTAGTAAGGATTAAATAGTGTCATGCAAGAAGTCTAGGAATGTTATTTTAGATTTTCCAGTTTCATATTTGAACATATTATGTGCATTTAATATTACCTGTAAAATCATTCTCAATTCTAATTTTTTGTACCGCTTATAAGTTTAACGCAATGTGTGTAAACTAAGTAACTGTTGATCAACTCTGTCAACCCATCCCATATGAGTATTATATGATCGTGCTACTGATGGTTTCTATATTGCAGAGTTATTTGCACAGGTTTAACCAGTGTCAGTCATTTTTGCTGAATGGCAACGTACATACAACTTTCTGCTTCTTTCCTGACTTGCTTTTGACAGCTTGAATTTTCATGCAATAACACGTGAATCAACTGTGGAGCACTAAAATACAGCTTCTCCTTTTTTCTAATGCAAACTCGGTAATTTCTTTACAGTACTTTTTTCTATTTGATTTAACTGTTCCACAAAGGTATTGTTAACTTTTCGATACTCAAATGTAAGTTCATCCATCTCTTTCTTTAAAGCTAATATACTACTGTGATCAAAAAGTAAGATGAATTTTTAATTTAAACTTCCCGCCTTATTCGAATTGTCCAATCTTTTTTATTTTTAAGTTGGTAGGAATGTCATTAACATTTGCGCCAAATTACATGTCAAACTCATAATTATTTTTTTTTGTTTACGCTTGTTTCTGAAGTACCAAAAGTGCATTCGGCGATTTTCACGATGTCTAATTTTGTTGAGCAAAGAAGTGCTATTAAATTTTGTTTGCGGAATGGTATTTCTGCTGCTGAAACGTATCGAATGTTGCAAAAGGCCTTCGGTGAAGAGACTGTCTCAAAAAAATGTTTACAAGTTGTACAAAGACTTCAAAGAAGGCCGAGAACGTGTTAATGACTTGGAACGCTCCGGACGACCATCGACTTCGATTGATGATCGCCACATCAACAAAATCAAAGAATTGGTGCTTGCAAATTGTGGGTTAACCATTCGAAACCTTGTTGACATGGTTGGAATATCATTTGGGTCGGTGCAAGCGATTTTGAAGGATCATTTGGGCCTCAGAAGACTCAAATCACGTTTGGTGCCGAAATTTCTCAATTTCTTTGAAAAAGAGCGTCGCGTTAAAACGTGCGAAGCAATGCTTTCTGACTATCAAGACGTCTACAAACAAATTATTAATGGCGATGAGACTTAGGTCTACGCATACGACCCTGAAACAACCGACCAATCGAGTGAATACCGTGAAAAAGGCGAGCCGAGACCGAAGCAACCACGTCAAAGTCGCTCAAAAATCAAGGTAATGTTGACTGTTTTCTTTGATTATTGTGGTGTCGTGCACTACGAATTCCTTCCAACTGGACAAACTGTCAACAAGGAATATTATTTAAGCGTTATGCGACGTTTGCGTGAAGCTATTCGCAAAAAGAGACCGGAATTATGGGCCAATAACTCTTGGATTTTGCACCACGATAATGCGCCTTCGCACACAGCACTGGTTCTTCGTGAGTTTTTCGCCAAAAACTCTACCCATGTTGCTCCACAACCACCGTATTCGCCCGACTTAGCATCGTGTGACTTCTGGCTGTTCCCAAAGCTCAAGAGACCACTCCGGGGAAATCGTTTTGAGTCCATTGAAGAGATCCAACGTGAATCGGCACGCGCATTGAAGGCTATCCCTACCGAGAACTTTTCGGCATGCTTCGAAGACTGGAAAAAACGTTGGCAAATGTGCATTGGGGCCGGGGGGGGGGATTCATTTGAGGGGGACGATACAGATTTGGAAGAATAAATAAAGATTTTTCATTTTATAAAAAAATTCACCTTACTTTTTGATCATAGTAGTATATCATATAAAATGTCACCAGAGAGATATTATTGGTAATTTTTAAGTTTTTTAGTTTTCTATTTACAAATCTGGCTAATTGCCTCGTTAGCTTAGGTAATCTCTAAAGTCAATATATGTCGCTTTGAGAAGTTTATATTACAATATTATTATTTACATTGAAGTAGTTTTTACAATAAAGTCTTGTGAACAACGTTTACTTATTTATATATGTTAGGTTAAGTTTCATTTTATTTATAACACTAGATATTTTTGCTATGGTTTGTCAAAAATTAGAAGTTGAATATTTTCATTTAATTAATCAGATTTATTTTTTAAAAACAGACATTTTGTATGTTTCGTATGTAAAAAAGTTCTACAAAAATGGTTGATTTGCTTTTATTTTATAACCGTATATGTTATACTTGCTTTTATTTTATGATTTGCTTTTATTTTATGATTGATTTGATTTTTATTTGAAAAATCCTGCTCATAATTATTTAAGCTGCAATTAGAAAAAAAAAAAACATTTTTGAATTGAGAAGAAATTTAATCATAAATATTTATTTGTGAAGTTTTTTTGTTTTTTCCCCGGACAGAATAAAGTTTTTAGTCAGTCTTTAGTTTTTCCATTCAGTCAGTCTCCGTGTTTCTGTTCAATTATTTGTAGTCATATTTGTCTGATTGTTTTATAAAAGTAGCATAATATTCTTCGTATTAATCAAATTATATTTATTATAATGAAATTAATTAAAAAAAGCCTTTTTTTTGTATATTCTCATACATTCATTATGTAACTTGCAATAATTATTTAATTAAATTAAGTTACTTTTGTTTGATTTAGAAGGTTTTGTATTTATTATTATATAAAAATATATCACTTGTGATTTACAGTTTGTGGACAGTAAAAATTATTCATAACACTACTGTAAGGTATTCGTTGATATTCTTTTTGAGTGACTTGTGTTTAGGTTCTTTTCATTTTTATATGAAAGTTTAATTATTAAGTAATAAGTAGTTTTGCAATAACCTTTAAAGTTAGTGCAACCAAAAGATAACTGTGTGTGATATTTTTATCAAGAAATAAAAACTGGAACCTGTTTTTTCCCAAATGGCTTTGGATGATACACTTCCAGTACGATCGCAACCTATTTAACTTCAATAAAGCACCGTGTCGATAACTTAAACGGAAACTAGCACTAAAATTAACCTACCTGAATACTTGCCGTGCAGCAATACCAGAACTTTAAAGACAAACAAAATGGATTAATAGTTTTAAACAAGAAGTAGCCAAATATTGTTGACAATATTGTTTTACAAGCGAAAAAAGTGTTCTTACTTTGAAAGAGTAAAAAAAAACTTTCATACTGAGGTATCAGGGAAAAATTAAGAATTAATTCATGCTTTTCTAAGGAAGAATATGAAAGAGTATTTTTCATCAAGGGCCCACAACATTTTATAGAGAACTTAAAACAACTTAAGAAAAATTCCATATCAAAAGCAATGGTTACAATGAAACAAAATCTTTAACTGCTACTTCTAGAGTATTTAATACAGTTTACAATCTGACTAAAAACCATTTTCAGATATAGAAGATGAGTTTGAGTTCCTAATGAAAAACGGAATTGACAAGATTTTATTCTCCAAAAAAAGCTGTCAAACTAATAAACTTCAATGCAAAATATATTAAAAAAATCTGAAAATCTGTTTGATATTGACGAAGGATCTACAATATCTTGCAAACCAGTTATCATACTTTATTTAAAAGTTTTGGATTTAGTGGCACCAGCAACAAATTTTCTAGAGCTTGTTGAATTTAAAAACAAGATGTAGAAAAAATTTCTTGTAAGCATGAGGATTAAAAAACACTTTCCAAACATAATAAGATGGCACTGTTTAAACCACCGTCTCTAGCTTGTTTTAAGTGATTCTATAAATAAAATAAATCAAGTGTATCATTTTAAAATTTTCATTGATAAGAAATACATTTCTTTTTTTAAACAATTTATTTTATTAAAAACCTATTTGAGCTTTACAAAAAATCAGATGAACTTAAAAATGATTTTAAAAAGATTGATGTAGTTTTTGGATCCAGATAGGGTGCCTGTATTTTAAGATTGGTCCTAGCTCTTTACCACTTATCCAGCACTACATAAGTATTTTCATTCAAATGAACAGTTCTTGGGCATGGTTACTTGTCTTAAAAACATATATTCCATGAATGATTTGGCAACTAAGGTTAATATTTTAAAATACATTTCACTTCTATTAAATGCACTTCAGGCAAGAAAATTAGGTTTTATCAATGCTGATAAGCAGGTGATAATATCTATTGAGGCATTTAAAATGCTTAAGAAAGAAAAAAGGGTCCATATGAAAAAAATATTGATACTCTAATTGATTCAGAGGTCTTCGAATATACTACTTTTGTAAAAAATCATCGACAAAAAACATTGTCAAAAAAATTCTGTATGCTCTACAAAAGCAGAAATAGGTTTCTCAAAAATGAATTTACTATGCATATACAAGAGAAGTCACTTAAATGTGTCTAATAATTCTAATATAATGACTAATAATCTAATCGGTCTAACTCTGAAAAAATGGGATCCTGTTACTGTAGTAAATAGGTTGCTCAGAATTAATCACTAGACAGATAAGAAAAGAGCGAAACTAATTGCAATAAAAAACGCTTATTAAGAGTTAATGCAGAAATATCTAAAATAATATTCTTCTTTCATAATTGTAAAATACAATGAAAGTTTTATAATTACTATTTTTAACTTTCTTCGTAATATAATCTGTAACCATTTTTTTTGTAATTCTTTAGGTAACTCTTTATATATTTTATACATTATATATATATATATATATATATATATATATATATATATATATATATATATATATATATATATATATATATATATATATATATATATATATATATATATATATATATATATATATGTATGTATGTTTGTATAAAAGATTAGTCATTCACAAAAAAATTTAGTCACTCAAAGGAAAAGTTAGAAGACATTGGTAATGCAATACAGCTGGTAAACCTGTCTAAAACTAGATGGATTGCGCAAGCAAAGTCTGTCAAGGCTCTAAATTAGTCTTTAGAGAAGGTTGTTATCTTCTTTAGAGCATCTCAAATAATAAGATTTTCAATACTAACACAAAAATAAAAACAGTTAGGCTTCTGAAAAATTTATCAATTTTTTATTTTATTGTTACTCTTTTTTTCATATAGAATATTGTTGAAAAGATAAAGAAACTAAAAAAAATCTTAGAAATTCCAAACTTCAATTGACAGTATTAGTGAAATTAAAAGCACTGTGCAGAGCTAAGAACACAGATGCTATTAAAGGTTTGATTGAAGTGTAGTGATACTTTTTTGGAAATTACACATTGATGCTGTAAACAGTTACGAACGATACGATAGATCAACAGCAATGGAGATGAAAACTTTTTACCGAAAAATATTTGAAGAAGTCATAGACTTTTTAGCAATGGATTTAACCAATAACTCTGAGGCTTTAAAAGAAATATTTGCTCCCATAATAAAATTTTTTAATTTTCTTTTAAATAAGGGCAATTTGAGTATTGAAACCATAACAAAAGCAAACAAACTTTTTCCGTCTGCATACAAGAATCAAAATCCTGTTCATACGCTGAAAAGCCAGATGAAAACTTTGATAGATTTCTGTTTAGAAGAAGGTGATGAAGATTTTAAATCATTTAGTAGGGAGTAAAAAAGGAAAACTCCAAGTTGTCAAAAGTTTTAATAAAATAAGTCCCAAAACAAGATTAAAAAAAGTTTTAAAATGAAATTTTTATTTTACAAAAAGATGTTGCATATTTTACTTAAAGAAGAAATTGTAACTTGTTATCACAAGAATACTATCAAATATTTGGGCAAAAACTAGCTAATCAAATACTAAGCAAAAACTTTTGGTATAAAAGAACCAAGATCTTCTACCTTTTAAATAGCCTTTGAACGCCAAACGCATCAAGACTAAAAAGAAAAAAAGCAACGGAAGCATTATATCCAGATATTAGAAAAAAGTTATGCGGAATCAAAAACTCAGTATCAAAAGGTTGCCCGCTTGACTGTAATCAGAACTGTGAAAGGTCTGCTTCTGATTGTAGGAGAAGCACTGAAATTGTTCGAACTATAAAAATGTTAAATGACTTGGTTGAAGTATTGCAAAATATGATTCATCAGCAGTAATTATTCACTTAGAAAACACAAATAGAATATATCATCTTATTTACTGAAGATCGAGCAACCCATTCATGATTATAACTAATGGTGGTAAGCCATATGAAAATCGAAGATATGAAAAAACAATTCATTGTGCCAAAACTTATTTCAAAGACCTTGATGGAATGTATGTGCCCACTAAAGCATCTGATAGAAGTGCCTTTAACAGGGTAGAAAAAAAATGACTCCGCTAAGTCATGACCAAGCAGGAGTTATACTACCATTTGATCATTTTGGAAGCCATCTTAATTCAAGAGGACAAACAGCTGACAAAATTATGGGGAAAGCAAATTTTGCCAAAGCTGGTGAATTTCTTGCACAAATTTGGTATAACACAGTTGTTGATAGATTTGAAACTAAAGCTGAGTATATAAAACCAAACAGTAAAAAAAGTGTACAATTAAAACATTTTGGAGCCTAGCGGGATGCTAAACATGTCAGAGAAAGTCAATACAACTTTCAAATTATAAAATGTAATGATCAAGGCTGTTGTGGATATCGTCGATCACGTTTTTATCTTATTCCAAATGGTTTGTTTTTCTACCACCAATTTCTTTGTTCAAAGAAGAAGATGGTCTTGGAAACAATAATACAAAGAACAACTTTGCATCTCTTTTTTCAAGTTTATCACTTTAAAAACATTTTTGCTCACGGCAGTTACAAAAAAGTATAAAAATTGATTGTCATACGACTACTCCAAGCATGCAAAGTTACTTACCAAAAATAATTTGTACCAATTGCAGTTTATATTTTACCACTCGCTGCAGTAAATTTTATAATTCAATATCATAGCAATCAATTTTGCTTACATAGTTTAATGTTTTATTTGAAAACAGTAATTAGTAAAGTTGCAGTTGTATTCGTTGGAGAAAATGGTGCTCCACCTGCTTCCAGAAGTTATTAGCTCAAAAGGTCATTTAGAAGTTTAAAATATAAATTATTAATATTGAGTATGTCTGCTAACTTAGATCCTGCAGTTTATTTATTTTTTTTATACAAGAGATGACATAGTTGGTGCGCATATCCGAACATGCAACATTGGTTAGAAATCATTTTAAATTATCTCAGTTTTACAGTTATGAACCTTTTGTAATAAAAAACTTATTATTACTTAGCAGTGTGTAAACAAAATTGTTATTTTGCCAGTCAAGAAATCTTACTAAGTTGTGGTATTAGTTGGCAACATTTAGCGCCGGATGGCCAAAATAATTTTTGGTAATTTTTTTTTACTTGAGATACTTTAAAGCTATGACAAAGGTATAAATGTTACTATAATTAGTATCAAAATATAAGTACTAGAATTTGTTAAGCTAGAAATACTAGAATCTTCTTTTTTTTGTTTTTTTTGTTTTTTCAATTATTATTTCTTGGGCCCATTAGATTAGTGTTAATAATTATATTTTAATTGAGTTTACCATATCTAAATCTACCTTTTATCATACTCATCTTTTTGTTTCTCATTACTTTTAGATATACTATGATATCGCAACTGATAAGTTTAAGATTATTATAATAACTTTTTTATTATTAGTTTTATGGATTTTAATTAGACAACCCAACAAGAAAGGCATGTGTTGCACACATGCGGCCATAGTGCTTACAAGTGGAATAAAACTGTAAAACACTATTCTAATTAAAATCTTTTAGACACAAAGTCTTTTACCTTGTATGAAACCTCATTAATATCATTGGAAGTGCATTGGCTTCTTTATCTTCAAAATCAATATTTTACAGAGTGGTGCAGAGTAACCGCAAGTAATTTGAATCGCTAGTACGCGGCGACGTAAGGGTGTTTTGACCTTGAAGGAATGTTGGCAGACGGCCCAAACAATGCCGTTTCAGTCGCTATGGAGCATTGGAGCATACGAAAATGTGTGTTTGTTGTCGAGCATTTTTTTAGAAGCAATGATTCTGCAGTCACAGCGCAACGTCTTTTCGGTCAATATTTTAGAGTTGGACGTCGAGGTGCAGCGCCTGATCGAAGTACCGTATTCCGATGGGTTGCAGCGTTTAGAAGTACTGGTTCTGTAATGAAAAAGAAACCACCTGGTCTTCCCCGTTCAGTTTGCACTTCGGAAAATGTAGACCGAGTCAGAACGGCATTTGTAACTTGTCCTAGACGATCGACTAGACAACATGCAGTAACGTTGGGTATATCACGTTGTTCGCTTCACCGCATCTTACATGATGACCTCAAGTTTCATCCGTACAAAATAATGATCGCCCAGAAGCCTAATGAAGGGGATTTTGTACAGCGCAGAGAGTTTTGTCGCATAATGGATGAAATGTTTACTGAAGTTCCCAATGCTACAGTCTTCATGAGTGATGAAATACATTTTCATCTTGACGGTTGTGTCAGTGTTCAAAACTATTGGTATTGGGCATCGGAGAGCCCAAAAGAATTACACCAAAGACCTCTGCATAGTTTAAATGTAACAATGTGGGGCTGCATTTCAAGGTTGGGGATTGTTGGGCCCTATTTTTTTGAAGGGGAAGGAATTGCAGTTACTGTTACACCAGCTCTATACGTTGAAATGTTAAACAACTTCCTTCATTCAGAACTTGAAAGGCGTCAGTGAACATGAGAGACATTTGGTTTCAGCAGGATGGAGCCACAGCTCATACGGCGAGAGCATCTATGGAAGTGGTTCAACAAACGTTCCCAGACATGTGGATTCAAGATTTGGTGATGTTTACTGTTCCCCTCGCTAACCCAACCTGTCCATACGTGACTTCTTTTTGTGGGGACATTTGAAATCAAAAGTAAACAAGCCTTACACACTCGATGACCTTAACAATTCCATTTGTCAAGAGATTTAAACCGGGCCGAAGGAAATGTTGGAGAGAGCCGTCCGTAATTTTCAGAGAAGGTCCAAATTTGTATCCAGCAAGAAGGATGTCATCTCAAAGAAATTATTTTCCGAACCTTAATGTGGTATGTAAATTCAAAAACTGCATTAAAAAACCTATCATTTAATACTTGCTTTTATTATTTTCAACCCATTTTGTCCCAGTAATTCAATATTGAAAAACATACGTTTCCTCTGCACCACCCTGTACTTGGATAACATGACGATTTTTGTATTTTTACTTTAAAAATGAAATAAATATTTAAAACAATGAATTCAAAGTGGGCATTGGTATATTTATATTATATGAATACAAACTCTCTAACAGGCTTTTACAATCTGCATATCTGTTAAAAGGGAAAACCAATTTATATTTATAACACTTCTTTGTTTAGTTAAAGTTATTTTTATTCCCTTAATTCAAAAGCCAAGTGTACTTTATATACTTTAAGGCTTTATGTCTGTCAACAAAAATAATACATCAATTAAAACACCTTAAAAAATCATTTTGTGAAAATCTTGATGAAATGTACTATTTACTTCTTTCTTAAAAAAAGGAAGTTTTTGTCGTCGCATTTAGGAGTTTAATGAAAAAATTAGTTTAAGTAAACGATTTATTGATTACCTTTCTATAAATTATAGTATATATTTGATTTTATTAGTAATACATAAAGAAAGTTTTTAGTTAACCACAGAAAGCAATTAACAAAAAAAAACATAAGTAATACCATGCAAACATGTTTTGCCATCTGGTAGTAAAAAGTATTCATAATGACAAGAACAAATTGCTGACGAACCATATGTATTGCATTTTTGAGAACAACCTTTATCTCTGCAAGGATCTTAAAAAAAATTATTCTATATCATACTAGTAACAGATTTTAATAATGATAGTTTTAATTAAAGACAATAGTTGTATTGATAGTTGCTGTTTTTATTATTGTTATTATTATTATTATAATTTTGATAAAATCTATCAAAAAAAAAAAAAAAAAAATCAAATGATGGTTAATATAAAGTTAAATTTAACGAGTACCTCTTTTTTTAGCTTATAATTTTATTTTAATTTTTTTTTGTGTTTTTCTTTTCCAAAAAATTCAAAAAAAAACTTTGTAATCGTTTGTTATGAAAATTATCTAAATAAATGTTATTGCGTGTTGTCAAAAATTAAAAAACTTTTTATCTTTAATTTATGATTTCTTATTTCAAGCGTCATATATTAACTTTTTCTTATTTTTTGTTGAATATTTTTAATGGAATAGTTAGAATAAAAGATCGTTAATACATTACGTGAGCATTTTTTGAATATATTTACATATATACATACATATATATATATATATATATATATATATATATATATATATATATATATATATATATATATATATATATATATATATATATATATATATAAATATATATATATATATATATATATATAAATATATATATATATATATATATATATATATATATATATATATATATATATATATTTATAAATATATAATTATATGTATATATATATATATATATTTATATATATATATATATAAATGTATATATATATATATATAAATGTATATATATATATATATATATATATATATATATATATATATATATATATTTTATATATATATATATATATATATATATATATATATATATATATATATATATATATATTTATATATATATATATATATTTATATATTTATATATATATATCTATTTATATATATACATATGCATTAAAGTTTTATTCACATTTATTGCTTTTACACTGCTCAATAAATATGTTTTACGATCTAACTAAACCTTTGCAAGGACATTTAATTTACATATTTTACAAAAGCTGGAAAAAAACTATTTGTTAAAAGTAACTAAGTTTATTTGAATATAAACTTTCTTCAAAACTGCAAACTATTTTAAGTGTATCCAAAGTATCTAGGTTTTACCTCATGCAAAGCGCTTTGATATAATTTCGATATAAGGTGTTTGTTTAAAAATGCATTACATAAAAAAATCAACAAATAAAAATCTCTGTTGAACAAATTAAATGGTTTAAAGTCTTAAGCAAGAATCAATTGCTCAACCATGCAGCAGTATTTTTTGTTAAAAGTAATTAATAATAAGTAAAGAAACAAGAACGTTCTATTATTAAAACTCATAAGAAGAAAGTATGCTCCCTCACAAAATATCTTAGTCCTCCCTCAAAACACCAACACTTTGTTCATAATATGTCATGCACTTTACAATAGAATAAACTAAAGTTTTTTAAACATCTGTCTAAATTTTGCTTTTAATTTTGCCAGCATTTTTAAAAATGACGGACGTTTTCGGTCAGTTTAATAGCATTGCACAATTTCTCAATACTCAACTTAGAGGCAGTGATTCGGATCCTCAACTTAAAAACGAACTTTCTCATTTAGCAAGCAATTATGTATATAAATACACGCCATCTGAAGGTTGTTTAATGAAACACAAAATATTTACTTTGTCGTGAGTTGTTAAATGTAATAAGAACATATTTTATCAAATTTTAATTAAAATTAGTCTTAATTATGGAAAGAAAAGATAGAATCAAGCAAAGAACTAGAGTTACTGGAAAGAAAAGAGTTTTTTGTGGTAACCAACACACTTTATCATCACCAACATCAATGACAAACTCAAAAAAATATTCAGACATTGATACTAGTTCTTCAAGATCAGCCAACAAGATTGAACATGTTAAAAAAGATACTCCAAATAAAAATGATGAAAAAATAAAAGGTTATAGAGTAATTGATGTTGAAATTTTAAACACTATATTTGAATCTTTATGTTGTCCACAATGTATTAACAACAATTGCTTCATATTGAAAGAAAACTTTGTGAAAAAAAAAGGATATGCTTCGAATTTAATATGTTGCTGCAGTGTTTGTGGATATAGAAAAGATTTCTATACATCTAAAGTTTGTAACTGCACTCATGATATTAATCTACGTATTGTATATAGCATGAGATCAATTGGGAAAGGGTATTCAAGACTTGAAATGTTTTCTGCATTAATGAACGATGAGTAAAAAAAATTACAATGGTTCTGTAAAGGTAATTACTGACGGTGTTACTGCAGTTGCTAAAGAAACAATGCTTCAGGCTGCAAAAGAAATAAAAGGTAATAGCAACAACATTGTTGATACTGGAGTATCAACTGATGTAACTTGGTAACTTAGAGAATACAGTTCACTGAACGGAGTTGTGACAACATTGTCGATGGATGATAGCTAAGTGTTAGGTGTTGAGCCAATGAGTAGACTTTGTAAGCAATATCAACTACGCAAAGATATAAAGTCTAAGAATTCAGAGAGCTACAAAAATTGGTACAAATCTCATAGTTGTAACGTAAATTGTATTGGCTCAGCAGGAAGTATGGAAGTGACTGGTGCTAAACGCATATTTAGAAGATCTGTCAACGAATACGGATTGCAGTATATTAAATTTTATAGAGATGTTGACAGTAAAAGTTATCCAGCTGTGAAATTTACTTATCTTGGTGTTGAAGTTGAAAAGTTAGAATGTGTTGGGCATGTTCAGAAACGAGTTGGGACACGTCTAAGAACATTAAAAAAAAACATGAAAAACCTCTGTGGCCGTGGAAAGTTAACAAACAGTCTTATTGATAAGCTTCAGAATTATTATGGGATTGCAGTAAAAAGTAATAAAAACAATCTGCAAGTCATGAAGAAATCCATTCATGCTACACTTTTTCATGATGCCTCATCAAAGGAAAGTTACTGGCACACTCACTGTCCAATTGGTGAAAACAGGTGATGCAGATATCAGGAAGATAAAGCAACTGGCAAATCAACGTACAAACCAGGTGGAGGACTTCCACTATCAATTATAGAACAATTAAAAACCAATATATGCAGATTTAAGTGAGGAGTCTTTTTTACGTAAATGTTTGCATGGGCAGGCACAAAACCAAAAAGAAAGTCTAAATGCAATGATCGAATTCCGAAAACAAAGTATGTCAGCCTAACACAGTTAAAATTTGGAACAAATGATGCTGTAGCAAACTTTAATATTGGGAGAAAAAGTTATCTTTTAATTTATAAACAGTTAAACATGACTCCTGGGAAATATACATCAAATTTGTGCAATAATCAAAATCGAAAACGTATTTATTTAGCTGAATATAAAAATCTAGAGTCATTCAAGAAGGTTTTACGAGGGTTGTCAAAAGCATCTAAGGACAAATATGAAAACTTTGAAGTAATTCAGTATGCCCCTGGGTCATTCTGAAACATTATTTTAAATATAAGTTAGTTCTATATTATATATTTTTTGTGGTATCTTAAATTTTTTTTTCTGTTTTTGCGTTATTCTCAAAACAAGGTTTTTAAATGCCCCGGCTGTGATAACTTTGGAACCGCTTGATGTTTGATGATGAAATTTTCAGTAATTGTCCTATGTTATACCTTCTGTGATTTAAACCTCCACTTTTATGAAATACTTGACAGAACACATTCTATGCCTATTTCAGTTGCCTAATTTTGACCAAAATTCATTAAACGACAATATATTTGCTCCCTGAAGCACTTACTGTCATATTTTTCATAAAATTTAAGTTCAGATCACAATTCAAAGTATTAGTTAAAGGGAATTGCAGTATGACAGTTTCAATATATGCTGTTCTTCGGATAAGTTAGCCGGGGTATTAACTGGTTTTTGGTTATTTTTTCAATATTTTCTTGGTTACCATGGCAACAATGCACAATTTTTTAAAATTTTTATACTGAAATACAAAATTTTGACATTTTATATTGTTTATAATCAATTTACTGTTTGAACATGAGTTTTAAAATTTTTGGGGTACTTTCCCATTAAAACAATTTTTCATAAAATTAATACTATTTTTCAAATTATTTGTCTCGGTGAGACATGGTGTGATGACAAAAATAAGATGAACAATTATAATTACGATTTACCAAACTATAAAAAGATTCACCAAATTATATCATCAGGCAAGGTAGGCAGGAGATTGCTTAATTTTATTAAAAAAATCTTTATTATTTAAAGTTAACTCAAATTTAAGTTCAACCACTAATGTTTGCGTATTGAACTAGTTAATATAATTAGGGTTAGAACTATTGTAATTGTAATTTAAAAAATCAAATACAATTACACATTACAATACAATAATATTGTATTGTGATATTACAGAAACAAAAAAAAAAATTTATTTTGGTATTGTATTGCTGGGATGAAAAACAATTACAATAAGTATTGTATTGTTTTATTTCTAACAATAAAATAAAGTTCGAGAACTATTGTATTGTATTGTTTTAATTAAATAAAATTACAATAACTATTGTATTGTTTTGATGAAAACAATTACAATAACTATTGCAGTGTATTACTTTACATTAAAGTAGAAAAACATATTTTAACGTATTTATATTCATCACTGCCGAACTTACTATTATTTTTGCTATTTTTTATTTACGGATTTGCATACATTGCAAATTTAATTTTTTACATATTTAGATTTTGCATCATCAATTTTGTTATTAATTTATTGTGCATTCTGTAGTTTATTATTGTAAAGTATTCTTTAATTTTTAAACTTAAAGAAAACTATTCTCTAACTTAAAGAATTTAAACTTAAAGAAAACTATTCTCATAATTTATTTTACCTTTCTCAGAACGTATTTTATATTGAATTGATGTCTTAGGTCTGTTGAACCCCTTTCATTTGCAGAAAAATGGTAGTTTTCCTTTTTTTTGATACCGTTAACTTTGATTTTCAATATTTAAAGTTGCCTAATTTACCCTTCTGGCACCCCTTCCCCCTCTCATTATATTTCAGTAAAATAGAATCAATCATTAAATATAAGTAGTACCCTATTTCAAGGGTACAAGGGTATATAGTCAGCAACTGGACTATTAAAACATTTATTAAATTTTGACACTATAATAATTTTTTTTATTAAAATAACAATATATTGTTATGGTATTACAAAGACGAACTACAATACAATATTTATTGTTATTGTAGTGGGTCATTACAATACATTTTTTTCCAGATATTGTTATTGTTTTACAAAGATGAATTGCAATACAATATTTATTGTTATTGTATTACAGAATTACAATAGTTGTAGGTCACAAGTATTGTTATTGTTTCTAAATTAAGTTAATACAATAGCAATAATTATTGTTACTGTCATTGTTTTCATTACAATTACAATAGTCCTAACCTTAAATATAATCTCAAAAAACATTATCGTCCATGCTTAACACAGACCACCAAATGGATCAATTAAAGTGTATAAAGATCACATTTAAAGTGCATTTAAAAATTATTCGGTTTTAAAAAAATCTGTTTATCTGGTTGGTGAGTTAAATCTCAATATTTTAGATTATGATACAAATAACAACATTAGACAATTTTTCAATGTAATCTATAAAAATAGTTACATAATAAACGTACGCGCACAACTAGAAAAAGTGAAACGTCAATAGATCTAATTATCACCAATAACTTCCTTAAAATAAAAGTAAAAACATATCTCTGATCATTTTCCCATATTCATTATTTCACAAAAATGTAATTAAAATGATATTAAAAAAAAAAATAATTACAACAAGAATAACAAACGACTTCGCAGATTTTCATAACCTTTTATCATTTGTTAACTAGAATATTTAATTTCTTAACGCTTATGATATACTTATATCAACGTATTTCAAATTTGGTTAAAACAAAAACGCTATAAAACCCTTGGATAACTAAGGCTATTCTTAAATTTTATAAAAAAAAACAACGACTATATAACATATTTTTTAAAAAAGAAACCATTCGAAATGAAACTAATTATAAAAACTACAAACGACTCTTTTAGTCAATTGTAAAAGAATCGAAAAAATATTATTTTTCAGATCAATTAAAAAGCAACTTGAATGATCCTTAAAGTACGTGGCGTATTATTAAGGAAGTCATTGGCAAAAATAATTCTTACAGAAATACTATTTTAAAATTTCTCAAATTAATAATAACTACGTTTTAAAGAAACAATTATTGTCTAAAACACTTAATAAATTTTTTTGTAAATGTTGGTCCTTTATTACCATCATAAATTGAATCCTCACAAACCAGCTTTGATGCATACTTGGTTTACAATAACACTAATATTATGTCTAATGATAAACATACTGAAAAAGACTAATTAGTCGCTCAAAATAACCAAAATATAAGTAGTAGCACCATTATCAATTCAATAAAACTAATTGCAATCCCACTTTTGTATATATTTAATTTACGTTTAATAAAGGAAGTTTTTCTGGAAAAGTTAAAAATCGTTAGAGTTATCTCAATTTTAAATACAGGTGATCCTTATGATGTAGCAAATTATAGGCCTATCTCAGTTCGTACATGTTTTTCAAAAATTCTAAAACGAATTATGTATAATATAATCTATTCTTTCATATGCAAAAATAATATTTTTTACAATAAAAAATTTGGTTTTAAATCTGTTCATTCTATTTAATTTTTTTTTTTTGTTTTTTTTTTTTGTTCTCTTTATTACATTATAAATAAGTATTTTGTTACAATATTTAAAATACAAATACAACATAATAATAAAAATATATATATATATATATATATATATATATATATATATATATATATATATATATATATATATATATTTATATATATAAATATATATATGTGTATATATATATATATATATATATATATATATATATATATATATATATAATAATCGTTTTTAAATAAAAAAAGAACGCGGAAACTCGTAGAAGACCATACGGTCTTGTCGTCGAGTACCGCAAAGAATTGATCGTGTTAAAATTTGTAAGATATTAACAAGATAAAAAATAAGTTAACGAAGTAAGAAACTTAAAATATTCCGTTACAAATACAAGATACATTGTTTTATATTACAGTTGTAAATGATGCATATATAATTTTTATAAATCAATTGTTAAATAGGGTGTAAAAAGGAAGATCACTAAAAAAAAATATCAAAAGTATATTGTTACATCTTCGATTGTAGAAATGAGTTCTTTAAGCTTTCGTTTAAAAGAAAATTAGTTTCATTGATGAATAAAATCCTTAGTAAAATTTTTTAAAACAATTTTATTCCTAAAGAATGGTCCGCAATAATCAATACAAAATTTAAAAAGATTTGTTTGAAAAATGGGCTGCCTAATAAAATTATTATTCCGCAAAATGTATTTATTTTTATCTTTCGATGAATACAAATTATGGAAAGAAATAGGGGA
>NC_088927.1:17305000-17320000 GCF_038396675.1 Hydra vulgaris
AAATGCAAATCCCAAGATCTTTTTCACTGTACGAGGAGTCAAGAAGCTGCTTCCCTTGCTGAGTCAAGATATAGTATTGGTGGTTAAGATTTTTGCTTTTGTTAAAGTGTAAGATAAGGCACTTTTTGTAATTAAGTCGTCAGCGCCAGGTTAGAGTCCAAGACACAATGTGATTTATATCCATCTGGAGCAGAGCTGAGCTCTCAGGTGTAGAATTTGTGGAAATAACTTTACTGTCATCAGCGTATAACTTCATTGGATTGCTAACTAGGTCTGTTATGTCATTAATGTATAAGATGAATAAAAGTGGTCCTAGAACAGATCCTTGAGGGACACCACTGGTGACTGGTAACGACTCTGAAATGGTGGAACCCATGACAACTCGTTGTGTTCTTTTAGAAAGAAAAGAATTTATCCAATTAAGAAGCATATTAGAGATACCATAACCAGAAAGTTTGTGGAGCATCAGATCATGAGGACGTGTGTCAAACGCTTTTTCATAATCTAAATATAAAACATCTACACTATAGCCGTTTGCCATTGAGTATGAGATCTGATCGATAGTTTTCAATAAATTGGTAATGCATGATTTTTTTGGAACAAATCCGTGCTGATTTTGAGATAAAAGATTATTTGCACTTAGATACTCGGTTAAACAATCTTTTACAATACGCTCTTGGATTTTGCAGCAGGCAGAAGTTAGGGAAATCGGTCTGTACTTTGATGCATCAAGTTTAGATCCTTTCTTGTGAAGCGGTGTTATGTTAGCTTCCAGCCACGCGGCTGGGACTCGACCTTTACAAATAGATTTTATAAATATGTAGGTAATGGGCACGTTCAGAGATGAAGAACATTTGTTAAGGACGTGTGGGTGAAAGCCGTCTATGCCTGCTGGTTTATGCAAGTTTAGGTTTGAAAGTAACACTTGTATGTAGTTCTCATTAAGTCTATTTAAGACTGACGTCTCATCAATCACGGAAAATGTGCGCTTTTCGAAAATTGGCAGCGATTGACTCAAATTTAAAGGAGTAAAAACAGATGAAAAGTAATTGTTAAGGATCGTAGCTATATGGCTTTCATTAGAAGTAATGTTTCCATTTGACTCTTTCATAGACCTTATTTGATTTTTAACTTGAAGTTTCATGTTTATATACCTATATATAAGTTTTGGATTTGTCTTGGCTTTTTCGGATATAGATTTTTCATATTGAGCAATAGAATGAGTTAGAGTTTGTTTTACTTTATTGCAGCTAATATTGTATAGTTTAGTGTCCAGACGCCAGTTTGGGTTTTTGCTTCTATAATAAAGTTTTTTTTTGTTTTTTATGGCAGAGATTACTTCTTTTGTGATCCAAGGTGTGTGTAAAGCAGAATAATTCGATTTGATTGCTGGTATTTGAAGATTACACCCTTCAATATAGATAGATTGGAATACATTATAACATTCATTAATATTTAAATTTTTAAAACGATTAACCCAATCAATATCTTTGAAATACATGTTTAGTTTATCGAAATTGCCATTTTTAAAATCTTGTCGAGATGAAGAAAACCGATTTCTAGGAGGGGTTGACGATTCTACAGCGAAATTCCAAGTTAGAATTAAATGAACTCGTCCTTTTTTAGTGCACCCCAGTTGAGAATGTCTTTCAAGAGAAAATATACGTTGAGATGACTCCGTTAAAATAAGATCTAGAGTGCTGGATGGACCTAATATAGAGTTCAATTGAAAAGTATAAAAATTGACATGCTGTGTTAAATGATTTGAATCAAATGTTTTATTAAAGTCTTCAGCTAGTGAGTTTGTGGTAATTGCTGTGTTGTTATGCCATGTGGTATGGTCAAGGTTTAAAATCTCCTGCGATAGAAGACCAGAGTAGTGTTTTTTTTTCGATTAAATTAGATGCAAAATTTTATAGAGGCTTTAATCTGATTATTTACAAAGTTATTGCTGAGGGGTGAACGGTATATACAACCAACTAGAATTTTTTCAGTTCCAAGAATAACTGAGCACCAAACTTGTTCAGAGTCATTGTTGAGTTCAAGATATGTTACTTCATGGCTTATTAGTGTATCAGATATTTAAATGCACACTCCACCATGAAGATTAATTGTGCGACCATGCCTATATGCGATATAATTAGTGAGGTTAATAATAGAGGTTTTCATTAAACCATGTTTCTGTTATAAAGACAAGACTCGGTGCAGTGCTTTTGAAGTTTGAATAAGGCTTTGCAGCTCGGCAAGCTTCTCTGCGTTTAACGAGGTCGCATTTGTATAAAAACAGCTAAAACTGTTAAGATGAATTGTTGTGTTTTTTTTATTATTGATAATCATTTTTATATTATTATTGATTCTGTTGTGGACTGATTTAAGTTTAATTCTGTTTTAACATGTCTTGGATCATAATTTTTTTCCAAGGGTTAAGTCCCAAACTCTATCAAAGCGTGTGACTCTACCACTACGGATGGCAAAACGAAAGGGCTGATCCTTTTGCTGACTTTCAAGTTTTTTCTATATATATATATATATATATATATATATATATATATATATATATATATATAAATATATATATATATAAATACATATATATATATATATATATATATATATATATATATATATATATATATAAATATATATATATATATTTATATATATATATATATATATATATATATATATATATATATATATATATATATATATATAGACATATATATATATATATATATAATATTATATATATATATATATATATATATATATATATATATATATATATATATTTATATATTTATATATATATGTATATATATATATACATATGTATGTATATATAAATATGTATATATATGTGTATTTTTATATATATGTCTTATATCCTTTTTGTTTGCTTGGTTGTTTTTTTTTTTATCTTTATTTATTTACTTTTTTTTTTTTTTTTTTTTTAATTAATATTAATATAACAAAAGAAAATTAAAAAAATTAAAATTGGAGTTAAAAAATCAAATGTAGTTTATTTTTTTTTTTCATCTCTTTATTTATTCAAATTTCTTTTTTATTTCTTTTGTTCGTTATTTAAAATATATTTTTCAAAAAATTATAATTAATTTTTAAAAGGTTTTGTATTATCCTAAACGGTTATTAAAAGCTACGCAATATATGGTATAAATTACCAAGTGTTAAGACAAATATAGTTTCTTTTATGCTCCTGTCATGTAACTTTTTAAGTTTTTACATGTTATTTTGATTATCGTCAAACGGCAAAATATATATGTAATAATATAAGTATATATATGTATATATAAATCTATATATATATATAAATATATATGTGAATCTAAATAAAAAAGATACATTATGGAAGTAATTTATGAACCAATCAAAATTTTCTGTATCGGCTGTTTGCTTTAATACAGCTAAGAACTTTTCTAGGCATAGACTCAACAAGTTTTTTGTACATCGCTTCCGGGACCTTATTCCAGTTCTCTATAAGGAAGTCCTTCAGCTGACTAAGTGTGGAAATGTGGACCTCGGCCTATTCACAGTCAATCCACGCTTAATTGTTTTCAATTGGATTCAAATCAGTTGAGTATTGAGGCCACGGTATTATCTTTATAGTATTATCGTTGAACCACTCCTTTGTAAAGTATGCAGTAAGTGCAGTAGTGTCATCTTGTTGAAGTTTCCATGGATGCTCATTGAGCATCAGCGGGTCAATTGATGGAATTTGGTTTTTTCTATTACTTCAACGAGTATTCTGGAGTTGATTCGTCCGGTTTATGTTTGGCACATACCAACACCTTTGTAAATGAAGTATGACCAGATTCCTATCAAGCCTCCTCCACTTTGTACACTCGGTCTAATATACCTGGAGTCATACTTATCGTGAGTCATTCTTTTGACTGTTGTGTTAGATTTGCGATTAATAAGCTCAAAGTTACTCTCATCACTTCACATAATGTTTTTCTGTTGTTTTATTGTTTAATAACTTCTTTTACGACACCATTTTAGTCTTCTTTGTCTATCATATGGACGCAGAAGCGGTTCCTTCAAAGCAGAGTAGACTCCATACTTGTGTTTGATAAGTATTCGGCGGACTGTGCCTTAATAAATAGATGTGTTTTGCTTTGTATTGAATTTTGTGGTCAAATCTTTGTAACTAATTCTTGGATTAACTCTGAAAGCTCTAAAAAGGTCATTCTCGTTCTTTCTGGTGATTGACAAAAGTCTACCTGGCCTCGTTTTCTCGCTGGCAGGACCAGTGTGAAAAAAGTTTTGCTTCGTTGTCCGAACGTCTTTTTCAGAAACTCCAATTAATCTGGCAGTTGCTCTATTACTTTGGTTCCTTCTTTGATGTGAGCTATAATTTGCCATCTTTCACCCTGAGTGATACGCCTTTTGCCCATTTTTCACGTCTTTTTGTGCAAAACAAACTTAACTTTTGTTTATATATTAAGTAATGATTAACTAATTTCAGGTTAGTCATATTTATATTAGGTTTTTTAACAAAATCAATTAATTTAGGCCTATTAATAAGAAATATGAGGAAAAAACTACCAATTGACTATAAAATAACAAGATATAGGACTTTTTTGATTGTGCGTCTAAATTTATGAAAACCACCGAGTATTCTATATATATATATATATATATATATATGCATAAATATATATATATATATATATATATATATATATATATATATATATATATATATTATATATATATATATATATATATATTCATATATATATATATATATACATATATGTATTATATATATATATATATATATATGCATATAAATATTTGTATATACATATATATATACATATATATATATATATATATATATATATATATATATATATATATAGAGAGAGAGAGAGAGAGAGAGAGAGAGAGAGAGAGAGAGAGAGAGAGAGAGAGAGAGAAGAGAAAGAGAGAGAGAGAGAGAGAGAGAGTAGCGACAATAATATATAAAAAAAATTATAGAAAAAACACCTAAAAATTTAAGGAAATTTTCATAAAAGTGAAAATTAAGTTTAATAATCAAAGTAAGTCATTGCAATAGCTAAATAATTTTTTTGAACATAAAACATGCTGCTTTAAATATAAATAAAAATTATTGAAAAAGTTTATTTCTGTCAGTAAAGTATTTAAAAAAGTATTGAAACCCTACTCTCAGTAAGATCTTTAAACAAATTGATGATTTAAATTAGAGTGAGCCATTTATTCGCTTAGCGTATGTCGATATAAAGATATTCGTTTGAGATAATGAAGTTAAAATACTCTTTAAGTAACATTCGTAAAAACTAAACATATAAATTATCCGCAACGTACGACTGTGTTCGTAAACCTAAATATGTTTATTATATAATAACCGTTTAACAAATACATATTCGTATAACAAAAATACGTGGACGAAAATATATCGGTTTACTTTTATTTCCTAAATAAAAAAATAATAGTAAGGCGAATATTTTTCGTATATAGCACATATTTGTTTGGCAAATTTATTTGATAATAAAAGTTATTTGAAGTTAAGAATATGTCTACTTTCATACAGAAAGGTGTGGGTACTAATAATTGAGCTTTATCGACAAAAAATTTGTCTTTGTTTACTAATATATTAGTTTAAGGCAAATCGATATAAAATTTAAAGTAACGCGATATAAAGTTTAAAGTAAAGCGATATATAGTAAAGTAATACAAAATTACCAAATTAAATATTATTGTTTTCAAAGCATATTTGTAAATGGAGTTAAATATTAATGTTGAAAACATTTTAACAGCTTCAAGAGTGGTTTGCGTTAAATGGATTAAAAACCACGGAATTCGTGTCACAGGCTCTGTTAAAGAATTGCAAACAAGAAATTTAAAGTACTTACAATATTCAAAATTAGTTGAAAAACTTTATCGAAAGCAAAAAAAAATTTCTGGGACTTAACAAGTTTGCATGTAGACGAGATGCCACATATATCTCTAAATTAGACTGACAATGAAAACTTCCACCCTTTTGTAAACTTTAAACTATTTAAAAATACATTCTAAATAAAAGAGAGCGTAAATCTGGACAGCATCAAACGGCATACCCAATGTTAACATGCAGGAAAACAATATCTGTTAAAATACATTCAAAATGTAATAGGGGAAGGTGTCAGAGCTTTTAAAAATAAATCTTGTAGCCACAATGCACTTCTAACTATTTTATTTTTGTAGTAGAGACACTTCTAAAAGGTTTTTACGAGTGTCCTGTTGGTCTTATTGGACTTTGCTGTCATATTGTACCTATTAACGGTCTGCGTCTTGTAATTTTTTTTAATCAAGACGAGACGATACTCAAAGCTTTGTCCCGATTAATGATGAAAATCGAGACAATTTTCAGTTTTCAGTCAAAATCTGGGACAATACCGAGACGCGACGAGTTGTCCCGGACATAAAAGGAGCTTCACAATTTCCCGGAATATACATCTTTTTAACGGAACATAACGTGACATAAAGAGACACACTAGTTAATCCTTAATGTGAAATTTAGTATTCTGCTGGAGGGTTCGGCCATTACAATTGCTTTGTCTACTTTATCGTAATTAAACTATTTACCGAGACTTAACAAAACAAATAAAAATTGATATAAAAGTTTGGATGTGTTTTATTTATTTTATTTGTAATGTTGTATTGCAATGCACATTAACTAAATTTTATTGGCAATAAATAAAAGTTTTTAATTACAAACTTTGTCAAACAGTTCATTTACTTGTATCAATATGAAGGTATATCATTTGGAGCTTTGGATGGTCCAGCAAAAAAGAGCTGGAGCAGAACCCTTTAAACTGGTGATCAGTGGTGTAAAACCTGCTACATGAGATGTTGTAGCAGTAAAGATTCTAGAGGAGGTCAAACTTGCTTGTGACATCGGCTGACTTGGAAGTCTTGGATTAAGCTGATTCTCAACCACATAATCAGATTTAACAACATTGGCTTGATCACTCTCTTGAGACCACAAACCTGGAAGGAAATTTACAAAATTTTTTTAAATTGAGCAAAATTTCAGTTTGAAAAAAATTTAAAAGTTTAAAGTTAAAACAAAAAATATAAAAACAATGAATGGAAGTGGCAAATTTTAGGATTTTACTAAAGACAAAGATAAAGTTAAAATCTCTTTTTAGAAATTTTTTAAACGCCCTACCAAGATCTTTGTCATCTTCTGAGGTCAGTTTCCAGGACTTGATTTGAAAAAAGTCATAGTTCTGTTGGATATAGAGCATCTTTTCAAATTTTTTTGGCTGAAGCTTGGCCCTTTCGTATCCTGCTGGCCTTGCTTTAATTACCAAAAGAGGTTCTTTTATGTCAAAGACACTCTGCACACACATGTATGTAGACTTCCAGCGAGTGTTGTTGGCAGTGATGAACTTTTTGTAGACCAACTCTGTAACATTTTCCTTTGAATCGGTTCCATGGCAAGACAAAAGTTCCTGTTCATAGCTGCAACTTTGGCATTGATTCTTTCGTTCGCCAAATGACTCTTGTGCGTCTTTTCTGCAAGCCTTTGAGCACTAGTGATTGTATGGTCTACTGTTGTGGTGGCATCGACATTGTCTTTGATGGGGAAAATCAAGGTATGGTCCACACAAAGCAAAGACTCGTCAATAAAGGTGTACTTTGGAATTGCAACTTTGACATTAGCAGCATTGCCATGAGTTACGACAACTGAAACAGTTCCTGATGCAGGTAGATCGGCAACAACCCAAAAAAAGTAATAAAAAATTATAGCAAACTGAAATGTCTAGTATTGTCACAGTAAAGTAAACTATGTCTAATACAAACATTAAATTAACTAACTTTCTTTTGCACTGATTATAAACGTGCATAATGGCGAGATCAGGCATTTCACTTTAACTGTTGAACACAATTAACTTAACTCATGTAAAAAAGCACACTTTGTAATTTAACTTACTTGTCAATCATTTTGGCAATGTTGTCTCAGTGTGCCTCTCACTGAACGGACTGATAGAATAGACAAACTTGTTCAGTGTCCACTCCTTGGTAATGTAATGAACAGACAATGATTGGTATGGATCAAAGACCCTTAAAGTCCAAATGTCCGTGCTCAGAGCTTTTCCCGGACTTTCCAGTAGATTAGTTTCCAAAACTTTATCCACAGCTGTCTTGACATGGTCATACAACAAAGGCAAATTGTACCTAGAGTAAGTTGTGGCAGCCTTGATTTTCAGCTTTGGATCTAAGTAGTGCATAAACTCCTTGAAAGGTCTTGCCTCAACAAAGCTGATAGGAAGATTCATCCTTGCCTTTAAGTTTCATATGTTTTTTTTTTAGGGATTAAAAAGACAATACACAAAAACGTTTATTTCAATAAAGAGTTTTAAAAAATCATTACAATATCTTTTTCAAATAAAGTTGCTACAAGCAACTTCATTTTATACTTTTAACTCATCTTTTTGTGGCTCATTAGTCTCATCTTCATTATTGATATTTTCAAGTTCGTCTAAAGCCAAATGAGAATCTCTCATGTGGACGGCTTTAGGTTTCTCCAGCTCTTTGAACTCACGAGGATGGGCACGAAGTAGGTGCTGACGCATGCCAGATGTGTTACCATCATTGATCTTGTAAATGTTGCCACAACGTTTGCACCGACGATTGGTCCGGCTAATACCACAATCATAATGGGTTTCGTCTGTTTTTTGCTCCTCATAAAATTTCCAGATATGACCTTTACTTCGTGACATCTTGCAGACTAATTGACAACTTGACTTTGACTTTACTCAGACAGCGCTGGATATAAAAGTCTCACAAAAAATTTAAAGAATTATATAAAATCCAGGAGCTATAAGTTAACAGTTTCAAGAGAATTTCTTTCACTCGTATTTTTATATTTTTTTTATTTCGCTGTTTATATAAATTACAATTCCCTTTCACAAAAAATAAAATATAGTTACTAATGTATTAATAATAAGCAGACAGGGGCTCAAAGAAGATATGAATGGCAAGATACCAACCTAATCTTTTCATAGAGCCCCTACAGATCATAACAATAATAGTAACATATGGCTTATAAATCAAGTAGAAATTTTAGGAGAAAAAATAAAGAAATAGTAAAAAGAAGGTATAATGTTTAAGAATAAAGATAGAGAAAAAAAAAGGAAGTATAAATTAATTGTACTAACACCCTCAATTAGTCAAAAAAAAACATATAGTATTGAAAAAGTTAAAAATTTAATATATGTATATATATATATATATATATATATATATATATATATATATATATATATATATATATATATATATATATATATATATATATATATATATATATATATATATATATATATATATATATATATATATATATATATATATATATATATATATATATATATATATATATATAAAGATTCAAAACGTAAGTTTTTGTTTGACACTGAAATGAATTTAAAGATTTAGCCAAATTTAAATTGCTTTTCAGAAAAGAGTTGCATGGCTTGGGACTTCTAAAAGTTATACTATATTCTGTGTATTTGTGAAATTTTTTAGGTAATTTATATGTATTACTTTGATTTATTCGTAAGAAATACTTCTCATTTAGATTTTTATTAAATTTACTTATAAAAAATTCAGGAGTTAGATATTTGGTATAGTATATATAAAGATTAGGTGTTGGTAAATATTTATCTGATATATGTTCATCATTTTCATAAACATCGTACAATGTTTATTGTGGTCCCCCATTTTTTTGCTGTATATAGTTATACAAGCATGTTTTTCTTAGGAAAGAATATTTTTAAGTTTTGTTGGTTGACAACTTGCCCACCTAATATTTGTATAAGTAGTGTAACAATAGATTAAGCTGAAGTATATGAGCTTTAAACTTGATGAATTTATGTATGGGCGAGTTCGATACGTAATACTAATGGTTCTACTGATTTTTGACTGTATATAATTTATATGTGGGAACCATAATAAATGATCATCCACAATAACTCCTAAAAACTTTATAGTACCTTATTTTTTAATTTGTTTATAACTTATAATATTTTTGGCGATTATAGAGGAAGGTTTTCTTCTTCTGTTTTTTTAAGAAACAAAGTACATTGTGCTTTTTCAACGTTAAGAGAAAGTTTATTTGACCTGAACCAATTATTTACGTTTTCTAATTCATTGCTCATGTCAGCATAAAGTTGATCAATATTGCAGTTAGATAAAAATAGATTTTTATAGTCTGCAAACATGATAGCATTTAGTTTTACTGATGCATTATTAAAATCATTAACATAAATTAAAAACAAGAGCGGTCCAAGGATCAATCCTTGAGGCACTCCACACACAATATTCAGTATTCCGGATTTCTTGTTTTAAACATATTGTTTTCTATTAGATAGTTAACTTTTTATGCTAAGATATAGTTTATTGCCTACCCCGTACCATTTTAGCTTTTCTAACAGAATAAAGTGATCAAAGGAGTCGATTGCCTTGGATAAATCTATGAATACTCCGAGAGTAATCTTTTCATTTTCAAAACCATCAGTAATTTGGCCAACTAATTCAATAATGGCATGTTCTGGTGATTGTTTTTTTTTGAAATCCGAAGTTTTGGTTTAAAAAGAGTATTTTTTGTATAATAATCAAATATTCGATTATAAACTACACGTTCGAAGATTTTTGAGAAAACAGAAAGTACCGATATGGGTCTATAGTTTGATACGTCAGGGCTATCATTATTTTTATAAATGGGTATACTATTGCAAGCTTAAGTATATCAGGAAATACTCCTTAATCTAAAGATTAGTTGACTATGTGGAAGTTTTTGTAAAGCTTTTTTTGTTAGATATAAGGATATTACTGGGAATTTCATAAAATCCTAGAGAATAATTTTTCTTTAAAGAAAAATAAGCTGCGTCAAAATCAAGAAAAGTTAAGGCACAATCATACATTGTTTCATATGTTGATTTTTTTAGATATGTCTTAAATGACGTAGAAGTTGGTATAATTTTGTTTGCGAGACTAATCCCAACATTTGTAAAGTATTTATTAAACTCGTTAGATATTTTATAAGGACAAAATGTATCTAATTTATTAATATTAACTCTTTGAGGTAATACTGAACTTTTTATTTGACCTCGGCCTATTATGTCGTTAATTATTGACCGTGTTTTTTTTTAACCTCAAACTTGAAGTTGCTAATTTGTTTACTATAAAACAATCTTTTTATTTTTTTAAGAAGATGTTGATAAAAACTCTTATAATTTTTGCATATTTTCTCATTCTCTGTACTTTTATTTTTTAAGAATTTGTTGTATAGTTTTTTTTTTTTTTTTTTAGAGCACTTTAAAAGCGTTTTATTCATCCAAGGTTATTAAGTGCTTTTGTTTTAATTTGTATTTCTTCATATGGACAAGCTTCGTCGAATATTGCTAAAAAATTTAGCTAAAAAAATACTAAAAGCTTTGTTTGTATTATGATAATTATAGACAACATTCCAATTTATTTAATTTAATTTATTTGATAGTTTCATTGTATTATTGATGGTTTAGTTAAGCTTATAGTTAAGTGTTATTGATGGTTTAGTTAAGTTTGTAAACTTTGGCTTAGGATCCATAATTTTTTTTTTAATAGCAATGTAGATCTGGAAATGATTGCTTATATCTGTTTTAAAAATGCCTGATTGAAATGACGTTTCTAAGTGATTGTTAGTAAGTATATTATCAATTGCTGTTTTTGAGGTTTTATTCACTCGAGTAGGTTTATTGACCACTGGCAAGAAGTTGTATCTAAACAACATTTCAAAAAACGATTTAGTTTTTGGAAAGTTGTGGTAATTCATAGCGTTTAAATTTATATAACCGGTTATACGTAATTGTTTTTTTTCTTTATTTATTTTCAAAACACTATTTTCAATAAAATTTTGAAACAATCTGATTTCTTCAATTGGTGGATGGAAACACATCCAATTATAGCATTTTTTTTGTTATTAATTATTTTAATAAAAAGACTTTCATAGTTTTCTTTTACTAAGCATAATTGTTTTTTTATCTGAAATATATACTTTTTTCAAGTATGTAAAATCCTAGTCCTCCGCCTTTATTATGATTTTCTCGTGGTTGGCTAATTACTTTGTAATTTAGCAATCTATAGTTAGAGTTTGGTTCAATCGGACTATCTGTTTTATACCAAATCTCTGACACAGCTAGGATGTCGACCGTGTATTTTATAATATTTAAAAATACTTTAAATTTTACAAAGTTTTGATTCATACTTCTTATGTCTAAATGTAATATAGAAAAAGAGTGAATATCTTTTTTTATTTTAAAATATTAAGGATCAAAATATGATGTATTCATTAAATTCATATTAGTTTCTTTATTAATATTTAAATTATCTTTAGAAAAGATAAGAAAATCCTTTAAAGGATCAAAATTTAATTTTTTAAAACTTTCATTTTCAATAAAATTTTCAGCCATTTCTGAAAATTAAAAATAAAAGATAAAACAAGAGCTTATTCAAAAACTCATATAATATTATTACTTATTTTTAAATAGTCCGCAAAATTTCAACTACATCTATATTTTTTTGCTTAAAATTGTGAACTATCAATTTAATTATATAAAACTTTTGCATAATAGCCCCTGAGTTTTTGTTTGTGCAAATAGTTCTTTACGAACTCTTTTAGTTGTTTCACTGAAATCCTCATTTATATATATATATTTGTACCTTTTAGTTTGTTTGCTTTATTCACAATTATCACTCTATTTTCAAAATCATGCAACTTTAGCACAATCGTTCGCACTCGTTTAAAACCACCATTACGAACTCGATGAGCGCGTTCAATCCTAATATCATTTGCAATTTGAAGTTTTTCAACAAGAGAGTACTGATTTAGCTTTGCAATTTCCCGAAAAATAAAACTATGTTACGCGGGTCTTAAAAAGTTAGGACAATTTAACTAACAACTTTACTATACTAATTTAGTAATTCACTAATTTAACAAAATTATTATTTTTTTTATTAAAATATGAATAACATTCAAAATTGGTATGTCTTAGATTATTTGATGTCTCTGTTTTTCTTGTATTAACAAAAAATATCAAAATTTTTTACCTGCTTTAGTGCACAGATCGTTCAAGAAAGACACTTTAATGCTTTTAGCATTAAATTTCACAAATATAAAAAAAGGGTTTCAATATGTAAGTTTAAACATTTTGGTAATTGAAAAACTTTTGTAATTGCTATTGTTTTTGTTGTAAATGATTTGCATTTTTTTTGACAGCAAATTTATTCTGCCAGCAATACATCGCCAAATTTGGCCCTTAATGTTACTGTCAAGTTGTCTTGGCAGCCAAATGTAATCAAACCTGCCCAACTGCCCATTTATAGTCAAGTATTTGACTTGTTATCTTTAATCCACGCGTTCGGAATGTCTCGTTTGTCTCGAATTGTTTTGGCATGTCTTGTTTTGTTACGTATCTTAATAGAATGTTTTGTATTGTTATGCCACGTCTCGAATCGTTATGGCATCATTATGACGTTAATATATATATATCATTAAGACAGATAGATATAAGTATCTATGTCTCAATAATATATTTTATCTAGATGTCTAACTTCAACAAAATTCTGTAAGAAAAAGTGAAGCAAGTTTTTAAAGTTTCAAACCCGCTTTATTTAATTAATAACATTTAGTAATTAATAAGTCTTTTAACAATTAATAAGTCTTTGTTTAGCTTTGTTTTTATGATTGCGTCATTTCTGGCTGGCAAAACAAACTTGGTTTGCAAAAATTTTCTAACTGCGAAAGCGCGAGTTAGATATCTTGTTAATATAACTGACCTGTCTCGTTACGTTTCGTAATTATCCGGGACACAGTTTTTAAATTGCGATAAAAAATTTATGTCCCGTTTTATAACTTAATTCCGGGATAATTGTTTCTTTTGTCTCGGTATTTTTTTCCGGATAATTTCTCGTTTCATAACGCTTTTCCCGGTTCATTTTGAGAAAACGATTCCGAGACGCAGACCCTTAGTACCTATCTTTCTTTACCTAAAGCATTATGTGGGCACGAAAAAAACAACTTTAAAAATAACGTGCACACAAATAATACCGAATTGGCATTAAAGATTAAAAAAAGACTATTTCTAATGGTTCGACTATGTAATTTTAAACTTATACAAGCAAGAAACAAGGACAAAATTCAAAATGCGAAAATTATTCACGCAGATCCAAAAGTTTATCTTTTAAAATGCACGTTTTAAAAATCAAGCAAAAAAAAAAAAGAAAAAGTTGAATAAGCAACGAGAGTTTTAAAAACATGTATATAATGCTTTTTGTTTAGTCAATATAGGATTTGAATCATCACTAATATGGCATTTAAGATTCAGATATGAAAATTTAAATTTTAACCATTAAGTTGATAAATTCTATGAATGTAAAAAGTCGTAAGTTTTTTTTCATATATTTACAATTAACACTTATTACATTTATTAACTATGACCGGAACAAGAAGAAGACAATGACTGTCTTTAAACAATTGTACTTTTAATTACCAAGCAGTAAAACTACAAAAACGTCTAGAAAATTATAGTGATATTCCGAAAATAATGCAAGTACCAAATTAAAATATAGTAATGATTGAGATTATTTCAATTTCATCTGAACAATAAATTGTTTTAGAAAAATTTAGTATGCAATTTTTATATGAGCATTCTGTTATTAATATTAACTTGACACACCTGACTACCAGCATTGCTTGAAATATATGAACAGTAAAAATATACAACTTATTGGAAGATAGTCAAAAAAGAATTAAACAAAAATGATTTCTATTAAACTAAAAAACGTGAAAAGTTATGAGCGTGGTCATTAATATGACTTTAAAGCACTTCAACAGTTTGCGAAGATAACAAAATGTTCTCCCGACAAGTGTGAACTTCTTTTATTACCTACACGATTTTAATTATGGAGCAAGTTCAAATAGCT
>NC_088927.1:17325000-17332500 GCF_038396675.1 Hydra vulgaris
AATGATAAAATAGATGGTATAATAAGGTTTGATAAAAGTAAAATAGTTTTTAATAATAGACTGAATTTTTATTTGTTATTGTAATGTTGTTTACATTTCTGTATGAGAGTATCCTAAATAAAGTAGTATGCGATTAAACTAAATCTATTCTATGATTTATCAACTTTTTTCAACCTCTGCTAATAATATTTTGGAAATAATTATATCAAATTGTGTTATAGCATTGTTTGAGAAAGCTGGAACTTCTGGAAATAAATCATTTAAAAAAACTTAATTGCGAAGAGTAGTTATAAGCAATTTTTAAATAAATCTGGGGTGCACGTCTTTATATTGTTCCTTTTATATACTCTGTGAAATTATACTTTTCTTTTTTCTCATTATTGTTTACATTTTGTTGCATCTTTTACATGCAATAGGTGAAAGATTTATATGGAATTTTTCTTTTTAGGAACATTAGTGTCAGCAAAATATGATTTGGTCGATTAGTTTTAAAGCGATCGTTTAAAGAGAGCTCTAAAAGAATAACATAAAAGTTATTTTTTGATGTTTTTATATGCTTAAATTGTAAATAAACGCAAAATGTTAAAAATTTTAGTTATTTATTCGGATAAAGGCTGTTAGAGCTAAGTTTTCATTTGTAAAAAGGGTTTTTTTCCTGTATAACATAAGTTATTTACTTAATTAACTTATACGTAAATAAAACGTTTTTAGGAACAACGATAAAAATGATAAAACGTTTCATTTAGACTTAATAAAAACGAATAAAAAACAATTTTATAATAACTTCTGTTCACCGTTTCATGTGGATGTTTAAAAAGGCAGTAAAAAACGTTTTTGTAAGACCCTTAAAAACATTCACAAAACATTTTTAAAAACGTCTGGTGACCTTTTCCTATGGACGTTTAAAAAACAAATAAAAAATGTTTTTTAGGGACCATTAAAAAACGGTTGCAAAACGATCTTGTCTCCACTGGGTTACGTTTCAACCCTTTCCAATTTTTGTTTTTTCAGCTTGTTTTTTTTGGTTTAGTCAATTTGTTTAGAGCGTTTGTGTTTTCGTTCCATTATAGCAATTTGGCTTGGTGGTATGTCTGGAAAATTAGTGCATAACTCTCTGACTCTAGTGAAAAATGTTTACAACAAATATGCTAATTTCCAAAAATTATTCGTTTTGCATGTAAAAAATGAATATATTCTTTAAAGAAACGTTTTTAGAATGTTTGTAAAACTTCATACGTTCTTCGTTAGTAGTTTTGGTTTTAAAGTGATTCAAATATAATGCTGCGTTTCAAAACCAGTTAACCATGATTTAAGCAATACAATAAATGTCAATTAATATCTAATTATAATATTTAATATCTTGTTTATTCATTATAAAAAAAGTTACATAGCGCTAAATTGATTTAGTTACTTAGATAAAAAGAATATTACTTTGGATTTTTATATATATTTTAACTCGATGAAATGAAGCTATGCTATTTTTTTAGTTGTTTAATCTAGAAAAAATGTTGCATTGTCTAGAAACTATATCTGATTGACCAGAAGTTTATCCTTTCGGGCAGTATTTTCTAAGTTAATCCGCGTAGTATAAAATTGGCCGACACAATTAGATTTTATTTTTACATATAATTTTTTTTTAATATTTGAAAATGATAACTATTTGTGAATTATGGTGATTTATAATCTTCCAGTTAATTTCGAAATTAAGTTATACCAACAACCTTTAGGTCAAGATCCAATTATAAAGACGTCCGAGACAAATGCTAGTGGAGACGTTTTACCAAAAAACTGAATTAAAAAAAAAAAAAAAAAAAAGGCTGTTAAAAAAGAATTACAAGTGGTAAAAAGACGGCCTATTAAAAGCACAAGGAGCAGCCTTTTAAGTCCTGATGACAAATTTTAAGACATGCAAGACAACATGACATAATTTAAAACATAAAAAATACATCTTATTCCAATAAAATTTCGATTAAATATAGTTTAAAAGCAAACTGTCTTTAATTATGTCTAAATTTATAAAATAGGAAAAAGTATTTTTCCGCTTTTTTCTCATTTCTGGTTCTTTTCGCAATATTATAATGTAATTGTTATATTATTTATTGTTATTTATCTTTTGATAACGAATTTAATCATAATTTATTATAATTAATTAAATTTATTACTGATACATTACATTTCATAAATATTTAGAAAGTATTACTAATTCGTATTTATGTAATTATTAAGTAATGTTCACTCGCTTATTATTTATCATTTAATAAGTTTATTACCGAAATTTTAACATAGTTTAATTATAAACAATAAACTATTATTAACTAGATAACAGGTAAATATTTTAATGCAATTTATTTTTATAAACAAATCAAATTTAATAGGGTTACTAGCAACTAATCTTAACAAAAATATAAATTTAAGTTTTGTGATTGTTTTGTTTTTTGCTATAGTTATTTATTTAATTTATTGCTTAACTAATTCGATATAACTTATGACTTTCCTTATTCTATATAAAACAATTTGCAAGGTAGGTACTTATACTATATAAAACAATTTGCAAGGTAGGTACTTATACTACATAAAACAATTTTCAAGGTAGTTAAATATAAGCTAACACCGTAATCGATTATCAAGACAGGTATCTTTTTCCTAACAAGTTTAATTTGTTTATACTAATAGTACTTTAAAGGAAAATCTTTTCATTTATTACTATTATCAAAAAGTTCATATAATTCGTGTTTTAATATTCTTGCCAATAAAATTTTATATAGATATGCTTAACATTAAGTTATGTACATATATGCTTAAACAATAAATACTTTTAATTTTAGATTATTTGAATAATTAAAGCAGTAATGCAAACTGACAAAGTTGGTTTTAGATTGTTAATGGAGACTTGTCATTATAATTTGAAGTCTCTGATGCTCACAATTTCATAACTAATGCCTGGGGTGAGGATGCAGCTTTCATTTAAATAGTATACTAATACTACCAAAAGTATACTACATCAAACATAATTGATTATAGTCATTTTTCAGATTAATCAATGTCAGGTAGACCCAGTACCTCAACAACTTTAGACAACATTGAGATCGTTCAACAACTGCTAGATGAAGACAAATTTTTAACAATAGAGAAAATTGTGATGTAGTAAACATTTCTTTTGGTTCAGTTTATTCAATAATCACGGAAAAATTGATGAAAAGATCAATTTGTTCACAACGGATCCCATATGGCCTCACCCCAGCAAATCAACAAAATTGGGTTGAACTTGTGAAAAGATTTCTCACTATCCAACGAGATGAATTAAATGTTGAACGCTGTCTAAATGTTGTGGATGAGAAGTGAATTTACCGCAAATCAATCGGGTGAAAACGCAGTAATCACGCTTGGATTTCAAAGTGTGAAGAGGCTCCAAGACGTATCAGAAGATCACAATTTGATACAAAAAGTATGTCAATTTGCGCTATCTCATTTGATGGCAAAGCCAATGTTGAGGTACTTCCAAATAAACAATCTATCAATTCAGAAGTGTACATGCTTTTCCAATCAAATATACTTTTTAATATTGCCAACATAGGCTTGAAAAGAGTAACATAGAACACAATGCTCCTTCAGCACTATAATGCCAGGCCGCATGTGTCTGCTGTAGTCACAGACTTTCTTGCTGAGAAAAAGTCAACCGTGTCGTTCAACCTCCATATAGCCCTGACTTTAACTTGTTGAACAGACATACTCTCTCTTTATTTGAATTTTATTGCATCGATTTGGATTTTCAGACAAAGGAAGAGGTTCAAGGTTCAAAATATTTAGGTATTTTATAAAGAAAGGCAGCTTGCTGCCTTCACTCAAATGTTTAGCTGGATGCTAAATCCTAAAATGTTTTATCTAAATTAGAAATTGTACTAAATCATTCAAAAAGTTCATAAAATCAATTTTTCATGTAACAAACAATAAGCATATAACAATTAAGTTAAGTGTGGATCAAAATAATCTTATTTAAATATGTTTTCAGTTTTTCCAGTTGCCGTTGCATATCGTCATGTGAATATAGACATAGAGACAAACTTAAGGTCCCATTTACCAAGTCTCATCAGGAACCGATATCATCAGTGCACTCAAAAGAGCTTACTTCTCTGGAGTTGTACCATCAACTTTTATTTTTATTAGGTATATTGAGACCTGGAGTAAAGCGTCTGAAACATTTCCTCTTGTCACTCCATTGTCCAATAACCAAATTGAAAATGTTATTTTAGTTACACCGTTGACTATGAGGATCGTTATCAAAGAATTACTTTTAGAATAGTGGATAGTTACAATTTTCAAGAAATAATGAAGCAAGCAACGAACAGGAAGTATAAACCTGTTTCAATAAAATCAATTTCTCAAAACAGAATTCCTACATCACATAAATCTATAACAGGTTGCTTAATGCAAGAACTTCATAAAAATAAAGCATAATAGGTATAACGCTTTCCTTACCGTAAGTACTTTATAAAAATAGTAAATTTTGTTTTTAAATTGTTTATTTTCGAATTTATTATTTAGCTGCGTACATGAAGTTAGAACGAAAATGAAATCAAGGAAATGTTAAAAATTATTATATAATTTAAAAAGACTTTGTCTTAAGAAAATATTATCGATAACATTCAACCTTTTTTATATAAAAAATATTCAATAGAAAAAATTTTATTATACATTAATGTAAACGGAATATTATCTGGTACATTTCTAATAATAACAGAAACTATCCAGCAGCTGCAATTATCAAACCTACCTTTGCTTAACGGAAAAAACCCATTGTATTAAAACGAAAATATTCGTTTATTTACGGAAAAATTCGTTTAAATGCAATGGGTTTTCCGTAAAATAAGGCAGGTTTGTTCAACTTAGGTTTCTGGGAATTTCCTTAAAAAACGCAAATAAAAAGACAAATAACTGTTGTTTAAAAAAAAAAAAATCCAAATAGTACCCCACAAAACCCCACAAAAAAGAGACTTATTCAGAAAAAAAGTTTCATAGGCTTCCTTAAATCAACACACTTCTCCTTTCATGTTTAGAATTTACATAACACTATGAATCTCTAATAGGTTGTTTATGAGTTGATGCATATTTCAGCAGTGATTCTACAAATGATAATCCTTGTGAATATAATACCTAAGCTTTATTACGGGTTTGTGCTATTGAAAACAATGTTTCTTTCTTAAAATGAACAAATTTTGATTCATTTCAAAACCTTAAATTCTTTAACTATAAAAATGTTAAAAAACCATAAGTGGCGGGTTTTAGGAGAGACCAATGGAGTTATTAGTTTCCCTTTCCTCAGGACTTAGTTTCCCTTTCCTCAGGACTTAGAAGTATTCTTTTGTAACTTGCCTAATATAACGAATTGGATTATTATGCTGTATATACTATTATACGTATGTGAACTTACTTATTACTCTAAAGTACAATAATTAAAAAAGAAACTTACTTATAAATGAAAATATGAAGACCTTTTTTTTAAGACCTTTTTAGTCCCCTCCTAGGCGAGTAACAAACCTGCCCCTAAAAATAATTTTTGAACTCAATACCTGTAATAATAACTTTTTATTTAACTACTGAAACAACTTTTAATCTTGAGATTTTTTTTTTAAACATATTTCTTTTTAGCCTTTGCTATATATTTTTGCAATTCAATATAGATAGTTTTCTACTTTATCACAACTCAGAGTTAAAATAAATTATTCATTGTTACTAAAAAATGTTGTCAAACGTTGTGGAAAAAGAATACCCATTTTACATGAGTTATTTTTCTAATTTGTGACGGAGAGAGTGTTTCTAATCAGCATTAGTGTTTCAATCCATCAACACAAATGCAGTATTTACATAATTATTTTCATAGGGAATGTTTCGTGACAATCATGTAATAAGGTTATATAGTATTATTTAGATTATTCTAGCTATTTTAAGTGGAATGTAGAGGGTTAATTACATAGCAAAGATGTACTTTCAGAAACAAATGTGTTAATTGTAAGAAAATGTTTTTTCCTTTTTTCAAAAGCAAACAATTTTTGCCATAAATCTAGATTATATTTATTTAAAATCACTATTCATTCAATTATCAGCTTTTCAAATGACTATATGCATTCTATCTGTTTGGGGGTAGCAATAATTCCTTATCTTTATTTTCCGAATTCTTAATAATAAGAAACTTTTACAACCGTTAGAGACAATATGAGTTTTCCAAATCCACATTTTATCATTCAGATTATCAGGATATAACAAATGGCTTGGTTCGATAAAGTGCTTTGCGTGAAAGTGTGAAAAACAACAAAGTTCTTAATTCATTCAGTGGAAAAGTTTATAAACATTTTCTTCTATTGCTTAAATCCAATTTTTTTCCATATAGATCTCAAGAGCTTAAAGTTAATAATTTTTTTAATAAATTGTTATAGAATTTAGTCACAAAGTCTGTTATCTTTTATGACACAGCATTTATGTCATTGAAAGTGCATCGGCTTATTTATCTTGACATTTAATGCTGTATTTGCATACCGTGACAATTTTTGTATTCTTTCTTGAAAATTATTTTATTGAGCCCAAAGTTTCATTTTACTGCTGCGTTTTTATATAGTGTTATCTGTGCCTAGTCAGTCAAAGTACTTATATAATCTTGCTTTGGCAAAAGTTATGCTGTGAAACATGATCTAATTTTTACCATTATTAAATCACGCGTTATATTTTATTTAAAAAATAACAAGCTCATATATATAAAACCTTCGTTTTACACTATCTAATATTGGCTTTCTCATAAACAGACTCTCTAACAGACTTTTTGTGTCTCGATATTTTAAAATGCTTTTCGTCACATTTTAGGTGCTTATTAAAAATATTATTATTTTAAAAGCATGTTTATCTGATCATTTTTACATAAAGTAATGATTTTATAAGTAATGCATAAAGGAAGTTTTTTTTAATTAAATACAAAGGTAGTTAACATTAAGAAAAAGAAATAATACCAAGCAAACATGTTTTGCCATCAGGTTTCAAAATGTATCCATAATGACAAGAACAATTTGCGGACAAACCATTTCTATTGCATTTTTGAGAACAACCTTTAAACCAGCAAGGATCTTAAAAAAATATTTTCATATGACACTTGTACTATATTAAGTTATGATAGCTTTAATTAATATTGATAGTTGCAATGGCAACTGATATGATTTTATTATTTTTATTATTATTATTGTTATTATTGTTATTGTTATTATTGTTATTATTGTTATTATTATTATTATTATTATTATTACTTTGATTAAATCAATCATTATAACAAAATAAACAAAAATAATTGTTGAGTATATCATAAGTAAGGCTTAAGTAAAATTAAATTTAACCTGAGCATTTTTTTAGCTATTAACTTTTTTATAGTTTTTTTTGTTTTTAATTTTTTTCTAAAAAAACTAAATAATCACTTTCATTTTTGTTTGTTATGAAAAATTATATAAATAAATGTTTTTAATG
>NC_088927.1:17337500-17360000 GCF_038396675.1 Hydra vulgaris
ATGACTACCATGAGCTGGCAGAATAATGTCTTATGCTTCTGGACCCAAGCTTTTTCTGCAATTTTAAGAAACCTGGTGCTGTGCATCATGCCAGACTCATGGCCAAAGGTATTTATTACATGAAAATTCTCCTTCTTAAAGATTTTGTGCAAAACCATATAGATCTGGATTCAGCTCTCATCACCAGGATAAGCAAGTTTATTGTTATCTTCTATGCACCCAAGTTTCTGACTAATGAGAAGCCAGACATTGCTCCATAACAGGTACTTAAAAAGATTACAAGCATTAAGTTTAAATATAAATTTACTATTACTAAATTTAATGCATTAACTGTAAATTTAAAATTACAAAAATATATCATTTTTTCTTTATCAGGACTTGAATTCTGTTTGGAAGTTGTCCTGGTATGTTGAGGATGAACCTGCTGCAAGTGCTGTTTTTAAATCATGGGGAAACCATAGCTGGTACCTGGATCCAACTGTTGTTCCAATTGTGCTGGCAAACTCAGAAGATTCAATTACTGAACAAGAAAAGGAGAGGATTGCCAAAAAGCTCTATAACATACCCATACCAAATGATTATGACATGGATAGACATAAAAATAAAGGTTTCTTGCCTGAAATAAAAGACATGTCTGTACTTGACAAGCGGCCAGAACTGGTTGACTTTATCACTGCTGAATCGTGGCTAATTTTTGAGATTTTAGGCCATGACAAAACCAAGTCCAAATGGATGATTTATCCAGCTAGCTCCTTAAAATTACGATTCTGATTATTTAGAGTTCCAGTTTTACGTCAAAAACTTGGCTGTTGTCAATGATTGTAGTAAGAGGGCTGTAAAGCTGGTACAGGAAACAGTGTGTCAGTTTTTTGGTACAGGAAACAGTGTGTCAAGTTAAGTCTGAGCATAAGCTGCAAAAGCTGCTCGAATTCAAAAACAACTGGACCGTGCAATCCTCAAAGACCAAAGCTCCCTACCGTAAATCAGCTGAGCAGAAATCACCAGCTCAGTTTTTGAAAGAGTTTCCTGAAACGGAAGGTATGAATGTATTCAGATCCTGTGAAATGGACACTGAATCAGAAAGCAGTATTAATTTATTTCCTGATGTTGATGCCATAGAACAACTGTTTTGTGACCATGAGGCTGCTAATTACAGCTAGTTTACTTCCAAACTTTTGTTGTTTACTCTATAAATATAAATCAAAGGCAATTACTACATTTATGTGTCTTTTTTTTTTAATTTATTTTAGTTAATTATAAAAAAAGTACCTTTGCCTTAGAGCCAGTAAGATTTGAAAACCAAAGTTTCGTATATTGCTGTCATTATCTTTTAGCATATCATAAAGAATATTTTCAGGTTTTAGACACAATTGCGTTGTTTTTAATGTTTTTTTTTTAAAATATGTTTAACATCATCAAAGAGGAGATTATTTATTCTAGTAAAAGTAGAAAAAATAAGGCGTGGGGATTCATGAAATTTTGAAGATTTTTTCATTTCGAACCATGCTGGAGCGTAAACCTAAACAATAAAATGTATAAGTTTTTTTAAAGAAACGGTTGCTTGATTATCTCTAGTATACAAACAAAGAGGGCGAATAGCTAGTGTTAACCATCTTGCATGGTTAAGTGGTCCAACTTTATACGCAGCCCATTTATCAGAAACTTTACCAATACCTATTCCTTTGCAATATTTAAATATTTAAAAGTCTTTGCAAATATGGTTTTACAAAATCGCAACTAAGGTCTGTTAGTATTTCTTCTGGAATATATTTATCTACAATTGGATTTTCAATACATTCAAACAAAACTTGATTTCTATCCTGAATATTTTCAGCACATCTTTTGCCAAGTAGATCACTGAAGTTTCTTGGCCCGGTTGTGTCACCATCAAGTTTCACAAAAAGAGCTCGTAAATGAAGCTCATTTTGATGGAAGGCGGGATTCATCTTCATCAACTAGCTAATGAGATATTTTTTTTCGTTTTTTATCAAGTCTTGAATTCTTTTGACAAAAAATCTATCAACGGAAGAAAGTTGATATGCACCTTTTGAACCAATTTTTTTCCTCTGATTACAAAGATAAGCTCTGTCTTCAAGAGGTACTTTATTACTTTGAGAGCAAAGACTTACAATATGCTCTTATATGCAATTTTCTTTATTACATGAAACTTTTTTGTCACTAAAGGGAAACACATCTAATGAACAGGAACATGCAGAAATATCAAAAAGTTTGTCTAAGTTTGCATCAAGATTTCGTTTAGCGCTTGCTTTTCCGTGCTTGCGATTAATATCCTTAACAAGTACGAGAAGATCTTAAACTTTCTTTTTAATAGATTTGTCCGTTATAAGAGGTAAACTTGGGTTTACTGTAACCCAAAATGATTATATGTTATTGCTTATTTGCTGAGTCACTAATACGATATCTGCATTTGGATTTATATGAACAAGGTAGTAATAATACTGAATAACCTGTCTAAAAGTGCTTGGATCTGTTATTGATAGTTCACATGGGCCACCACAAAATTTTTTTTTTCACTTTTCATCCGTGTAATTGTAGCCTTTACTTTTGGCATTTCTCGTAGACTAATTATAAATGTAAACTGTATTAAAGTATAACACTTAGAGTCATGGGTAACAGCGTGACTTTTTAGTGGGGGTGAAAGCTCTAAAAAAACCTAAAATATCAAAACTTGCTATTAAAAATCGACTTTGCTAAAAAATAAAGAAATAAAAACTTTTTGAAAAAACTTGGGGGCCCATGGTCCCCTCGTTTTCAAAATGAGGACCCATGGGCCCCCATCATTTCCATTCAGGAATTGAGTAAAACCATAAGTTCCTCTGACTAATTTAAGTAAATCCATTAGTTCCTTCGAAAAGTTGCAAAACAAAAATTATTTAGTATAAACAGGTACAAACATTACTCTAAATACAATAATCATAAGTTTGTCTTTGGTATTAACAGATTTCTTTAAATTGCGATTTTTTTTTTGAACCTACTTTTTAATACTTAATATTTAATTTTATAACCAACTTTTAAAAACAAACAAGATATAATACTTTAAAATACAAACAAGAACTTTTAAATGCAAAAAAGATTTGCAAAATTTAAATTGAAATGCGTGTAAACAATTTAGCGAAAATTTATTGGCTTCTTAAAACAATTGCGCCTTTTAAGGAATCGTTTATTGGTTACTTTATAAATTCGAAACGAGATATTTTAAAACAAGATTATTTTACTTAAAATAGAATATTTCAACATTTAAAATTACCAATTAAACAAAACTAGTCCAAAATTAAAACTTGAAATGTAAATCTGCAAGCCATCTTTAAACCAGGATACTTGAGATTTGGCAAAACCTCATTTCTAACCTAGACACAGTAACTGCAACATTACGCAACTTAAAATTCAAAAAAAAAGCTAAAACTGACCTACCGTAATATATATATATATATACATATATATATATATATATATATATATATATATATATATATATATATATATATATATATATATATATATATATATATATATATATATACATATATGTATATATATATATATATATATATATATATATATATATATATATATATATATATATATGTATATATATATATATATATATATATATATATATATATATATATATATATGTATAGTAAATTTTTTCTAAGACCTAACTTTTGAATACCCCTAATATATATATATATATATATATATATATATATATATATATATATATATATATATATATATATATATATATATATATATATATATATATATATTACATACTAGTAATTAATTGAGGACTGAGCCATCATGTAGAGTTCCGATCAAAGTACCAATACTAATTAGTTAAAATATTAATATTAATTTAAAAAATAATAATATTAACAACAATTACTTTATTTATTTATAGAGCAATAATAAAAGCAAAAATGATAGTTTTTATAATAATTGTAATAATAAAAGTAATAAATATTAATGAAAAAACCAATGAAGATTCTATAGATATTGTAAAAAAAAAAAAGGTAAAAAGAAAACGAAAAGAATAACTTTAGAAAGGTAATAATGTAAACTATTTGGAATAAAATTTTTTTAAAACTTGTTAAAAACTGTTTTGATTCAAATAAACAAATATAGATAAATTATTTTGATATTTTATCTTGTCCAACTAATTTAAAACGCAAACAAAAGTTCGATTCCATCAACTGATGGTAAGTATTCAATAACACTGAAATGAAATTGAATACTTACCATACCTCAACGTTTTAAAGGGACGTACATTTTGTTTTCCAATAAGCCGCGAACTTGGCGGCACATGCTCTGTTAAAGATTTGCAAGCAAAAATTTGGAAGTTCTTTCAATATTTAAAATTAATTGAAAAGTGTTATCAAAAAGCAAAAAAATATTTCTTCCTCCTAAAAAGTTTGTATGTAGACGAGATACCACACATATCTCTAAATTGGAATTACAATCAAAGCTACTACCCTTATATAAACTTTAAATTATTTAAAGAATGCATTCTAATTAAAAGAGAGGGTACGTTTGGACCGCAGCAAACAGCATACCAAAAAATAAAGAGCAGAAAAGATATATATGTTAAAATACATTCAGATAACAATAGGGAAGACAACAATTTTAGAAATAACATGCAATCATGCAATACCGAAATTGCAGTAAAGATAAAAAAAGCTCTATTCCAATGGTTCCTCTATTTAGTATTGAAGTTATATCAGCAAGAAACAAAATTAAATTGAAAACTAAAAATTTGATTAAGCAGATCTAGAAAGTTTATCGTTTAAAAAATATGTTTTAAATGTTAAACTTAAAAATAAAGAAGGGTTGAATAAGAAACACAAGTTTTAGAATAACGTATATGATACTCAATGTTTATATGTTTAGAATATAAACCTTTAGAAATGGGGCCTTTATGATTCAGATAAAACCGTGAAAGTTTTAATTCTCAAGTTGATGTATTAAGTTCTATAATGTACAAAGTCAACCTTTTTTTTTATTTGGCTGTTTCATATATTTACAACAAAGACGTATTACATTTATAAATTATGGCCGGAGCAAGAAGAAGACCATGACTCTCTAAAGACAGTCAATGTCTTCTTCTTTGTGCAATTGTACTTTAAATGTGAAAGCAGTAAAACTAGAAGAATATCAAGAAAACTTTAATGAAATACCAACATATTGCAAATACTAAATCAAATCAGAGTTAACATTGAGGTAGTTCTAATTTCACTTAAACAAGATAATGTTTTATATAAAATTAGTATGCAAATCTTATATGAGCATCCTAATATTGATATTTTTTTGACAAACCTGATACCAACATAAACGCAACAAACAAATTATTTTAATCAAATAAAATACCCAAGTATGGAAAAAGTTAACTGCAAGTGGATTACTAGCATTGCTAAGGATAAATCGACAGAAAAAAATTACAAATTATTGGAAGATAGTTAAGAAAGAATTATTGGAAAATAATTTTTATAACACAAAAAAAAGGGAAAAAATAAGAGCGTTAACATAGATATGAGTTTATTTTTTTATCACCCAGATGATCTAGTTAATTATTTTTTATCACCCAGAGTAGTTTTGGAAATTAAAACACCTGGAAATATTAGTGACATTTCATTGATTCATTTAAAAAATCAACCAGAATATCATGTACAGTCTCCGTTTGAACTACTGTACAATATATAATAACTGCATTTTACAAACTTATCATTCAGAAACAGTAAATCAAATTATTACATTATTTAAACTAAATATCCATTGATTTCAGTTATCAAGGAAATATCAGATAGCATTTTTCATGCAAATCCATAAATAAAATGACATAATTAAGAACATTCTTTGCCCAATACTCTTTGAAAAATAATTATAGGAAAAACTCCAGAATTTAAAGATTTAAAACTATTTGGATTTTATATTAGAAAACTTGTTGAAACATCAATTAAATTATTAAAATTGGTTAAAGTAAATAAAATAAATCTATCATTAAAAAAAAAATTTGAGTCTTATAAATCTCTCTTTGTGAATACGGGTTGAAGCTTTATCAAACTACCAGCTTTTTCAGCCTGTGGGAACTAATGTCTTGGTTTCTAGGATGGACCGTTCAGGTATATTACTTTCAAAGCATATAAATCTTAAACTGTAAACCCTTCAGCTGCCATAAAATCATTTTCTTTTTGAACTAATTCTAAAGTTTGATATTGTCTTCTAACTGATTATTGGTAATAGAACCAGAATAAATGTCTCCAAAAAGCAAACCTGAACCATTTTAAAAGATTCCAATTAATTATTTACCTGTGGTACAATTTTTAAAACTTAAAATCATTATCATGTTTAGGTCATAAAATGTTAGTTGTTGAAGTTTAGGTTCAGTAGTATTAACAGCAATATCGATTTCAACATGGCAATTTTTAAAAACCAGAGTGTTCATCAGGAAATCAAGAACTTTCAATATTTAAACTAATCTCTAAAAATATTGCGCCTATAAATACAACCCTCGCAGTGAAAATACAGTACATTGTGCCTTCAGCAGCACGCAACATAAGTCTAATAATACCAAAATAAAGTGCCGATCTTAGTAAAGTTGAAACCAAAAACAACTAGATTTTCTTAACAACGAAATTTATTTCCTTTACTTTCTAATCTGAATAATCAAAAAATGACAAGATTATGCTACACAATAATATAAGATGTCAAATTGCGGGATATATAGACCACATAAATATTCAAATTGCTTTAGTTTATCTTCTAGTTTTGAATTTATGAACATTTCTTTCTCAAATTTATTTAGCTTTTGACTTTTAATTTGAGTTCTTGCAGATAAATTTAAACATTTCTTATAGTAATATATAGTTCTTTAATTTCTTTACTTTTTTTTTAATTTTAGATTTTTGTATATAGTTGATTGGGTTGTTTAGTTTTCTTAAATAAATTTTTTAAGCATCTGCTCCTCCTTTTAACTTGGAAAACAACTTTAGTTAATTTACGTAATGATAAAGTTAGTTTCGTAACATAAACAGATCAGTTTATGGTTATTTTAGTAACAGGACAAGGTGTAGACAAGAATATCATTAAATCATACTTACGTTTTAAACCCTTCAAGTTTTTGCTTTCAGCTTCTGTTGCTTTTTGTGGTTTACTCAGTTTGTTTAGAGCATTTAAGTATTTTTGTTCTATTATAGCAATTTGGCTTGGTTATGCAACTATGTCTGGAAAATTTGTAAATAACTCTCTGACTCCAGATGAAAAATATTCACAACAAATATGCCCATTTCTGAACTACATTCGTTTTGTTTATAAAATTCGGATATATTTTTTCTTTAAAGAAATGTTTTTAAGAAGTCTGCAAAACATCAAAGATTCTTGGTTAGTAGTTTTGGTTATAAAGTAATTAAAACATAATGCTGCGCCACAAAACCAGTTAATCATCTATTAAGTAATACAATAAACCTAATTTATTATCTTTTTATAGTATTTAAAATATTGTTAACTTATTATGAATATTTCTTACTAAGTGACAGCTGGTATTTTTAACTTAGATAAAAAAAACATTTGTTTTGTTTTTTATATATTTTAAGACCCAATGAAGTCAAGCAGTGCTATTTTTGTAGTAGTTAAATCGAGAAAAACTGTTAAATGTCGCATTTTCTAGAAACCATATCTGAATGGGCAGAAATTTAAACCACTTTGTTTGAAATTGGCATTTATATGGACGTATTTTATTTTTACATGTTTTTTTTTTTTTTATATTTAAAATCTTAAGTATTTGTGATTTAAGATTTATATCGTTCTAGCTAATTACTGATTCACGATATACCAACAATCTCCAAGTCACAATCCATTTACGATGCCGCCTCAAACATATGCTGGCGGAGACGTTTAGCAGAAAATGAATGAAGAAAAAAAAAAGTGCATGTGTTAAAAAAGAAGTACAATTGTTAAAAAGACGGCATATATAATAGAAAAAAAAGCAACATGCAAGACATCATGACATAGTTTAAGGCAGAAAAAGAAAACCTTATTTTATCAAAATTTAAATTAATATTATTTCAAAATTAATTGTCCCTTTTTATGCCTAATTTTATAAAATAGAAAAAAAATATTTTTCCGACTTTTCTCATTTTTGGTTGTTTTTGTAATATTATAATGTAAATATTATATTATTTATCATTATTTATTTCTGATTACGAATTTAGTCGTATTTTATTATAATTATTAAAATTTATTACTGTTACTTTACATAACATAAAAAAATGAGAAAATTATTATTAGTATATATGTAGTTAATAAGTAATGTTTATTCGCTTATTATATATCATAAGTTTATTACCGAAAGTTTAACATTTATTTATAAACAATAAATTATCATTAACTAGATAGCTCTGCAGGTAAATATTTTTATTTCTATATACAAATCAAATTCAATCGGGTTATTTCTAATCCAAACAAAAATATAAATTTAGTCTTTGTGATTGTTTTGTTTTTTGCTATAGTTATTCATATTATTTATTACTTTACTAATTCGATATAATTTATTACTTTACTTATTCTATATTTGAAACAATATGTTAAAGGTAGTTATATATTAGTTATTACCCTTATCGATTATCAATACAGGTATATTTTTCTAACAAATTTTATTTGTTTATGTTAATGGTAATCTTAAGGAACTTTTTTTCATTTACAATTGTTAATTTAGATTGAACATTTGAGTATTTGGCAGCAAGCTGATTATTACAACTCAAGCAAACTGACAAGTGTGTAAAAAGATTCTTGTTGCAAAAGTTGGTACTCCTTCAGGTTTTATTATTAATCTAAAATGGTAGCACTGCAAAGATACTTTGAAAATCGATAAACTTAAGTTAGTCTAACAGATTGCTAGAAATGGTCGAGTTATCGGTGAAAACGTCTCATTAAGAACCAATATTATCTGTGTACCCAAACAAGCTTGACTTGTTGCCTGAGAGATACCCCCATTTTTTATTATTATTTGGTATAACAAGATCTGCTAAAACGTCTGAAATTTCTCGTCTTATCACTCTATCGCTTAATAACCATATTAAAAATGTTAATTTAGTTACACCCTTGACTGAGATGATCGTTAACGAACAATTACCTTTTAGGATAGTGGATAGTTAACATTTTCAAGAAATAATGAAGCAAGCAACGAAGAGAAAGATTAAACTTGTTTTATTAAAATCACTTTCTCAAGACAGAATTCCTTACTTACTTAAATATATAACGGGTTGCCTATTTCTTATAATTTATAAAAATAAAAGATAACAGGTATGTATAAATGCTTGCTTACTGCTAATGCTTTATTAAAATAGTAAATTTTGTTTTTAAATTGTTTATTTTTTAAATTAATTTTTATTTCTGTATTTGTCGTTAAGATGAAATTTAAATCAGGGAAAAGTTAATTATTTTTATATAATTCAAAAAGAATTTTTCTTTAAATAATATTATTGATAACATACAATCTACTTTTTATCTAAAATATTCAATAGAAATAAACTTTTTAAATAATTATATGAAGTGAGTATTAACTGTAACTGTAATTTCTTAACCCTTTAAGGACGGGAAAATAAAAGTTATGTTAAAGACGACAGGGGTTATAAACTATGCCAACTAAAAATATATAGGTTTTTATGCAAAATATGTTAAATTTTTCATTTTAAAATGTGTGCTTTCAAAAAAATATCATTTTTCGTAATGTTTTTCAAATAGAAGCGATATTTGATACAATTTATTTAAATAAAAGCAAAACTTTTTTTTTAAATAAGGCAATTTTTGCAAACAATTTAGCCTCTAGCCTTGCAAAAAAAATGGCTACATAAAGCGCATTGCAGACGGGATTTTCTGTCATGAACACGAGGACACATATCGAATCTTTTTATGTGCTGCTCTTGAATTAGTTGACCTTGATTTAATAGATTATTTTGTACAATTACTTGGCGAAGATTATCATTTGCAACTATTTGTGAAAGATTGTCATTTGCATCAAATTTTTTAAATAGACTTTTTGATAAACCTTTTTTAAAATTTTTTCTTCTATGAGAAGCCCTATTTTTATAATTTGGGTAAATTGACAACAATAAAATCAAAGCATTATATGCCGCATCATCCAAAATATGACAAAACATTGTAAATGGCTAACGGTTACTCTTTGGGGTCTTGAGTAGCACCAGACACCAGACACTGGTTGGCGTAAGGCTAGCAAAAACTTTTATGGTAGTTCTATTGAATGCATCGTCACACGGTAACTACCCGATATATTTGCTTTGAAGCCCAAAATATTGGTGTGCCATCTAATCTACTCCAAAGCTCTTTTATGCTTTAGTTTTTAGAATGAAACACGCCAGTAAGTAGAAAAATTCCATTCAACTCATAAAGTTATTTTACTGTCGTGTAAATTCATGCTTTTATTCTTATTCTATAAACTTCAGCATAAGTGCAGTTGACAACAATTCTAATCAATTGTGGTGTTATAAAGAGTTTAAAGGAAGCACCTACACTTTGGTTGCACACCTGAGCTACAAACCTTGTTAGGTCAACCTGTTCTGTTTGGCTAACCTGAAATGTTAAGACAACCTGAGCTGCAAGCCTTGTTGGGTTGTTAAATAAAACTGTGTACACGTTGCTGAGCAGCATTAACACATGGAAGTTTAACCCAAACTTCCTCACCATTCTTTGAAATCATATTTTGATCTGAAATGTGATTTTCTTGTACAAAATCTTTATTACTTTTCATCACTTGAAGATAATTCATTTAAACCAAAAATAATATTAAAAGCTTCAACTGCAGCAATTCTTCTTGACGACTCATTATATTAAATATATTTATTCTAAAAAGTAGTTGCAATGTTTATCAAACAAAATATGTAAAAAATATATGACAAATATGTTAGGCTTTACAATTTTTTGTCAATAATATAAATATTTTTAACACAAAAACAAAATATATGCAACATGAGAACTCTATTGTTGTTACATTACTTGTATATATATAATGCATATACGGTATAATGGACTCCTAAAACAGATAGATAATATCCAATATCTATTAAAAAGTAACTTAAACACAGCAACTTATAAGCTAAATATAATTCATAAAGCTATTTATTGATTAACTTACTTAAAAAAGAAAAAATATGTTTGTAATGTAAAAATACCTTAATAGTCTTTTATGTAACTAAATTTTAAACTATCAGTATTATTGTCAATTCATAGGTAAAACAAAAACATTATACAATAAAATCTTCCTTAAAAGATAATAGAAGATGCTCTGATGTTGGAGTTCAGATAGAAAAAAATTGTTGAGGTGGCAATTAAAATTAAACTCTTCTGGAGTAGTAAAGTACCCCACCGCTTTTTAAGATTTAATTAGTGAAATTATGCAAAAGCTGCAACAAACACCTACCAATGCTTGATGGTAAAAAACTATTGTATTTTGACAAAAGTATTCGTTTATTTACGAAAACATTCGTTAACATCCGATGGGTTTCCCGTAAAATAAAGTAGGTTTGTTCATGTAAGGTTTCTGGAAATTGAATAAGAAATTGGATAAGAAATTGGATAAGAAAGACAAGTAATTATAAAAAATAAAAAAAATCCATATAGTAAAACCCCGCAAAAAAAGACTTAATTAGAAAAAAAATTCTATAGACTTCCTAAAATTAACACATTTTTATTTTCATGTTTAGAATTTACTTAACACTATAAATCTCTGATATGTTGCTAATGATTTAATGTATCTACCAGCAGTGATTCCGCGAATAATAAACCTTGTAACCATAATTTCCAAGCTATGTTACGGGTTTGTGTTATTGAAAACAATGTTTCTTGCGTAACAATGAAGAAATTTTGATTCATTTCAAAACTTTAAATTCTTCAACTATAAAAATGTTAAAAAACCATCAGTGGCGAGTTTTAGGGGAGGGTCATGAAGTTTTTAGCCCCTCTCTCCCTAGGACTTTTTTCAGAAATATTCTTTCAAAAATTGCCTAATATATCGAGTTGGAATATTATGCTATATATACGATAATATGCTGTATTATATGTATATAGACTTAATTACTACACTAAAGTAAGACAATGAAAAAAAAAAAAACTGACTTGTTAATGGAAATATGCACACCTTACTTTTTTTTTAAAGACGTTTTTAGTCCACTCCTTGGCAAGTAACAAAACCCACCCCTGAAAATCATTTTTGAACACAACACATGAAGTAATAGTTTTTGTTTAACTAATTAAACAATTTTGAATCTTGGTATAGATTTTTTTTTCAAACAATAATTCTTTTTAACCCTTTAAATATGTTTTTGCAACTTATCATAGATAGTTTTCTACTTTATCACAACTCAGAATTAAAATAAGTTATTCATTGTTACTAAAAGTTGTTGTCAAACGTTGTGGAAAGGGAAAACCCGTTTTACATGATTTTTTTTCCCATTTTGTGACTAAGATAATGTTTCCTATTAATAACAGTGTTATAAATCAATCTAAACAAATGCAGTATTTACATAATTAATTTGTAGGTGATACCATGTACCATTCCTTTAATAAGGTTATATAGTACCGTTTAGATTATTTTAGCTATTACAAGTGGACTGTAGAGGGTTATTGACGTAGGAAAGTTGGACTTTCGGAAACATATGTATTTCATGTTAGAAATTTTTTTTTTCCTTTTTTCAAAAGTAGAAAATTTTTGCTATAAATCTAAAATATAATTATTTGGAATCACTACTCATTCAATTAATAGTTCTCCAAATGACTAAATGCATTTTATATGTGTAAGGGTATCGACACTTCTAAATCTTTTGTTTTCCGGATTGTTAAGTATCAAGAGACTTTCACAACCGAAAAAGTATATATGAGTTTGCGATATCCACATTTTATCCTTCTGATCATCATGTTGTAACAGATGGCTTAGTTCGTTAGAAAGTTTTAAAAAGTGAAAAATATCAGATTTTCTAATTTAATCAGTAAAAAAAGTTTAAACATTTTCTTTTTTTGCACATTTTCAAACTATTTTATTGTAGATCTCAGGAGCATAAACTTTTTAACTTTGGTAATAAACTGTAAAAGATTTTTGTCACAAAGTCTGTTACCTTGTATTACACATTGTTTATGTCATTGAAAGTGCATTGGCATATTTATCTTGATAATTAGTGTTATATTTGGATACCTCGAAAACTTTTGTAACCTAAAATTACAAAAATAATAGAAACTAGAGAAGATTTTTATTTTTATATTGTATAGATATTTTCAACGCGAATGTAAATTCCTATATACTTTTGCTGTTAACAATAAATTTATTGGGCCCAAAGTGTCATTGTACTGATTTTGCCCAATACGATTTTATATATTAGTATCTGTGCCCAGTCCGTCAAAGAACTCAGATGTATCATGTTTTGCCATTAGTTATGCTCTGAAAAATGATCTAAATTTTAGCATTAATAAATTACACGTTATGAGTTTTTAAGTTATATTAATAATATTTATTTGTCTTCAAAAATACTTATTTATATATATTATTTTTGCTGATGACACAAATGTTTTTATTTCTGACTCAAATTTAAAAAATATTTTTTATATTGTAAACTCAGAATTATAATAACTTAAGAAGTGGTTTATAGCAAATAAACTTTCATTAAATTTTGAAAAAACGAATTATATTTTGTTTGCTAAACCATCTAAATCCGAGAGCCTTCCACTTAAATTACCTGAGCTAACAAGTAACAATATTAAAATGAAAAGTGTTTTTTCAATGAAAATACTCGGAAAATTTTTTGATGAACATTAAAATTGGAAAAGCCAACTAAAAAGCTAGTCGAGAACAAAGTTTCAAAGACTAATAATATATTCAAGACAAAACATTTTTTGAATAAATTATGTTTAAAAAACTTATACTTTTTGTTTATAAATAGTCATATTAACTATTGTAATATTTTTTATACAAAACAAAAGCAAGTAAGTCGATTAGTTTTCGGGGCAGATAGATGCAAAAGTGCCAAGCCGTTACTCAAGGAAATAAATGCTTTAAACTTATACGAACTAAATATATACAATAACTTGTCATTTATATTTCAACTTCAAAATGAAACAATTCCAAAATATTTTTTTAAAAGTTTCACTCGAATTAGTCATAAATATGAAACAAGACGCTCAATGAGTAATTACTACATCCCATTTAAATTGCAATAAAATGCGGTAGTGGTGTAGTGGTAAGAGCGCTCGCTTTGTAAGCGAGAGGTTCCAAGTTCGACTCCCACCACGTCCCTGGAAGTACCGCGCTCAACTTAGTTTCTCCGCGCAGCGGCCTTGCTCGGCAAGGTTTGTGTTTCGGAGTTAAAGAGTTGAGAGAGGGTTGCACCACGAATAATAACTAAAAAAAAAAATAAAAAATAAAAAATAAAAAAAATCACAAAAAAAATGAGTAGCCTCCTGGACTGTAGTGGCCCCCCTCGGGCCTTGGGGAGGTGAATAATCTAAAAAAAAAAAAAAAAAAAAAAAAAAAAATTTACATCAATCAAAAACTCTGAATTATTGACAATATATGCCGGGAACCACGCTTGTGGAACTCGGTTTTTGACGAAAATATGAAAAAAATAAAATATATTGATACAATTAAAAGAACTCTGGAAAATTACTTACTAAATTGAAACATTACGTACATTCTCTCATATTTTTAAAAAATTGAAATAATTTTGAATTTTTTATTTTAATGTATTTTATTTATTTTTAATATTGTATTGAATATGTATACGCATATGTACCGATTTGTAAGTTTTTATTTGTTATTTTTATTAATTTTTTTAAATTTTTTTAATCACTCTTTTATATAATATTGGAAGATGTAAAATGTTATTTAATTTTTTGTGTTTCACGAAGGGGATTGATGAATTGACAATTGGACTTCTACTTGCTTCAGTCAGCTTATTATATATATTTGTTTAAATTTATAGATAACATTGTAAAATGTGTAAAATGACGAAACAAATAATACTAAAATAAAAAACGAAATACTTCATTTAAAAAAAAGCAAGCACTTATAAACACCCCTCCGTTTGACATTATCCAATATGGCTCTCTCATAAACAGACCCTCTAACAGACTTTTGCAGTCTCTATATCTGTTAAATACGATTTATACTTATAACACTGCTTTGTTTATAGTCAAAAATCTTTATATTCGCTTTTTTCAAAAACTCAATGTACTTATAATAATTTTACGCTTATGTCTATGAAAAAAAATAATGCATAAAACAAAACATCTTAAGAAATCATTTTGAGACATCCTTGAAGAATTGTACCTTTTTATCTATATCTTAAAAAAAAATTTTTTTGTCGTACTTTAGAAATTTAATAAAAATATTACTATAAAACATATTTGTCTAATCACTAAAATAATGTATATTTGATTTTATTAGTAATACTTAAAGATCGTTTTTAAATAAATTACAAAAGTAGTTAACAAAATGAAACAAAAATAATACCATGCGAACATGTTTTGCCATCAGGTAGTAAACTTCCAAAAAAACAAGAACATTTGGCTGACAAACCATTTGAATTGCATAATTGAGAACAACCATTTCCCAAGCACAAATCTTAAAATAAATTTCTTCCATATGACACTAGTAATAGATTTTATTAATGATTGTTTTCATTAGAGTTATAATTAAATATGATTAATTATAGTTATAATTATAATTATATATAATTATAGTTATTATTATATATAATTATATATAGTTATAATTAATGATAGCTTTAAGAACAGTTGAATTTTTTATTTTTATTATTATTATTATTTTCATTATTATTGTTATTATTTTGATAAAATAAATCATTATAACAAAATAAACAAAAAAAAGAACAAACTAAATATTCTAAGTGAGGCTAAAATAAAATTAAATTTTACGTGTGCATTTTTTTAGCTTATAACTTTTTCTTTTTTTTTTGGTTTTGGTTTTTTTTTAAAATCTAAAAAATTACTGATGTTATTGTTTGTTATGAGAAATTATCTATATAAATGTTTTTGGTATTGCATGTTAATATAAAAAAAAAATTATTTGTTTAATTTATAATTTCTTTTTTTTAAACATAATATAAAACCATTTTCTTATCTTTTTCTGAACATTTTTGATTGAATACTTAGAATAAGTAGTCTTCCATAAAATAAGTAACAAAGATTTGACCGTTAATGACATCTCAACCCTCCTATTCCACTTCCTCTTCACAAAGTTGTTGCTTTTAAGTAGCAAGTATTGTGTGAGTTGTCACAAAACAACCAAACCTTTTTCCCACTACCTTCCCCAACTAACGTCATCTATTTTGTGGATAATCGCTAATAAAACAATTTTTTTTTTAGCCTATTCTAAGTTATTTCATTTTTAAATAGCCCGAATATTAATTGTACTTTTTATGCAAACCTTTTTACTAGGCCGTCACTCATTAATAATTATTATGTAATCGTCAACTTCAAAAATTGTTTCTATGACGTTAATCATTTCTTCATTATACTGCTCAAACGATATATTCAGACTTGTTCCAATAATAACAAATATTATTCATTAGCATGGCTGAAAATGCTTACCGCTTACGTTAAGTGGTTTAGCGCGTACGATAGCGGCGCACCAGATATATATATATATATATATATATATATATATATATATATATATATATATATATATATATATACATAAATATATATATATATATATATATATATATATATATATATATATATATATATATGAATATATTTGTATATATATATATATATATATATATATATATATATATATATATATATATATATATATATATGTATGTGTGTGTGCAAACTACAAGGTAATAATAAGGATAATGCGTTTATTATATCATATTTATGAATCTTCTTAACATAAACGCGGGAATCCCACATATATTTCTAACCTCACTTTCTTATGTATACTGTGTTGTTAGCTGGTAATGCATAAACAAGTTTGTGCGTGCATTTATTTGATTTTTAATGGACACTTTAATTTAAGGTGTGCAAAATAAAAAATAATGTATTTTTAAATTTTAATTTTTTTAATAATAATAACTAAATTTATTCATTTATAAGATAAAATTTATTAAAAGTTACAATAAAACTTATTGAATTAAAATTAAAATAGTTGTTTTTTTAGAAGAAATAAAAAAAAAAGGATTAAAAATAAAAGAAAAATGGGATGTAGCGGACATTGTTCGCAAGATAAAAGAAACTTCAAAATCTTACAAAACCTGGGTAAAACTATGAAAAAATTTAAAATTTAATGGACTGTTCAATTAATATGGTATGCAAGTCAATTAAAAAGTATATATATATATAAACTAAACCCGTTGTCGAAAGAGGAAAACATCTAGAAGAGATGAAAAAAGTATTGTTCTTTATTCCAAAAGATATCCTTTTGCAACATCAATAGAAAGAAAAACTATTCTTGGCCTGTAAATTGATGCTTCGAAAGTATAAAAAAGGCTCAATCAACAACATGTTAAAGCTGATGTACCAAACATCTTTCCACTTTTATCACTAAATAATATTAAAAACAGGTAACATTTTGCTAAGAAACACGTGGGCTAGCCATCTTTAAAATGGTGAAACATTATTTGGTCAGATGAGACCAAAATTAACTTGTTTGGGTCAGATGCACTGAAAAAATATGTCAGAAGACCAAAAAGATAAGAAAATGATTCTAGATATACCATCAAAACGGTGAAACGTGGTGATAGAAATATTAAAATATAGGGGTTCCTTTTCATATTCTGGACCAGGTCTTCTTTTTTGGATCAAAGAAAATATTAAAAAGAAATATATTAAAATTACTGCAGGATGTTATGCTACCCTTCGCAGACAAAAAACCTACCTTTGATTTGGGTCTGTCAACAAGATAAAGACCCAAAGCATACAGCAAAGGTAGTAAAAAATTCCTTTCATAACGAGAGAATTTAAATTTTAAAGTGGCCAACCCTATCACAAGACAGAAATCCGATAGAAAATCTCTGAGCACACGTTAAAAATTAATTAGGAAAACTTCTTAAGAACAAAAACAAAGATGAGCATTGGAAAAACATTAAATTTATTTGGAAAAACATTCTAATAAGTAAATGCCAAAAATTAGTTAATATCGTGAAGAAAAATGTACAGCAATAAATTGCGAGTAAGGGCTATAAAACCAAATATTAACAAACCATAGGTAAATTAAATTTACTTATTATTGTATATTATTTCAAAGAAATTATGTACTGATTTTTAATTTACCTATTTTTTTGCACAGAAGATATTTTTAAAAAAAAAACTTTTATATAGGCTAGTAATCAAATTTTGCTTTTTAATTGTTTCCTTTCATTAAAAATATAAGTTAATAACTGAATCAATTGTAGAATAACTATTTAAATAAATTAGGTTCCGATAAAGTACTTATTTTGTACAAAATGTCAAACTATCTAACAATTAATTATTATCTTGAACATCACTGTATACATAATAAATACACGAAATAAACGCATTATCCTTTTTATTATCTACTATTTTGCACACACAAACACAGATACATATATATATATATATATATATATATATATATATATATATATATATATATATATATAATATATATATATATATATATATATATATATATATATATATATATATATATATATATATATATATACACACAGTAAAAATCTAACCAGATGGTGTTCGGTAAATTAAAAATACCGTTTTGGCTTACCATAACATTATATATAGATTTATAAAACGGTGACATGATGGCATCCAGCACCACCTCGAGCACAGAAAAATATTATAATCTGAAACATATTATTTTGAAAAAAAAAAAAAAATATTGAAATCATTCTGTCAGTAAAATCATTTTGAAAAAAGTTATCAATTTCTTACTGCTAGTAAAGCAATTTTAAAGAATTTATTGAAATCTTGTCAATTGAATAGTTAAAGAAATTGTGATTTAAATTAGAGTACAACGATTATTCGTTTATCATATATCGATGTAAAATTATTTGTTTGAGATAATAAGGTTAATTATCCTTTAAATGACATTCGTTACGACAAAACCCTTAATTAGCTGCAGGATGCAAATATGTTTGTAAACTCTTTTCTGTTTAATAAATAACGCCCGTTAAACAAATATATATTCGTCAAACAAATATAGAGGGACGAGTATATTTTGTTTTTTATTTTATTATCTAAATGAATAAATATCTGTTAAGCGAATATTATTTGTATATAGAACATAATTTATCAGGCAAAATTTATTTTTTAAACGTCTGGGTACAAATATTTGAGCTGTACGAACAAAAAATATTAATTTCTTTGTTTACTCACATATTAGTTTAAAGTAAAGTAATATAAAGTTAGCTGTTTTTACTACTGCTTTTTAAAAGCATATTTGGGAAAGGGTCAAACATTAGTGTTGTAAAAATTTCAACATTTTCAAGAGAGGTTTGTCTTAAATAGCTTGTAACAACAACAACAACAACAAAAACTACAATAGCAACAACATTAGGATATTCATTTTCCTCGAACTTTACAATCATATTAATACAATAATATATCATTAAAATAATAATAATAATAAAAATAATAACAATGATAACAATAAAATAAATAATAACAATAATAAAAATAAAAACGATTAGAAAATCTGTAATATTATAAATAATAAAGTAAAAATAAAAATATTAAGAATAAATATCAATAATTAATTGAGGAAAGAGTCACCATGCAGAATCACATTCAAAGTAATGATAAAAAAAAATTATACTAATTATACAATTATACTAATAGTATTAAGAAAAAGTAAAAGCAAAAATAACAGTGTTCATAATAATTGCAATAATAATAGTAATAATAAAAACAGCAGTAATAAAAGTAATAAGTATTAATGACAAAAACAATAAAGATTCTATTGAAATAGTAAAAAGAAAAGAACAAACAAATAAAAGAAACAAAACGAAGTTAATAAAGATAAAAAATTAAAATTAATTTTTTTTTTTAATTTGTTCAAATTTATTTTGTTTTAAATAAAGAAATAAATATAAATTGTTTTAAAATTTTTACTTTTCAAACTCATTTACAACGCACACAGATTTCGATTTCATTCACTGATGCACTGGTGTGTAATTGAATACTTACTATACCTCAAAGTTTTATGGAGAGGGACATTCAATTTTCCACTTGACCACAGATTCTGTTAAAGAATTGGAAGCAAAAATTTGGAAGTTCAAACAATATTCAAAGTTAGTTAAAAAAAATTTATCAAAAAGCAAAACAAAATTTCTTCTTCTCAACAAGCTTGCATGTAGACGAGATACCATTTATATCTCTAAATTGGACTGATAATGAAAACTTCTTACATTATGTAAACTCTTAATTATTAAAAGAATACATTCTTAATAAAAGGTTGGGTATAGTTGGGCAGCAGCAAACAGAATACCAGATGTTAACAAGCAGAACAGTTATATCAGTTAAAACATATTGAGAAAGCAATTTAAACAAATACAATAAATACTTCGGCAATCATCTGCAAATATCTTAGGTGTTATTTTAGATGAAAATTTATTTTGGAAGATTCATTAAAGCTCTCGGGAAACAAAAACTTTGAAGAATTATTTAACTTACAGAAATATTGTATGGGCCGTACAAGTTATGCAAAGTTTAAAACAAATTACTTAAAACAAAAACATGGTTGCAGAACTATATTTGGAGCAACAAGAAATTTGTCAAGCGAATCACTTCTAAGTAAGATTGGATCATTAAACGTGTACAAAATTAATATATCTAGTCTTACAATTCATGTATAAAATAAAACACGAACAATGTCCAACAATATCTAATTAATATTTCTCAAAATAAGCCATAAATACCCCTCCATATTTTCCAAAAACAATCTTTTAAATCCAAAATTTATTCTAAAGTTATGCTCTTATTCTATATATATATATATATATATATGTGTGTGTGTGTGTGCATGTGCCATGCGAATATGTATGTATGTATGCATATACACATATATAATTATACATTTTGTATCTTTCTTAACTAAGTTTACTTCTTATTCTTTAGTATTATTTTTTTTCTTAACTTCTTATACTTGACGTTTGTAAAGATATTTTTTTATTTTACGGAATTGTAAAATAAAATTGCAATGGGGTTTGGTGAAAAGGCTAACTTATGCCTTCTTTATGCTCCAACCATTTCCATTTATTTTACTTTTACGATGTATATATTTTTAACGGAGAAATAAAAATGAATTACCACCACTCTACCACAACAATAAGGTATGTGTAAGAGCTCTTAAAAGAAAATACAATAGCGATGATGCACGTCCAGCTATTTTACTATTTGAGGGAGGGACACATTTTAAAGGTTATTGCGAATGTCCTATTAGTCATTGTTAACTTTTCTTTCATGTTTTAGCTATCCTCCTTTTTCTAAAGCATTATGTGGACTCGAAGACAATTATATTAGCACTTACGTGCAATAAAGTTTTACCGAAAGGCAAAAAAGATTACAAAATACTTTATTCCAATGCAGAGTGGTTTTAAATATTCAAAAAGCGGCACTAGTTCCAGATTTGCAAAAATCTGATATTAAGATATCTGATTATGCAAGATTGTTGCAAATTAATCACATTTTCATGTTCTAAAATGATCTAAATTTTTTTATAGACCATTTGACGCTTTCACGCAGATGCTCAAAATTGGCATTTTGTAAGGAACAATTGTTTAGTGAAAAATCAATAATTTCGAACTTTTATTTTATTTCTTAACCACACCAGTAAACTTCCATATATTATATATCAATTGGGAGATTACTAATCAGGCTTTCAGAGTTTAATGATAAATATTTTATAATATACATTTTATGCCTTAAAAAGGCAGAGACAGACAACTTTTTAGACTAGGAAATAATAATATATTTAAATGTGGCTTTAAATAAATTTTGTATGTTGCTGTAGAAACCTGAAAACGTATGGAAAAAAACTCGGCCTTTGTTCTTTTAATCCATTATAGATTTTAATACCGCCTGGATCCGCCTAAGAATATCTATCTTTAATTAAAAAATGTTTCTACTTAAATTGTTGGTTAATTTTTTTACATAAAACATGACAGTCATTTTTATTCAGTGCTAAAAATCGCGCTCCAATTTTCTTTTTAGATATATTCCTTAACACATATAAAACTGAATTATTAGATAAAGAAAAAAAGCAAAAAAGTTGATTTTCTTAAAAAAATACTAAAGAGGTTTTCCATAAGTAAAGGGACTTGCGGAATAAGAAAGAACAAGAAAAATATAAGCATATCATTTAATAATAGTTCCAAATTATTTTACTTAAAAGTAAATTCGATAGTTTTAGCTATTTATTCGTTATTAGATAAACTGCTATCGGCCTTGACATCATTGCATTCTAATTGT
>NC_088927.1:17370000-17380000 GCF_038396675.1 Hydra vulgaris
CAAACATTCAGACGACGTGATGTTGAAGGCGGATTGTTTTCCAGACGCCCTGCAAAGAAACCGTTGATTTCATTAAAAAACCCAGAAGAAAAGACCCCTGTTTGCTATATCTAAAAATGACTGGAATGTGTAGAAATGGGAACTGTCCTGTTCAGTGATGAATCGAAGTTCAACATCATTAGTAGCGATGGCATTTGCCGTGTACGTCGACCGGCCGAAAAACGCTCTGATTTACGGTACTGCCATAAGACTGTGAAGCATGGTGGAGACAATGTAATGGTCTGGGGGTGTTTTTTTGCTAACGGTGTTGGTCCGATACATCAAAACGATGGAATAATGGACCGTTTCATGAATAAAATTATCCTGAAAGATGTTATGTTACCTCATGCTGAATGGAATATGCCAATAAAATAGGTTTTTCAGCAATACATCGATCCGAAACACAATGCAAAAGTAGTCAAGCAGTGGTTTTAAGACAACCACCTATCGGTGATGGAGTGGCCGCCTCTATCTCTCGATCTCAACACTATCGAAAACCTGTGGGAGATCGTCAACCGCAGAATTAATCGTGAAGGTGTTCGTAATAACGATCAACTGTTTGAACAAATCCAAAAGGCCTGGGCAGCGATTCCACAAAGTTGTATTAATCACTTAATTGAATCTATGCCTCGAAGATGCAAGGCTGTGATTGACAACAAAGGATTTGCCAGGAAATATTGATGGCGAAATACAGCTTGGCCAACATTTTGTCGAGATGCACTTGTTTTGTCCAGAAAAAATCAACTTATTTTAATAATTTTGAATAATTTGATAATTTTCGTGTACAAATAATGAACTTTGTGATGAATAAAACTTGAAAAACTTTGTCTCTAAACAGTTACATAGTTATTTCTCTAAATTGAAAAAATGCAGCAATTTTATATAAAGAAACTAAATTAGCATTATTTGGTTGCACTCGTTTTGGCCGACACTGTGTATATTTTTATATATATATATACATATATATATATATATATATATATATATATATATATATATATATATATATATATATATATATATATATATATATATATATATATATATATATATATATATATATATATATATATATATATATATATATATATATATATATATATATATATATATATATATATATATATATATATATATATATATATATATATATATATATATATATATATATATATATATATATATATATATATATATTTAAATATAAGTATGTACGTATGTATGTAAATGTACTTGTTAAACTATAAGAAAATTTAAAAAAATTGGAACAATAGTTAGTAAAAAATTATATAATTAAATATATTGTTTTCATATTTATAAAAATTTATGGAATTATTATTTAGTTATATATTTGTTAAACACCCACTAAATATTGCAAGTAAGGTAAATAAAAAGTTTCAAAAAAAATCTCTAGGATCTAGGAATTTTATTTTCAAGAACATCCTTGAAGATTGTTCTTTTTTTTTTGAGTTCCCGTACTCAACTACACATTTTAAGATTTTAAGATCCGTTTCAGGAATTATATTTTTTAAACTAGTAATTTTTATTTTTTCTTTGTGTTGCATTAGTTTCTCTATATTTAATTTATGACTATTGCACAGAGCCTTTACGCTATCTACAAAAGGTCGTGGACCTGATTCGTTGTTCAACTGCGACTTAAGAATATCAAATGTCATTTTATTTTTCAACAGGCGAATAAATAAATTTATCATATTTTGTTGCGTAATTATAGATATATTTTCAATACAAAATAAGGGATATATATAATTTTTACTATGTTTTGAAACGTTTAGTAGTGACTTCAGTGCAATACTTCCTACTATATCAAGCTTTTGCAATGACATTTCTTTATGGTCGCAAAGCTCAAGACCATACGTTAGTGTTGGAACAGCTAAAGTTTTATATAACTGGACAATAGAGTTTGGGTGAACAAAACGAATTCCAGCTTGAATTAAAGACTGTATTACTGCCCGGAAATGGGACATTCGGTTATCAATGTTTAAACAATTAAGTGAGGCAATTGGTAAATATTTTGTGTCCCATATAATGCCTAGATGAGTAAGTTTATTGTCTAGTTTTATTTTTTGGTGATTGAGTGTTATCGTGCATTTTTAAATTTGATGTTTTCCGGTGACCAAAAACTCGGTTTTGTCAGCATTCAATTTTATGCAATTTTTTTGTGTGTAAATGTTACAGATATTAATTAGCTTTTATAGGCCAGAGAGGGTGGAACTAAGAAGTATAATGTCATCAGCATATGCTACAGCACCCGTGTAGTTTCCATTTATTGATGTTCCTACGACACTTTCATTTTGTAAGGTTTCTAGTAGGTTTTGAGTGTAAAGATTGTACAAATGAGGCAAGAGAATCGATCTCTGTCTCACTCCTTGCGTTAGATAGAATGGAGATGATTTGCAACCTGGATAAGACACAGAAGCACTACTTTCCCTGTATAATGACGATATTGTATTAACAATAAACAGTGGTACTTTTTTATTATTGTACAGTTTAGGTAGTTATTTGGATCAGTTAATGATTTTTTATAAGATTTAGCAAGTGGTATTATAAGTGATGTAGACATCGACTTTGGCGTTTGACCATGATTAAGAGAAAATGTGAAGAATTTTTTTAGCCATTCCATTAGGGCTTTACAACGCAAATATTTTAAATGTTCTGCAGAGATTCTAAATGCATCTTTGGTTTTGTTAAATTTTAGGCAAGAGATAGCAATTCTTATAATTTCATCTGATATTATTACCAAGTCAAATTTTGTACAAGGTAAAACTTGAAAACTCGTCGCGGTATGCGTTATAGATTTAGTGTTCAACCGTTTTTCGAAACTATCGGCGAATTCTCTTGTGATTGACTCCTTGTCCTTTTTATTATTTATTGTAAATAATTTTGAGTTTGCATCAGTCTGTATATTTCTAAAAGTATTCCAGAAGTTTTTTAGATTGGTATTTTTTAACATCTCGATTTTTATGTATTTTTTGTAAAGGTTATAGTTTTGTGCTTTCTTAACAGCTTTTCGGAAATTTTTTCGTGCAATTAGGTATTGGTTAAAAATGTGCGAACTTAAATTATTTACGAAACCCGTGTCACGCCATTTCTTAAAATGAAATGTAAGAACTTTTTTACTTCTATTTAACTCGGGAGTCCGCCAAGATTTCGAATATAGTGATTGTTTTTTCTCAGATAAGTGTTGGCTAAGAGCCTCAGATGCACTTTTTGTGATCAAATTGTAGATTTTGATAAGTTCTTTATCGTAATTGTTATTTGTAAGGCTAAGGCTTTTAATAATATTATTTACGAAATCATTATATAATTGTAAAAAACGTTGATTATTCCAAGCATAATTTGGAATGCTAATTTTGTCTGTCATTTTGTGAATATTCTTTTTGAGAGATCTTCCGATGAGTTCAATTACAATTGATACTGGCAAATGATCACTCATATTCTGAGGTGAAAAGGGGGCAACAAAACAGTTGTAATACCTAAGAGAAGTGTTTTTTGAGATAGCTATGTGATCAATATATGATGCATTTGGTAGTGTATTATGTTGATATGTTATCTTAGGGCCTGAACCTTTAATTACGTCCACTAGTTCAAATTCACTCGATTTTATAAATTCTGATAGAGCCGCGGAGTAATTATTTTTTGTGGGACTTGATCTTTCTAGTAAATCGTATATTTTGAGAGGAAAAGATTGAAAATCACTAAATACAATTACTCCGCCAACACCCTCATAATTATTAACAAGGCCTTTAATTATATCTAATTGATTTGTGTTTTCATCTAATGATGTTCGATTATTACGCAATGAAGTTAGATAAATACCAATTATAACAATGCTAGTATTATTTTTAACAAGATTTATAGCAAGAATATGATCATCTTCATATAAAATAATGACATTTTGAAACATATGTTTCCGAACCAGAAACGCATTTCCGCCTAATGGTTGACCTTGCTCGCGTTTATTTGCCTGGTGGAAGTGCGAAGAGTGGGTGTTTTTGCAAATATTTTTGATTATTAAAAGTTCAAGTTTTGATATCCAATGTTCGCATATAAAAGTAATATCATGGGAAGTTATCAAGGATTCAGTGTATTCAATGTTTGATTTAAGCCCATGACAATTAAAAGTACATAATTTTATGGGAAATTTATTTTTCTTTAATACGTTGTCGGAAGCCATTTTGATTTATAGAAATTTTCCTGGTTGCTGTTGTTTTCCAGATTTTGGGCTAAGTTAGAACTTAAGCGCTTGTTTCGAAATGGTTTGACTATTATATTGTTATCCCATAGAGAAGGGTTAAATACTTTAATTTTATCTGTGTTATTTATGGTAACTATATACGATCTGTTATACTCGTTTTCTTTATTTAAACTTATCGAAAACAAGGCAATTCCTATTTCTTCCTCCATATATATTTTAAAAAGCTCTTCATTAATATAGTTGCTTATGCCTCCAACAAAAATTTCAAATTTGCGAACAATTCTTTCGCCAGCAATTGTTTTGTTTTCCGAAATTTTTGTGCCAAAAACGGCCTCTGACACCCTATGTTTTTTCATTATAGGCAAATTTTGCGTTTTTTGAATTGACTTACTTTTTCTACCAACTAAAATAAACTTATCATTGTTTATTTTTGGTGATGCTAGAATAACATCCGAATGTAAATTTTTTGTTTTTTGATTGGTACTTGCGGTTGATTTTATTTGAGCTACGACATTTGCATACGTTTTTAATAATTGTGGTTGATTTTTATCGTGTGAAAATGATTTATCCAAAGTTTGCTGAATTATACTATTTGTAACATCTGGAATAATTTTTTTATTTTCACTATGCGCAAAACAATCGAGTTTTAGTTTCGGCATTTGACTCGGCTGAAGGATAACGGGGTCCAGTTCCAAATATTTGTTTGTTATCTTTAATTTTTCAATAAGCTTATTTTGAAAAACTATTTTTTCTTTTAATAGTTGGAGTTCCTCTTTTATTTCTTTAAAGTCTTCTTTTCTTTCTTTGTTTTCTTTCTGTATTTCCTTTGAAATATGAATCAGCTCTTTTAATGATACAACTCAAAATTATCGTGTGAAGGTTGGTCGGTATTTTTTGTTGAGATAACAACTTTAATAATTTCTTTGTGAAACTGTTTTTCCCATAACGTGATTGAGAATATATAAATATCGTCGAGACATAAATTCGTTTTATACCTTTTACGAAGGTTTTTTTCGACTGGGTTTACTGAGTCTAGCGTTACATTTATCTCGTTGAACTCATCGGTACAAAATGCATCCACTATTTCAGCAAATAGCCGTTCTCGAAGAGTTCGAATTAGATTTTCCGATAATAGATTCATATTTAGTATAATTACATCTTTCGGATGCGAGCATATTTCATCAATATTCTTTAGAAAATTATCTTCAAAGGTATTTATATCACACTTCAGATTATCAAAGATGTCCTCGATTGAACGTGGTGGTATCTTGGCTTTGTAAATAAAAAGAGTATATATTCTTTTATCGATAAAAATCCATTAAAAAATTGCTTTTTTTTTTACATTTTTCTTTTTTCTTGAAACACGTCTTGCTTGTATAAAAGTTGCGGTAAAAAAAAAAAAAAAAAAAAAATTTTCGTAACGCAAACTTTTTACAGTTTATGATCTCCCAACTATCCTATTTTCCATTCTCGTCAAAAAAAAGTTGCTTTTAAGTTGCAAGTTTTAAATATAATTAAACAAGTCCCTACCTTCCCATACTAGTGAAACCTTTGCGATCTCAAATGAAAACAAAGTTTTTTTTTGACTTGTATAATTTAATGAAAATCTCAAAGAATTTTACCTATAAATTATTTTATTAAAAAAAAAAAAAATGCTTTTTATGGCATTTGCGCGATTATTGAAAATATTGTTTTAAAAAAATGTTATCATTAAACTTTTTATATAAGTTACGCTATTTTTGGAAAAAATATGAAGTACATATGAAAACTTTGTAGTTGATCATTAAAGTAATTAAGAAAAACATATAAAACTAATACCACGCAAACATGTTTTGCCATTAGGTTGTAAAATGTACCCATAATAACACGAACAATTCGCTGACAAACCATTACTCTTGCATTCTTGAGAACAATCTTTATACCAGCAAGGATCTTAAAGAAAAATATTTTCGTATATTACAAGTATTAGGTATTGATAGTTTTAATCTATATATTAATGCGGTAATGAATAGTGCGCATAGTTATACCTAATGTTTCGCCTATTGTTCGTATTGTTACTTACGGTTCTGTATTCTGTAAAATAGACTATTTCTTAGTTTTTAAGTAGTTTCTAGAACTTTTTATGCGCGGTTACATTTTCCATGCGGTCTTTCAAGTTAAGTCAGCTTGCGAATTTGAGATGATGTCCTTTTATTCTCAAGAAGAGTTGATGTTGTTCATTGTTTAAAACAAAAAATTAAATTAACGTTTGTTTGTTGTTGGTTGTTTTTATTATTCTAATTTTTATAGCCTGTTTTCATTTTTTAGAAGAAGTTAGAAATAAAACGTCTGGTAAAATATTTTTTTAGTACAATCTAAATATCAATGCTGTAATTTATCTAATCTTTTTAATATGAATACTGTAATTCAATTTTGTCTTCAGTAATTCAGTTTTGTCTTTTTGTAATTCAGTTTTGTCTTCAGTCTTTTTAGATCGTTTTAAGCAAGTATTGTTTCATTTTTTTTAAGCAGTTAGAAGGAGCTGAAGGCCTTTTCAGTAAGTATATAGTGTATAGTAGTTTATTTATAGTTTATATTAGTAACATAGTTATATTAGTTTATTTATAGTTTATATTAGTTTATATAGTATATAGCAGTTTATTTATAGTTTATATTAGTTCAAGTTTATTTATCGTTTATATTAGTAAGTTTATTTATAGATTATAGATTAGGATTAATGAAAATACAATTTTTTTTTTAGACAGGCTAGCTGACAGCGACCTAAGTAAGTTTTATCATTTAGATTTTATTTGAGTACAAATGTAGCATTAGCAATTTTATTGTATATAATTTTATCTTAATTTTTATTTTTAGACAGACAGGTAGAACTCAGTAAGGACCTTAATTTTGTAGATTTAAAAACTTCTTTTGAATATTCTTTTAAAGCATTGAATATTTTTTAAATATTTTAATAAATTTTGTCATTTAGGTGTGGTAGTATCATCAGTTGGTGCAAATAATTTTGTCTTTTATTTTATTTTACGGCAAATAGAAATATTTTTTAATTTATTTTAAAAAGAATCAATAAATATTTTTTATTTAAACATAATCATCAGGATAAAATAGATAAGATAGATAAAATAGCTTTTTTATTTAATATTTTTTTATTTAGTTATAACTTCAGTTGCACCAGCCACAACAGGTAACTTCGTACATTTATTTTAATATACTTGAATTACATTTGTTACTTAACTTTTCAAGCAATCAATATTGTTTACTTCAACATTATCGTCAAGATTATTTAAATAAACTTTTTATTTGATAACTCATTTAAGTTGCTTCTGGATTAATTTTAAGTAATGGTAACTCATTAATTCATTTTTTGTTATAGATAAATGTAGATAAAAACATGTAAGTTGGAAACTTTTGTAGATTTAAAAGCAGTTAGCTTTTTTCTAAAGGTTCTTTCTATTTTTGGATTAAATCCATTATCACTACATTTGTTTTATGTTTATATAATGTACTTTAATAATTTTTGTCATTTGAAAGAAAATATATTTATGTTAAATTACACCAGGTTGTCGAAAATAGATATAGTTTAATGATAATGTTGTAGACTGTTAGAGCAGGTTATAGATCTTTGATCTACTTAATCTATTTAATAACCTACTACCAAAGGAAAACTTACTATTAGTTGTTTGTTTGTTTTTCTGTTTAGTTGACAATAATGAAAAGAGAGGTAGTATGTTTAAAAGAATTTTTATTTTTTTATAAAGTAACTAAAATGTTTTTTAAAATATTGTTGTTTACTTAAAAGTAAAACAGTAGGTTTTTATATTTTTATACAATAAGCCCAAGAACTTATAGTTCTTGGGCTTAACTAAGGTAATACTTAAAATTATATTGTCAATAATAGAGAAAAAATTTAAAATTCTCAGTAAGACAGCTTCTTATTATTTTACATCTAGTTAGTTTAATTAAAATTTATTTTCTTTAGTTGATCAAGAAAGAGCTAATAAAGGTATTAGTTATATTAGTTTAGTGAATTTATTTTTAAAAGTTAAGTTGATATTTTAACGTCTATACATTTAAGTGTTTTTATTGTTTAGACACAGATTTGAAGACTGAAATAAGTCAGTGTTTTTGGTATTAAAATAATTGTTAATAGGAATTTGTTTACTTGTACTGTAACTGGAATTTTAAAACTTCAAGTAATTAGGGTTTGTTTTATTTTTTTCTTTTAGGAGAATTGGAAAAAAAACCTAAGCATAAATTATATGATCAGTATAGTTAAATAACTATAGCATTTATTTCTGTATCTCAAAAGTCCAAGTCACTTGTCACATTTTAGAAATTGTCCAGGAGAGAGTAAATAGTAAAATAATTAGTCTTCATTGGCTTATTCTTAATGGTAAAATTTATATTAATTTTTTCGTGTTTTATTTAATTTGTTTTGGGGCACATGAAATATAATTTTGAAAAAATATAAAGTTAAATAAAAAAAGTAAAAAGTCATTTCTGGACTACAGACGTTTTTCCTTTAAACATTGTGGGGAAACAAGACCCTTTATATTGACCAAACATTGTTTCACATTGTTGTAGGAAACAGTCTTTATACCTATGTAGATACTGAAAAAACTAAAAAGGTCTCATACATAACTCATTTTTACAAAAAACTGGATAACCGACCTTTGTGTTCTAAGGTACAGATATTGAAACTTAAAGTTTTTTTTAGTTTTGGTTAAGTTTATAGTTAATTTTAATTTAGTTTTAATTAGTTTTAGCTTAAGTTATCTTTTATCTTACTTTAGACAACTTCATGGAAGAAATGAGGGGAATAGGTAAAAAAAATTATAGTTAAATATTTATTTATATGTAAATATAATTCTATCAATTATTCTGAGGAATATTTTTTGTCTTTAGTGTCTGGTAGAAGCATAACTGGTAGGGCTGTGTTTTAAATTTTATATATTTTTTACGAAGAAATATGTGCAATTGGTGAAAGAATTATTTAATTTAAATATGACATTTTTAAACTGTTTGCATTTTACTCATATTTTTATTAAAATTAAATTTCTCACAAGTTTAACTTTTTTTAATTTATTTTTAGCATCCTCTTCATCCTGTGAAAATGGTGAGGTTATGCTTTATATTTTGATTAAAAAAAATTGGGAATAATTTTAAATTTTATTATATCCTTCTATTTGTAATTTTAGAGTCGCTAACATTTGAGGAATACAAAAGATATCGCTCCCAACACCCAGGGCCTCCCTCGGAGAGGTCCTTCAAGAAGTGGCAAAGAAATGGCGGTATGGATGAGCCATCCTTCAAATGGAGGGCTCATCCATACCGGGGTGTTGGGAGACACCGCAGAAAAAACAGCAACCAAAAGGTTGTAGATGTCTTCTATCAGTGAAGATATTTATAACTTTTTTGTTGCCGTTTTTTCTTCGGTGACTTTTTTTATTTTTTTCAATTTGTAATTTTTTATTTTTTATAATATACTATTGTTTGTATTTGGTTTGTTTTTGTCTTTTTTAATTGAATTTTTATTTGTTTTTCACCAATTAAACTTAAATATAGTTAAATTGATTCACTACCCAATCATCATAATAGGATGCTACATTCTATTTGTTAAAAATAATTAGTTGGTAGTTTAATTTATTGAAAACACTGCTTTTAAAATTTACTATAAGCCAAGACTATTTAGCAATATAAATGCAATTTATTTATATCTATTTGATTTTTTATCTTTAATGTTTTTAG
>NC_088927.1:17390000-17392500 GCF_038396675.1 Hydra vulgaris
TTTTAATGTAAATTCCTCTAAAACCTGCCCATAGCTAGCATAAATTGTTTTACTTTTATTTAAACAAAATGTTTTAATTTTTTTTTTAATTCAATTTTATAATTGCATTATTTTGGTCTCAACATCCCCTCCCCACTGTCAATAAATGTTAGACTCACACAGCCCCTCTTTCTACTGGCATCATTTATGGATGATCCCATAGCCTAAGTACTATATATATATATATATATATATATATATATATATATATATATATATATATATATATATATATATATATATATATATATATATATATATATATATATATATATATATATATATATATATATATATATATATATATATATATATATATATATATATATATATATATATATATATATATATATATATATATATATATTTATTTATTTGTATATATATATATATATATATATATCTATATATATGTATATATATATATATATATATATATATATATATATATATATATATATATATATATATATATATATATATATATATATATATATATATATATATATATATATATATGTATATATACATATATATATATATGTATATATATATATATATATATATATATATATATATATATATATATATTTTTTTTTTAATCTATTTACAACACCATTTGATATTCAACAAACCCCTGCAAAGCTTACAATAATTCAGTTAAAATTCAATCTGAGTTATTGAAATGTAATAAATTTAACATCAATAGAAAAGTAATGCTGTCGTCATTTAAAATGTAAAGGGTGTTGTCAAAATATTTTGAAAGTAAAATTAAGTTACTATTAAAATCACGTTCAACAATGATAAATATTCTTACTGTAGTAAAAATTAGTACTAGTTAACAAATTTGAACAAATAAATATAAAATAGTGAAAAAACAATGAACAAATTAGAACTTGAACTTGAACTAAATCTTGAATTTGAATTATTTGGTACTAATTTGTTCAAGCATAACCTTAAAAATTAAGTTTATAAAATAATGTATTTTATGTATAACTGCATGCATTTTAAAGCATTTTGTTTAATTTATATACTTTTTTAGATCATATTACTTTGAATACTGGACCCAGAGACTTTATTCCCAATTACACTGTGGTACTCCAGATTAAAAATTTAAAAGTTTCTGTAAATATCCTGTTTTTGTTCCTCAATGTACTTTATAAGTACTTTAAGTTTTATGAACCTTATTATATATAAAATTAAAAGTTTTGGAGCCTAAAATAAGTTACAGAAACCTCCCTATCTCCCCCCTATTTTAATTTTTTTTTTAATAAAGAAAGTTTGACTTCCAAACCTGCATTTCTTCGTGGGACACTGCAGTGTCCCATGCATGCATGCTTGGTTTTTGACAACATTTGAACTTGCATCAGTCAATTGTTTGCAGATAATATACTCAAGAGCTATAATCAAATATCATATGAACGTGTCAGAGAATATTTATATGATACTTGAAGATCACAAATTTAATAATATTGTTGTGACATGTTATATAAATAATAACATAATAGATTATGATATGAAAATAAGATAGGATATGAAGGCAATGATCAAAGAATAAATTTATCTATAGAAATTTAGATGTTTGTTTAATAGTTTCAGAATATCATATTATGTGTGACCGCGGCCTTTTGTAATAACAGGCCTTGACATTGCGCAACAAATTTGTTAAATTGAAGGCCAATTCCTAATCCTGTGTTTACATTTTCATCTTTTAACATTAGACGAAAGTTTGTGTTCGCGCTTTTTTAATAAATCTTTAAAATTTGATTGGTTTATAAATTAGATAGCGCAACTTCAGGACGATAACGTTGTAAGGTTCAAGGCGTTAACATTGTAAGATAATAATATTGTCAAACTAACAATAAGTTTTTTTAACAATTAAAATGCCTTAAAAATGCCTTTAAAATGCAGTGTATCTCTTTGCAAGTCAAACTATCTCAATTACAACAAAAATATCAATTTATACAACTACAATATCAATTACAACTACAACAAAAATATCAATACTCAACTACGACAAAAATATCAATTTATAAACTCCCAAAGAATCTAGAGGAGAGAAAAAAGATGTAGTGAAGCTATCCCAAGAACTAGTTTTATTGTTACAGACTATACAGCAGTATGTCAACTGTATTGAAAATTGAAAGCAAATATGGAAGCAACGACCTTTAAACCCACCATCTGTTTTTAAAAATATTCTGCCTAGTTGTTTAACCACACTAGCAAGTAAAGTTAGAAAAACTGTAACTTCAAGTGGTTTTCGAAGCATTTAACCAGATAAGTTAAATGATTTTCTAAAAGAGGATGAACTTATATTTGACGATATTCAATCTTTGTTAAGTGATAATAACGATGTTATTGTTTTCCAGCTTAATAAAAAAATATTACACATACAATCAAAACTGTACAAATTTGGTGTTCTGTTAATTATTTTAGTAATTTTCAATGATTATTTATTTGT
>NC_088927.1:17405000-17417500 GCF_038396675.1 Hydra vulgaris
ATTTTATCTGAGTATTTTTTGTTTATAAATATAGTAGTACCACCACCCATGTGATCTTGACGTTCAGTGCTTATGCAAGTGTAATTTATATTGATTTGAGAAATATAAATTTGCTTACCGCTGGGGTTAAGCCAGGTTTCAGTTAAACAGGCAATGTCAATGTTGGTATCTATGAGAAATTGATTAAAAATCTCAATTTTGATACAGAGTGAGCGCATATTAGTGGTACAAATGGTTGATAAGCGACTGGTGTTGAAATTAATTCTAGTTAGTTGGAGTGGAGCGAGAAGTAAGGACACCACGGATCTTTATGATTGCTCGATCGCGAATGCCCCAGTGAAAGGGTGCATCAAGGTTATCATTACAAAGTTTATCATTACGAATGTTGCGGTCTTTGCGTAGTTGGTACTCAAGTTCTCTTTCAGCAGGAGACAAGTCAGGACTGACTCTGCATGTCTTGAAATTCTCATGTGTAGCGAGTTTGCGAAAGTTTATCAGAGCTAATTTTTGGTTAGTAATGTTTTTGAGTTCTATAACAATAGGCCGACAATTTGATGCTTTTTTTGTGTTAAGACGCTTGGAGAAACTAACATCATCATTGGTAAGACCTATAACGTTTAGGATCTCTGTAATGCAGGATAACGCTGATGGTGGTGTTTGGGTGACATTTGCTACGGCCACTGGTTCTGGGACACCAACTATTATTATATTCTTTTCACGTTCAGCTGCTTGCTTTAGTTCGACAAGGACTTGACTGATTTGTGGCGATGAGTTTTGCTTGTTTCTGACAATATTACTCCAGGATGGCTGGTGTGGGCTTGATTGGGTGGCTGGTTGAGAGTTGATTTTGGTTTCAATAACTGCTAATTTCTGCTCAAGTTTTTTTATTTAGTTGGCTTGCAGGTTAATAGTAGCCTTCTGTTCTGAAATGATATTAAGGAGCTCCATTATCCAGATATCGAGGTGTGCGATAGATGGTGCTAAGTTTTTAATGGCTCAGTAAACATTTGCATCAATTTTATTAACCATATTACCTTGCACAAGATGAAAAAATGTTAAATCATGTGCTTTCTTTATATTTCTGTGATGGTGGGAGGGCTACCACCCTGAATAACAACCCATGGATTACAACCCAGTCAAGAAATATTTAATATATATTATACCTTATTACACAAAGACTAAAAAGTTTCAGTGTGTGCTTTTTTCCGTATTATAATGAACATAAATTTATATATATATATATATATATATATATATATATATATATACATATATATATATATATATATATATATATATATATATATATATATATATATTTACATTTATATATATATATATATATATATGTACAAAAATATATGTAAATATATATATATATATTTATATATATAAATATATGTACATATTGATTTAAATATATATATATATATATATATATATATATATATATATATATATATATATATATATATATATATATATATATATATATATATATATATATATATATATATTTATGCATATAAATATATATATATATATATATATATATATATATATATATATATATAAAGAAATTTATGTTTATTAAAATTAATATATGTTCATTAAAATAGAGTGCTTAATGCTCTTAAAGATTAGAGCAATAATAAATTAGTAAAAACACTTATCTACCTTTTATCTTCCACTCTAAGTTACACTATTGCTGGATCATCAGGAAGAGTCATGATGATCCAGCAATGGTAAAATTTAGAGTGAAAGAGAAAAATGTTAGATAAGTGTTTTGTACTAATTTATATATATATATATATATATATATATATATATATATATATATATATATATATATATATATATATATATATATAAATATTAGGGTGGGTCGAATTTTTTTATCTTTCCTGTACATGAACAAATAGTTGTCTTGGCATCAGTACAGTATGAAAATAATATTTAAAGATTTTTTATGAAACGTTTAGGGGTCCTAACTTTTGATTAAAGTCTTACTTTATTTAATGTATTTTAACCATTTCCTTTGTACAATCTAAATACGTACCAACTATAAATCATTGACTAAAATGCATTGGCAAATGGTTAAGCACCTAACTACAAGTGCTAAAAAAGAAATAGAATTAATTTTATAACGTTATTTACATTTGACGTCACCAACATTAGCAACAAACCATGTGCTGGATTTTTTAGAAACTTCTTATGAAAAATTGTTTTAACAGCTATTATTTATTGTAAACATAAGTTGTTGTAGTTATATTTATTATTTTATACCAATTTTATTAAATATGGATAGTATGTGTACACGAAGTGCAACTAAACATCCATTGTTTGGACAGTTAGTTGATCTTCCTGGAAATCAAATCCCATCATATGAAGACATTATTAAGGCGTTCTATTATAATCGGAAAACAGAATAAGAAATTAGCTTGCAAGAAAGATATTCAATTTTACCAGACAGAGTGAAATGTGTTTATTCAAAAGCAAGTATTCCCACAATAGAAGTGAATAGCACAATCATTAGGATTAGAAGACTTATGATAAAGTACATACACTTGAAAAATGTTCAGATGCAAAAATAACATCAGACACGTTCACTGAGAAGTTAAATTCTTTGAAGCAGTTATTTGACATTTGCACCTGCAAATGCTTTGATTCGGGCAATAGAGATAGGAGCTTATACACGTGCCCACTGCCAAATAAAATTCCATTGATAGAGTGGGATTTCTGGGTTGACCAGAAAACTGTTAGAAATATGATAATTGGTGGAGTAGACAAAGAAACGACAGCAACACTGGAAAAGAGACAAAAACGCAAATTTATGAAATCAGTGTGTGATGAAGCACAGTCAAAGAGGTTGAATATGAAACTGAGGAAGATATTGATGAGGATGAGTGTAACACGTCTGAAAGTAATTATACATCAGAGGAAGATACAGTATTAGTGCAGAACAAAAACAAGTACAAGGAATTAGGTAAAGCAGCTGATCAATGCAAAATTAGCATAGAGATACATGTCTTATTGTTAGGGCTGTTTTAAAAGACCTCAGTATGTTGTCTTCAGCAACAACTCTTTACATTCAAAGCTACGTCGACAAAGGAATTTCTGGAGAGATACTCTGGTTGAAAAACATATGCAGAGCAATAAGGAATTGTGCTGTGTAGGCTTTGATGGAAAACAAGACGTTACATTAGTTGAGAGTTTTGGTTGTAGAAGAAGTAAAAAAGAAGAACACTATAGTATTGTCTCGTATCCAGGAAACATATACATTGATCATGTAGTTCCTGAAAGTAGTAAAGCTGCTGATATAACAAAGGAGTTAATGTCAGTTATTATAGAGACAAACACCGTAGAAAGCATTCAAGGTGTTGTGTGTGATGGCAAAAATAATAATACAGGTAAAAGCAACGGAATCATAAGAAAATTGGAGGAGAACTTAGACCATTACAGTGGTTGGTATGCCTTCTACACTGTAACGAGCTGCCATTTAGAAGGTTTTTGGCAGGCGTGGATTTCGCTCAAACTACAGGACCTTCCACATCGACAGGTACAATTAGCTCAGCTCTAGAATATGATCCGAATGAATTGCCTGTCATTTATTATTTGCCAACTACTGGTAAGGTGACTGATTCTGATGAAGCTGTCAAGAAGGATCTTAGCACAGACCAAGTGTACTTTTTGAAAGCATGTCTAGCAGTACAGCATGGACGTCAGGCTTCTGCAGATATTGATTTACTCGAGAGGAGTTTACCTGGAAATATAAATCATGCTTGGTGGTTGACGAAAGCCTAAAAGACTTTGCGTCTCTACATGTCTAGAGAGGTGGCATCTGAAACTCTCAGAAGAGTAACGCATTTCATTTTGAAATTTTACGGACCCTCTTGGTTCAAAATCAAATCAAATTCTTCTTGCCAAAATGGTGCTAACAACTTCTTTTACTTAGTTCAGTTGTTTCAGTAAATTGATGCATTAGATCAGGCTGTGGTTCGTCCTGTTCTCAAAAATAACTGCTACTTTGCGCATGCTGAAAACATTCTGTTTGCTGCAGTTAGTGATAGTGATATGGAAATTCGTCGTTTTTCAGTAGAACAAATAAAAAGAGCGAGAGAGAAGCTGACTAATAATAACAAACCGGATCGCGTCTTCGATAAGAAGGATATAACATTAAATCTGGCTGCGATATTGTTTATTAACATGATTAACTGGGACCAGAGTAAAGTTACGTCTCCTCTGATACTATCACACCTTTCAAATGATCAACTTACTTACACACATCCAATACTACTGCCCGATGTTCCATGTCATTCACAGGCAGTAGAGAGAACAATTAAAGACGTTAGCACTGCGAGCTGTAAAGTTTATGGGAGAAAGTCCCGTCATGGCATGGTGTTACAGAGTAAGAAACCCATATTAGAGATACAAAAAATTGACAGCAAGAAAGATTTTATTACAAGTTAGGTTAAACAACTTTGTATTGTTGCTGTTTAACATTGATTTGTTACAGTTTACATTCTTTTTAATTTGTAATATATTGCAATACATTACACTAACATTGGGTATTTATGCAGTCTTTCTCGTCAGAGTTGGGACCTGTAGACACTGTCCATAAAATAAAAAGTGAGGTTTTTTTAACCGAGTACATCAAAAAGCAAGTTTTTAGACATGTACAAGATCTCTAACCTAATATTTTTTACATTTCTAACCACCCTAATATATATATATATATATATATATATATATATATATACATATATATATATACATATATATATATATACATATATATATATATATATATATATATATATATATATATATATATATATATATATATATATTTATATATATATATATATATATATATATGTATATATATATATGTATATATATATATATAATATATATATATATATATATATAAATATATATATATATATATATATATATATTATTAAAATATTTTAAATGAGAAAATACAACTTTATAATGAAACTTGATGTTTCATGCCATTCGGCAATCATCAGCCATATTATTCAAATATAAAATAAAAACCATTATATAAATTACAAATTTAGCGTTGCAACGGCATCTGACGTCAAGTGTACGTGATCCGATTTTTGCTAATCGCCGGAATCATATATATATAAATATATATATATACATATATATATATATATATATATATATATATATATATATATATATATATATATATATATATATATATATATATATATATATATATATATATATATATATATATATATATGTATATATATATATATGTATATGTATATATATATATATATATATATATATATATATATATATATATATATATATATATATATATGTATATATTATATAAGTTAACAAGTTAATAATTATTACACATATTTTTTTTTTTAACGAGTAGAAAAAGTCTTTTAGAGAAGCATTGCTGCAGCCTAATGTTATTATGATCTGTCATCATGATTTAAAAATATTAGTTGAACAGGTATGTTTAAAAGTTTTGTCTTTTCATTTTCTAAAAGATGTTATTGTATTTAAATAAGTTTTTTGTTTTTAAGAACTGGTTTTAATAATAAATTATTATGTTCTCTATTTTTTTTTATGTAATAGGTTTCATTATTATTATAGAACTTTTATGCCTAAAGTCTGAAGTAAAAAATTCTATATATTTTGTAAATACCCTGGTTAAAAAAATTGCGTTAAAAGATTTTTTATTTTTTCTGATAAATTAAATGATATAAAAGGTTTTAATCAAATTATTAAATGAAAGTGAAATAATATTAAATAATAAAGTAAAATTTTGTTTTTTGTTATATTCTTGTTTACATTTATGTATAAAAATTTCCTAGTTTAACAAATATGCTATAAAACTAAATATATATTTTATTTTTTTAGCACTTTTACAGCTTCTGCTAATAATGTTTTGGATAAAGTTATGTCAAAATGTGTTATAAGATTGTTTAAAAAAGCCGGCACATTTAGAAATAGTCAATTCAGCAAAAAACTTTCTTGTCTAGAGAAATTATAGTTTTTAAGTGAACATGGTTTGCATGTCGTTTATTTTGTTCCTTTTATACTCTCTGTGAAAACTTACATATCTTTTTTCTTATTACTGTTTAATAATTTTTTATATGCAATGCATGAAAGATTTATATGGAATTTTTCTTTTTAGGAACATTAGTCTCACAGCAAAATACGATTATATTGATAAATTGATAGGCTTTCGTTTAAAGAGAGCTCTAACAGAATAACACAAAAGACATTTGATCATACTTTTGTATTCTTGATTTGTAAATAAATACAATGTTTACACTTTTACTTATTTATCCGGATTTAGGCTGTTATACCTAAGTTTTCATTTAGAAAAAGTTTTTTTTTCTGTATGACATAAGTTATTTAATTGAATTTACCTTAAAAAATGATTTTAGAAAAAAATTTAAAAAAGATAAGACCATTCATTTAGACTTCATAAAAATAAATAATAAATGTGTTTAGAAAAACGTCTGTTAACAGCTTTATATGGACGTCCAAAAAACTATTGAGAAACGTTTTTGTTGGACCCTTAAAAAACGTTTACAAAACGTTTTCAAAAAAACGTCCGGTCACCGTTTCAAACAAACGTTTAAATAACCAGTAAAAGCAATTTTATGGGACCAACAAATAACATTTGCAAAACGTTCTTGTGCACACTGGGATTTACGAAGCCGCCGCAAGCATATGCTCGTGAAGACCTCTTAGCAGAAAACTGAATTTAAAAGACCAAAACAAAAAGTGCAAGTAATAAAAAAGAAGTACTAGTGTTAAAAAGACGGCATATAAAAAGGAGAAAGAGCAATTACTTAAGACTTTTAAAAAAATTTTCGGAGAACCAAGATATCATGACATCATTTAATATATAAAACCTTGTGCCATCAAAATTTTTACTAATATTACTCGAAAGTTAAGTGTCCTTATTTATGCCTAATTTTATAAACCAGAAAAAATATTCTTTTTCTTAATTCTTATTTCTGGTAATTTTCAATGCAATTTTTCTCTCTAAACAAATCAAGTTGATAGGGTTACTCTTGGCTGTTCTGAAAAATAAAGCAATTTTAAGCGTTGTTTTGGTTTTGTTTTTTGCTGTAATTATTTATAAAATTTATTACTTTACTTACTATATATATATATAAAATAATATGCTAATTATAGTTAAATATTATCAACAAACACCGCACGTACAAACACCTACAATGTACGTTCAGTTTACTTTCTGAACGCCTAGTCTTTTTTGGAAACCAAAATATTTTTATGGTCAGCGTGGAACGTTCGAAAGACATCTGAATTACATTCAGAACTGTGCCTTTTCATAATGAAAGACAGATCAAACAAACATGTGAACTTAAACTAAAGCCTTGTCTTATAAATATCGGTAAAAATTATTTTGTTTTATGGTTAACTTTTTGTAGATAAATTTTTTTTTGTATTTGTGAAAAGTGGACGTCATTTTTGTTTTATCTCAAAATAACATTGAAATCTAAATAATAAAAACTAACGGTTTCATAAAGCGTTGTTAGATTGTAATTTATTAATTTAGATATTATTAAAATAACAAATTATTTCTTTTTTTTTTTTTTAACAATTTGATCTATGTTTGGTTTGAGTATATATGAAATCTAACTCAAAAGCTGTATACTTTTTGATAAAACTATAAATAGAGTTTAATGAACAAAAAATTTCTGCTTAAAATTTGTATAAAGCTTAAGTAAACAATATTACAAAGTAATAACTACTTTTAATTAATAATATTGTAAAATTAAAATACTTTAAGCAATTAATACTTTTTACAAACTTTGTTGTTATTGCCACAGTTGTTACAAAAATTTAATTTTATTTACATTTCATTTCATTTAAAAATATTTCTTAAAGTAAAATATACATTATATATACAATGTCAATATACTATGTCATTGTGTGTATAATGAAAATATACATTTATACACGAAGAAAAAAATTGTTATATAAATTTTATTATTATGTTAAACAAGATAGTAATATTGTAATTGTATATTCTATGACAATAAAAGATGAACGGCTTAATGATAAGAGAAAGGATTCTAATAAATATACTCAAGTCAATTTTTATATTTAAAGTGATTTTGTTTGCTTGGTTGATTGTTGTTTATAATTAAAGTTCTCTCTATTTTTTTTTTTTCGGTGGTATTTGATTTTGTTATATGTTTATACTTTTAAAAAAAACATGCTGCTCCAACCATAACCTGTAGCTATTGTACCAGTAGTATCCTCCATATAAAATCTATATAATATGTATATATATACATATATATATATATATATATATATATATATATATATACATATATATATATATATATATATATATATAAATATATACATATACATATATATATATATATATATATATATATATATATATATATATATATATATATATATATACATATATATATATATATATATATATATATATATATATATATATATATGTACATATATATATATATATATATATATATATATATATATATATATAATATATATATATATATTTACATATTCTTTTTTTTCAAATTTTATTTAAGTGCCCCAAAAAGTACTTACGGTCTTATCACAGAGCACTGGGGATAAACATTTAGTTGAAAATTCACGCCTCTCTCCTAACCGATGTCGCAAGACTTGCCAAGAGATGGAGTTTGAACCACGGATCCTTTGTTTCTGAGGTAAGTGCGCTACCACTGCACCACGGCCGCAAATACTAGATGCACAAAAAACGTACAATGTACGTCCAGTTTAAGTACTGAATGTCCTAGACTTTTTTGGAACCAAAATAATTTTTTTGGTAGAGGTGAAATCTTTAAAAGATATATCAATTACATTCGAAAGTGCGCCTTTTTATAATGAAACACAGGTCAAACAAACATGTTAAATAAAACGAAAACCTCCTTTTATTAGTATTGGTCAAAAATATTTAGTTTTAAGGTTAACTTTTTGCAAATAAATTTTTTTGGTATTTGGTAAATGCGTGTGCCATTTTTTATTTTATCTAAACACAACAATGAAATCAAAATAATATGTCTAACGGTTTCATAAAAAGTTGTTTGAAACAGATTAGGTATTTTCGAAAATTAAATTACTTATTACACTATTAGATTACTAATTAGAGTTTTTTTAAAAGTTTAATTTATATTTAGTTTTAGAATATAGGTAGTAACAAAGTTGAAAAAAATGTATACTTTATTTATTTTTCTACAAAGAAAACTTTATTAAAAAAAGTATCTATATTTTTTAATAAAACTATAAGTACATTCAAAATGAACTAAAAATAAAAAGTTCTTACCTAAATTTTGTTAAAAGCCGAATAAAATTTTATTAATTATTACTTCTAATCAACAATACCGTTGAATAAAAATACTATTAGTAATCAATTTTTTTACAAATTTTATAGTTATTGCCACAGTTCTCTTCTTCTTTTTTAAGAAATGAAATGTAAAAAATTGATTTCTTTTTTACATTTCATTTTTTAATAAAGATTTTTTATAGTATACTTTACATTTTGTAAACAATCTATTTTGTAATTGTATATACAATGACAATAAACATTGTATACACGAAAACAAAAAGTGTTGTACGGTTTTTATTGTTAAGTTATGTTAAACAAGGCAATAAAAATGTCATAGTATAGTCTATGACATTAAAAGATATATGGCCTAATAACAAGAAAAGCAACTCAAAAAGAGTAATGTCTGGTTAAATTCTGGTTTAATAATGCATAACTTTTAATTTGCTTGGTTGATTGTTATTATATTTAACGAACCTTTCTTCTTTATTTTTAGCGGTTATATGTTTATACCTTTTTATTAAAATTGCTGTCCCGACTTTACCTTTAGTTGATGAAACAGTACACTCGTGCGTGTTCTACTTAAATTTTTTGAAAATATACATATATAAATATATAAATTTCTATGAAAATATATATATATATATATATATATATATATATATATATATATATATATATATATATATATATATATATATATATATATATACAGTGGCGACAAAATAAATAGTACAGATTAATGTTCAATAAGTAATGATATATTTTCAAGAGATCTGAGTTTTTGAGATCTAAACTTTTTCAGCCAAAAAAAATTTTATTTTTAGAAGATAACATTACTGAGTAAGAAAAGAGAGTAACTTCGTTAAAAAAAAAGTACAAAAGTATAAATGATTAAGAAGTACATAACTAGGAGGCAATTAAAATAGCACACCCTATACAAATCTATCATTTTGTCCTTTTGCTACCAAAGTCACGGAGATTCTTTGTATAAATAGTTTGAAAAACCTCATCAAAGGTACATTATTATTTAGTGGGGTATCCTTTTGAGTCAATAACTGTTTGACAACGACAGCCCATTGACGAGATCAATTTTTTGCATCGTTCAGGCGTAATGGCGTCCCAAGCAGCCTTTATTTCGATCCAAAGTCGGTGTAAATTTTTTGCAGTTGACCGCTTTATGTTTCAGTCAACTTCCTCCCACAAATTTTCTATCGCATTTAGGTCTGGTGACTGTGCGGACTACTCCAATACATCAATCTTCTTAGCGTTAAACCACATTTTAACAATTTTGGCGTTGTGCTTAGGGTGGTTGTCTTGTCGGAATTTCCAAACCAAAGGGGTATTTTCCTCGGTATATGCGATTTTGCATGGAGCAGCAATCCAGAGAACCAGACTTATATATATATATATATATACATATATATATATATATATATATATATATTTATATATATATATATATATTTATATATATATATATATATATATATATATATATATATATATATATATATATATATATATATATATATATATATATATATATATATTATATATATATATATATATATATATATATATTGTATCGGACAAAACAAGAGCAACCAAATAATGCTAACTTAGCTTCTTTATATAAAAGTGCTGCATTTTTTCAATTTAGAGAAATAACTATGTAGTTGTTTAGAGACAAAGTTCTTCAAGTTTTATTCATTACAAAGTTCATTATTTGTACACGAAAGTTAATAAATTATTCAAAAGTATTTGAAAAAGTTTATTTCCCTCTGGACAAAACAAGTGCAACTCGACAAAATGTTGACCAAGCTGTATTTCGCTATCAATATTTCGTGGCGAATCCTTTGTTATTAATCGCAGCTTTCCATCTTGGAGGCATAGATTCGATATGGTGATCAATAAAACTTTATGGACTCGCTGCCCAGGCCTTTTGGATTTGTTCAAACAATAGATCCTCATTACGAACACCTTTACAATTAATTCTGCGGTTTACGATCTCCCACAGGTTCTCGATAGGGCTGAGATCCGGATATTGAGGCGGCCAATCCATCACCAATAGGTGGTTGCCTTGAAACCACTACTTGACTACTTTTGCAGTGTGTTTCGGATCGTCGTCTTGATGAAAAACCCATTTTATTGGCATATTCCTATCACCATGAGGTAATAAACATCTTTCAGAATATTTTTTTACATGGCATGGCCCATTATTCCATTGTTTCGATGTATTGGACCTAGACCGTTAGCATAAAAACACCCCCAGACCTTTACCTTGCCTCCACCATGCTTCACGGTCTTATGGCAGTAACGTAAATCAGAGCGTTTTCCGGCCGGTCGACGTACACGGCAAATGCCATCGCTCCCAATAAAGTTGAACTTGGATTCATCACTGAACAGGACAGTTTGCCATTTCTACACATTCCAGTCAATATGAAATGTAGCAAACAGGAGTCTTTCTTCTGGTTTTTTAGTGAAATCAGCGGTTTCTTTGCAGGGCGTCGAAAAAAAAATCCGGCTTCAACAGCACGTCGTCTGATTGTTCAGTCCGATAATGGCAGCTCTAATTGCTTTTGTATCTCAACTGATGATATCCAAGGATCCTTCTTGACGGTTCTGACAATCATAGAATCCTCTCTAGAAGTGGTGGAATGCGGTTTTCCAGCTTTGTTATCTGCTGCCTACTGCCCCGTAGAACTTAATTTGGAACATAGTCTTGGTATGGTCCATTTTTTAACGCGATATTTATCACAAATCCTTTTTTTTGACATTTCACTTACGTAATCGTTAATAATTTTCTTTCTTAGTTCGAATTTAAGACTTTTGGGAACCTTTTTTGCACTTGAAGTCATAAAAATAAAAAAAATAATCAATAATTAATCACAAAAAAAAGAATCACGCTTTCCAAGGCTTACCGTGTTACATTTACCTTGTGATGATACAATAACGCTCTGTGGAGAACGTCTTGGTTGGATGTGGACTTTATTGGTGTAATGAAACACTTGTTGCATTTCACTTTTTGTATTGATGTTCTTCGATAAAACACTTCGATAAAACTCACTACGATAAACTGTCTAGATAATACTAACTGGTTGACTTCCATATACTGACT
>NC_088927.1:17422500-17472500 GCF_038396675.1 Hydra vulgaris
AATTTATTAAAAATCACTGCTTTAAATCATTCACTAAAAGCAAATACAAATTGTTTTGCCATAAATATAATTTGTTTTATCTCAATTTGATTTTTTGTCTTTAGTGCTGTTTACTAGATGATTTTGCTATACGTATTTTAGAATCATGATGTTCCAGCATAAATTGTTTTGTAAAAGCTAACATGAAATAATAATATTTTACAACTACTACTCTGGTAAATCACAACAGCTAATTTCTATAGATGCATTGATTTTTATTTTTTGTAAGTAATGTTTTTCTTAATTATTTATTTATTCAATACATTTCTTTAAAGATTTATCAGATGATATATTATTATGGTATAGAAGAATGAAATATTACAAAGTTTTGTGAATTTTTAAAAAAGTGTTTACTAATAATTTTTTTGAAGACATAATTTTTAAGTTTGCAACAAAGGGTTTACAACGTTTTTTTTTTATTTTTTCTTTGTTAGCAGTATGTTTTTTATTAGAATTGCATGGTAATAATTATTTTTTTATTATTATTTGCTAAGCTACTTATTTTTCAAACATCTCTTAGCAGATATATATGTATATATATATATATATATATATATATATATATAATATATATATATATATATATATATATATATATATATATATATATATATATATATATATATATGTATATATATATATATATATATATATAGTATATATATATATATATATATATATATATATATATATATATATATATATATATATACATATTTTTTTAAAGTTATAAGATTATTGTATAATTTTTTTAAAATGATAGTCTGTTATATATAAAAATTATTTGTGTATGCTCTTTAGAGTTAAAAAAAATTATATAGGAAAGATCGCAATCTTCATGTTTTATTTTAGAATTTTTGTTACTAGTTTCATTTAAAAGTGACGATTAAATGGATGATATTAGGCTAAAAGCAGATATTAGTTTAGAAAATGGAAATATTAATTGGCAAGTTGTTTGTGGCACAAATGAAAGAGATAGACTTATGCGAGATAAATTTACTATCGACAAAATGCAAGAAATGCTACTCGGCAAGCAGCAAATATTTGAAACCCAAGGAGAGCTTAGTTAGGTAAATTGAAAATAATCATCGCAGAAATGAAAGAAATAGGATTAGGTTAGATGAAATTAGTAATTGACAAAATGATAGAAATGCTGCTCAGCAAGCAGCACATAATTCGAACCCAAATGAAGAGAGCTTGGTTAGGCGAGTTGAAAATAATAGTTGCAGAAATGAAAGAGATAGGCATAGGCGAGATGAAATTAATAATCAACAAAATGGAAAAATTGCTGCTTGATACGAAAGAATGCATTGTATAGAAAGAAGTAATACTATTCCAGATTATAATTATTTAGGAGTAATGTAATGTATTTGTCAGTATTGTGGTGCTAAGAAATTTCCTGATGAAACACATTTTTTATGTTGCCATAATGGAAATGTAGTTTCGCCGCAATCTTCATCATTTCCACAAGATTTAGAAGATTTATTTAAAGGAAACTATGCAGATAGAATCGCCAATCTGAAATTTTAAAACAGATTTGATATTATAATGCCTGTCTTTATTTTGCTTCATTTGAAGCTAATGTAGTTTAACTCATGAATTATGGGCTGCCATGTTTTATAATATGTGTTTAAGTTTTTCATTGTATTGGTAATTTAAGACCCAATCAAGATGTTCAGCCGACATTTTGTTAACTATACATTTATCTTGCGGAAATTTTTGTCAATTAATTTAAGCTAGAAAGCTTTTCCACTTTATCCACTTATTTTTATCCAATTTTTTTCTCCGTTTTTTTTTAGAAGTAGGTTTAAGATTTCAGGTTTTTAAAATCTTATATTTCTTATATCTGAAATATTTTTAATTACTTAAAAAATATATCTATGTTAAGTGACCCCAGGTTGTAGAAAACAGTTATAGTTTAATGAAAAGGTTGTAGACAGTTAGAGCAGATTAGAAAGATCAATGATCTATTTAATCTATTTAATAACCTACTACCAAAGTGAAAATTTACTATCAGTAGTTTGTTTGTTTTTCTGTTTAGTTGACAACAATGAAGATAGAGGTAGTAAGTTTAAAAGGATTTTTATCTTTTTATAAAGTAACTAAAATGTTTTTAAAATATTGTTGTTGACTTTAAAGTAAAGCAGTAGGTTTTTATAATTTTATATTATAAGCCTAAGAACTTAGGTCCTACTTAAAATTATATTGTTAATAATATAGAGAAGAAATTTAAAATTCTCAGTAAGAAAGCTGTTTATTATTTTACATCAACTTAGTTTATTTAAGATTTATTTTCTTTAGTTGATCAAGAGAGAGCTAATAAAGGTATTAAATACATTAGTTAAGTGAATTTATTTTAAAAAAATTAAGTAAATATTTTAACAGCTATACATTCAAGTGCTTTTAATGTTTAGACACAGAATTGAAGACTAAAATTAGTCAGCGTTTTTGTTATTAGGTATTTGTTAATAGGAATTTGTTTATTTGTACTGTAACTGGAATTTTAAAACTTCAAATAATTAGGCTTTATTCTATTTTTTTCTTTTAGGAGAGTTGGAAAAAAAACTAAGCATAAATTATATGATCAGTATAGTTAAATAACTATAGCATTTATTTCTGTATTTCAAAAGTCCAAGTCACTTGTCACATTTTAGAAATTGTCCAGGAGAGAGTAAATAGTATAACAATTAGTCTTCATTGGCTTATTTTTGATGGTAAAATTTATATTAATTTTTTCGTGTTTTATTTAATATGTCTTGAAGCACATGAAATATAATTTTGAAAAAATAAAAAGTTAAATAAAAAAAGTGATTTCTGGACTACAGACATTTTTCCTTTAAACATTGTGGGGAAACCAGACCCTTTATATTGACCAAACATTGTTTCACATTGTTGTAGGAAACAGTCTTTATACCTATTTAGATACTGAAAAAACTAAAAAGGTCTCATACATAACTCAATTTTACAAAAAACTGGATAACCGACCTTTGTCTTCTGAGGAACAGATATTAAAATTTAAAGTTTATTTTAGCTCATAAGTTTGGTTTACTTTATAGTTAATTTTAGTTTAGTTTTTTTTAGTTTTAGCTTCAGTTATCTTTTTTCTTACTTCAGACAACTTGATAGAAGAAATGGAGATATAGGTAAAAAAAAATATAACTATATATTTATTTATATGTATATATTACTCTTTCAATTATTCTGAGGTATATTTTTTGTCTTTTGTCTGGTAGAAGCATAACTGGTAGGGCTGTATTTTAAATACTTTTTTATTTTATTTTATACATTTTATATATTTATAAATTTTATATATTTTTGTATTTTAAATATTATGTATTTTATATATTTTTTATGGAGAAATATTCCAAAGTAGGTGAAGGAATTATTTGATTTAAATATGACATTTTTAAACTGTTTGCATTTTACTTATATTTTTATAAAATTAATTTTTTCACAAGTTTAACCCTTATTAGTTTACTTTTTTTATTATTATTATTATTATTTCTAGCATCCTCTTCGTCCCGTGAAAATGGTGAGGTTATGCTTTATATTTTTATTTTAAAAAATTGGGAATATTTTTAATTTTTATTATATCCTTCTATTTGTAATTTTAGAGTGGTTATCATTTGAGGAATACGAAAGATATCGCACCCAACACCATGGGCCTCTCTCGGAGAGGTCCTTCAATAAGTGGCGAAGTAATGGCGGTATGAAATAGCCATCCTTTAAATGGAGGGCTCATCCATAGTGGGGGTGTTGGGAGACACTAAAGAAATACAGCAACCAAAAAGATGTAAATGTCTTCTATCAGTGAAGATATTTATAACTTTTTTGTTGCCGCTTTTTCTTTAGTAACTTTTTCTTTTTATTATTTTTTTTATTTTTTAATTTATTTTTTTTTTATTTGTAAATTTTGTTTATAATATATTGTTGTATATTTGGTTTGTTTTTGTCTTTTTTAATTAAAATTTTATTTGTTTTTCACCAATTATATTTAAATATAGCGAAATTGTTTCATTACCCAATCATCATGATATGATGCTACATTTTATTGTTAAAAATAATTAATTGGTAGTTTAATTTATTGAAAACACTGCTTTTAAAATTTACTATAGGCCAAGAATATTTAGCTATATAAATGCAATTTATTTATATCTCTATTTGATTTTTTATCTTTAATGTTTTTAGTTTTGCTCCTTAAAGCATTTGTTTTTATACTTTTTAAGTAAAATATTTTAAATCTATTGTTATGTCTTTTAAATTTAATTAAAATTTTTTAAAAGCCAACGTGAAATAACGTCATAAAACAACACCGACAAGCTGCATCATGACAGCAGTTTAAGTATGACAACATATACCGAGAAGCAGGTAAATTGTTTTCCAGTTTTTTTTGTTTTTTTTTTCTTTTATGTCCACTTATCTGTTAAAATTTTTATTTTAGGTTTGTCATATGATGCATTAATGCAATATAAAAGATCAAAGTTTACATATTTTTTACAATTTGTTAATTTTATTACTCATTAATTTTATACCGAGCAGCAAATTTGAAATGATAAAAAAAATTACTTCGAAACAAGACGACATAAGAAAGCGAGTGTACGAGTTTATTGAAATTAACCCAGAACTTTCCAAAAACGCAATATTTAAAACATTTTATGACGGAAAGTATTCTAAGATCTACGCTCTAAAATATTCTAAAACGAAAAGACAACAATATATTATCCGAACGACAAGTTGGAAGCGGTAAGAAAGCAGTTAAGATGACAAAAATAAGATCAAACAATTGGAAAAAAAATCGACCATCAACATGGAATCAGTCAACGTTCTCTTGCTAAAAAATCTCAATCAATCATACATATGCAAAACGATAAAGCAAAAGATAATCATTCATTATCATAAAAAAATTATGGCTCCAAAAAGAACTCCTGAACAACAATCTCTTGTTTGTCTAAAGTGCTCTAAATTAATTGAAATTTTTCGAAAAAAACAGGTGATCATTGACGATGAATCATAATTTGGATTAAGTAATTGTAAATTTTCAGGAAACAGTGGATTTTATTCATCAGATATTACTACGACACCAAATGATGTTAACTTACAAAGAAAATCAAAACTTGAACAAAAATTATTGGTTTGGGTTGCAATTTCTTTAAAGTGATTGTTAAAGCATTATGTTGCACCTTCCGGTCAAGCTGTCAAAGAAAATGTGTACATAAACAAGTGTTTGAGATCATTTTTGCTCTCATTTATAGAGACTGTTCATAAAGATGACTATATAGTTTTTTGGCCTGACCTTGCATCATCTCATTACTCAAAAAAGGTTCAAGAATTTTTGAGGTTTAAAAATATTGAATACGTGCCAGAAGTCAAAATATTGCAAACGTACCAGAATTGCGACCTATTGAAGATTTTTGGAATAAAATCAAGAGAGCAGTATATGCTAATTGCTGGGAAGCTAAAAATTTGATCCAACTGAGGAATCGTATCAACTACTGCTTCAAACATGTCGATATTGAGCGCGTACATTGACTTGGTAAGGAGATTTTTACAAGAGTTGATACAGTTTAATATTACTCTATAAATATTGCTCTTTTTAAAACATCGTTCAAAACTTAAAAAACAAGTCACCTTTCTAAAAATATTTTAGAATTTAATTTGTCTAGATTTTTTGGAATCACATGTTAATTTACGTTCACTTCATATTAATCTTATTAATTAAAGTTCATGTTACAAAAAATATAACAAGCATTTAGCTATACTTTCTCTTCAATTTAAAGCATGATGAAGTGTTATTATTTTGTGTCAGTAACTAATAACGTATTGTGTTGAACTTAATAATGTCTAGTAAAATGGTTCTGCCATACACTGATATGATCTATGTCAGTTGTAAGTTACTTAAACAACGTTAAATAATTGGTAAATGAGTTTATTTTATTTTTATAGATAGTTTAATTTTTTAATTATAGGCGCTTTTTTAAAAGGATATTAGTTAGGGTTTCGCAACTTTAAATTGTTAAAAACAGCTACAATAAATTAAGTAACAAAACGACCGTAACTCGTTTAATGGATTGCTTTCTGCACTTTTTATTGAAAACAATTGAAAAAAACTAAACTGACATTTAGTTTAATCAACTTTACCTTTTTTCTTTGTTTGTTTTATCAAAATCAAAAAAAAATAACAAAAATAAACTTCCATAACTTAGCGAATGAAAAGACTTTTGCTGATAGGTTATATAGCAAACCATTACTGACCGATTCTCATTTAAGTAAGTTTACTGATAAGCTTTATGTAAAGTAAGAGTTATTTATATAAAAAAGTAAAAATGAATATTTAAACAAACTTAAATAAAAAATTGTGTATGTTTCAGAATATTACATATAAATATATATATATATACAAATATATATATATATATATATATATACATAAATATATATATATATATATATATATATATATACATGTATATATATATATATATATATATATATATATATATATATATATATATATTTATATATATATATATATATATATATATATATATATATATATATATATATATAAATATATATATATATATTTATATATACATATATATATATATGTATATATATATATATATATATATATATATATATATATATATACATATATTTATTATATATATATATATGTATATATATATATATATATATATACATATATATATATATATATATATATATATATATATATATATATATATATGTATATTTATATATATTATAAAATAATATAAATTATATATTTATATATATATACATCTAAATATATATATATATATATATATATATATATATATATATATATATATATATATATATATATATATATATATATAAATTAGTAGCAAATCACTTAACAAAAATTTATCTCAATTAACACTGTGTCATTATTGAACATACTATGGTTTCTTTTATAGTGATTTTAGGTGTTAGTCAAACCCCTGGAATATTTTAGATTCATAGGTACACTGCTAAGCCTTGCATTTTAGGATTGAAAGTCGTTTCTTTTATAAAATAAGGCACCGAGGTGATAATGGGCCTGAAAGAAAGATTCGAAAACTTTTGCAAAATTACTATGGTATTTTAAATTGTATACTATACTCTTCACTTTAGACGTGTAGAAAAAGGCACCCACTAAAAATTAATTATCCTCAAAACAGTTTTTTTAATTATGACATACAAATTGCTCAGCGTTAGTTAGCAGACATTTCCGATATCTTAATGCAAACTAAGTTGTATAAAATATAAAGCATAAGCAATATTGTTATTATTTCTTTATTTTGATTCATCAATAAAACAAGAAATTTATTAGGCTTAAAGTATCGCATTTCTTCCAAATATATCTTCGGTAGTGAAAAGATTTAACCATTTTGCTACTATTTAATATCTTGAAAACAACATTTAATGTTTGTTATTTTGGAATTTTGTTTTTGGCTTCTAACAGCTCTAAAATTTGCCTGCATGTCACTTTTATGCGTAAAATACCCTGAAAAATCTTGGGCAAGTTTAATTCCCATATCCGCATAATCATAAACCACATGAAGAGATTTCTTTGTATTTCAGAAATTCAGGAAAAAGTTCCTAATTTGAAGGATTTATTTTAATCTATTTCGTTTCAAACATAGTCAGTTTCAATTTATCAAATAAAAACCAAGTCACTGTTCTGACAAGTTCAAAATGAAGTTTATTATGACCATTTACAACAATCTGTGGAATTATTTTACCTTGTTTGTATAAATATGCTATCTCTGGCCTGGGAGTTTTGTAAAGATGAAGAGTAACAGCTTGTCAAACATCTTCCGGTAAGTCCTCATTAATGAGACATAGTACATCAAATCTTTTAGTTCGATGCCATAAATATTTCTGCATTGAATTGAAGCATGCCTTGGCAAGTTAGGGTTTCCATCTATGTACTGAATCATATCATCAATGGCTTATAGGTCTTGAGATGGATCAGTTCTGGCCGAGGGGGCTTTAACAAACCAGGTTGTGTAGAATACGGAAATGACAAAATGATAACAACTCTTTCCGTAGCAGTTTCTAAATTAGGTGCAAGGGTTGGAATTTATTAAAGTAGAAGATTAAGCGTTAAATAATAAATAGCTTTAGCCATAAAACGGGCATGATGACAAGCCATTGCAATATGGAACTTGAAGTTGGTTACTAATCCCCAAGCCAAACAATGCTGAGTTGAGCAAGGTATTAAAATCTCCTCGAGAAAAGAAATGATCATCAAGGCTAGTTTGGAGATATGACAGAACTTTAGAAGCCTGAAATATAAATTAAAGATTTAGTTTTATACTAATATCCTAAACATCTAACAAAAAAAATCATGGTACCAATTACCTTTATTGACAAAATAAACCCTGGCTCTTCTTTAAATCTCTTAAGATCTGTGTAACATATCCCCTTCTGCATTACTTCATTTTAACTATGCTTCAATTTCTGAAACAGTAGCTCAATTGGACGTAATGTTCTTGTCCTTTCAGTAATAGAATTGCAAAAATGTTAAAAAATTTAAAATAAACTTGACAAGTCTTGATTTTAATATTTTTAAATTTTAATTTGGCTCTCGCATAAGATATCAATAAAAATAAACTATACTTGATACCTTGATGCAAATCTCATACATATGATGCCTGCAAGCTAACCATCTGCAAACACCATTAAACCATCCAAAGTTTGTGGCAGTTGTATCAAATGATAGAAATTCAACCACGTCAAATAATTCCCATTTTTCAAAGATTTCTTGAATTGCTTTTGCATGTAAACTTGCTTTACCATTGTCAATAGGAACAATGCCAATAAGTTGAGCATCAGGAATGCCTGGACAGGTAATAACAGCTGCCACTCTTTCAATTTTTTTACTGTCTTGACCTGTACTTTATAAACTCTTTTTTGATTTTTTTAGCATTTTGATTAACTTTGCTTTTTCTGCTCTTAACTTGCTTTTTCTGCCTCTGCAAACTGCTCTGTGATATTGAGAAGTCATCATTTGTGATTGTAGCCAGTGTTGCTACTGCTGCAGTTAAAGAGATTCCAAACCTTGACAAAGTAATTCCTATGTTCTTCCCAATTCTTTTTGAAATAAGAAGTGGTATAAAATCAGAACCTCTGCTTTTTTTTTCAGGAGTAACAAAACCTTCATCCATTTCCTCAATTAGATTAGGATGTTCAAAATTGTTATCAGCTTTAATACAGCTTATCTTTTCCTATCTCTCTTTTTTTTCTGGATATCTTCTTTTCTCCTTCCTTCTTCTATTCCCTTTCTCTTTTGAAGCCTATTATATCTTGCTTTGAACTTAATATCTTTGCAAGAAATTGTTTGCACTCTTGATCCTCTTTAATCTTGACGAAAAACTAGATCTTCATGTAGTGCTTTTATATCCTTGCTGCTAACTTTCAGAATTTGCTCATCACAATCTTGACGAGCAATATCAACCAATTTATCTACCTTGTTTGCAAACTTCTTCCACTTTTTAATTGCTTATGCATCAATGTGATGCTTAGGTTTTTCTTACTTACAGCTTCTAAAGCCACTATTTTTGTGCTAAATAAATGATACTATATTTATAGATGGATCCACTAACCTCTTTACATATATATATAAGCTGCTTAATTCATATATCATTTTAAATTCATAAAGAAATTATTAATTAGGTACCTAATTGCTTGATCTTGGATGAGGAAAGGAATCCCTGCTTTCAACTAGATTTTATTAACTTGGTTAAAGACACAAAAAAACTTTTCGTTTAAGCATCCAGTTTCTTTCGTGCAGCTTGCTTGAAATTTATCAACTAGGGAACAAGAACACACATTACTAGATGAGACAATTGAATTTTGTTTGTGCTTTATGAAAAGCCTGTAATAGTAATATTTTAAAACACTTCTATTAGTTGGAAGTTTTGTATTAGCTAACACCTCTGTTCTTCCTTCTAAAAGAAACACTTCTCTTTTTGACAGTTTTTTAATACTTCAAGCTGAAAGTTACAAAGTCTAAAAAATGATAAGCATACTAAATACAATCTTCATCAGCAGTACACATTAGTTGCCGTTATATATAATAAATTGATTTGAGGAAAATTATTTTTTGAAACGTGGGTTTATAATAAGTCCAAATTGAAGGGCTTAGCAGTGCCCAATGAGTCTGAAATTTTTTATGGGTTTTACTAACACCTAAATGCATAATTTAAAATACAATGGTATTTTTGCAAAAGTTTTCAAATATTTCTTTTAGGCCCCTATTTATATATATATATATATATATATATATATATATATATATATATATATATATATATATATACATACATATATAGTTAATGTTGCTGCTCCTTGCCAAACCCACTGTCAATGAAGTGATACTTCCTTGTCGCAGTAGTCTATAAGATTTTGCCAATGTATGTACTAAATTCAATAAAAACTCCTTTATATTTAAACAAATTTTAACTTATGTTTTAACAAATTTGCAGTGGATCAATAAAGGCATTTTGAGCGGTTTAAAATAGTTTTGGTAATCGGTTATTTAGCTAATTAAAAGTGGCATTTATTATAAGTAGACAACCCATAACGTTCCAACATGAGATATAGTGGCAAGTCACCGGCTAGCCACTTTTTGCGGCTGCCACTAAAAGTCCATCAAGTAAGTAAAAAACAAAATTACAGTGGACCGCATAAAATACTTTCACAGGTCTTCTGAAAATCCGCTTAAGGATATTTGCTGCGTAAAATACTCCGTTTTACTGCAGGGATTACCTAAATATATACAAACTTTACAAAACTATAAACTTCTATAACAAGTCCCATAGTTTTTTCAAATTTTCGTTAAACATATCTTATCGTCTCTTCTTCCTTGCTCTTAGTGTCTACTGCTGAATGCCTTCCACTAAGTAACCACGAATCAACGTACTTTGAAGGATAGAAGCTTGTTAGCGGTGGTCTCATTAATTTAAAGAATAACAACGTTGAAATTGTTTTGCCATTATTGAAGCTCCTGTTGATGTGATGATCAATTCATCTGTGAAACCCTCGTGCGTATTCACTTGAGGAAATGGGGATAATATGTAGAGCGTGAACCAAAAGAATTAATTTTTAGGGATATACTTTTTCCTCAAGGTATTCACTGAATCCACAAATCATTACTTTTTCATATAACTGTAGTCTTAATGACAAATTTCTGATTTCAGTTTCTCCAAATGTCACCTGAGTGTTAATGTTTTCAGGCCAATGATTTTGGTCTAAAATGCGAGCCCATTGAGCAAATTCAATATCTTTGTCGACAAGCAACTTTTTCTCAATTGACTTTTTTAGTTTCATGTAAAAAGCTTTTGGATCTATAGCTGAAATATTTTTGGAATTTTTATTCAAATTGAAACTCCATGAAAAAGGAGGTTCTGTGCTAAAACTAAAGCAAACTTATAATAGGGACCACTATTATTTCTTTTTTCTTCAAACTCTTGAATAAAAGCCTTAATTTTTCGATTTGCTTTGTACAGATCAATATTCGGCTTTTATAGGTCCAAACTCAGTTCCGATAATTCTTGAAGAGTAACACACATTAATGCTAGATCCATTTAAAAACTCTGTAGATGCAATTTGTTTTTTAAACCTACATAAGTGGATTTTTCATTTTTGTCCCTTGTAGGATCAACCATTGTTTCCTCAAAATGTTTCACCAGCGCTTCATTATTTTCCCATATAGCAAAAACTGAACTGAAACTAGATGACACCCAACGTGTATTTAAAATTCGACCAATTTTCAGCAGCTAAATACTAGGTAATTCTGGGCATGAACGAAACTCTCTGCTATTTTGGGAGAAGCATTATTCACAGCGTAAATCTTATCAAGAAATGATTTAAATCTGTTAATACTTGAGATTTGCCTAATAGTATCGTCTACTGATGATTCCAATCTATGATTAGCACAGTGCCAAACTATAACAGAATGAAACTTTTCAGTGATTAATTTAAAAACGCCACTTTTGCGTCCTAACATCTCTGTTGCGCCATCACATGCTACAGAAACTAAATAATTTTTTAGATTTATATCTTTCATCCCATAGGAATAAAGACATTCAAGTTAAGCATTAAATAGTCCTTTAGCCGTAACACTTTTAAGCTCCACTAAATCCAAAAAAGAATTGATAAACTGGTGAAATCATTCCCCTGCCTTTTACACAGCGCCAAATGTACACTATCAGTGTCGATTTTTGGCTTATAGTGGTTGATTCATCAATTATTATCGAAATCTTACTCTTTAACTTTATGACTTCTGCAATGATGTTTTTTTCTCATTCCGTTACCTATATCATTGGCGATATTGCAGGCGTTTGTAGAAAGAAGAATACGACCCATTTCATCTCCATTAATTTCTTGAAGATCTATTTTCATTTCAAAGTTATTAAAAGACTGGTTGCCTTTTGCAACTTTATATGCAGTTCGAAAAATAATTGCTGTTACAATTTTCTCCCGCGTTAAAGACTTTATTATATTGTTTGACAGAGTCTCTATTTTAGCTTCTTTTACCATCTCCAATGCAGCTTGATGTCCAGGATATTCTTTTTGATCAAATATATTCTTACATAACAAACATAACTGTTGCTTTCTATCTTCACCATAATAAGAAACTCCATAATTGGACCATTCTTTAGATATTATCATTCTTATCATAGCTTCAACCCAACGTGTTTTTGCTTTTTAGCAGGTAGTGCAACAGAGCTTTTTTTGTCAAAATCAAAGGAACTCGTATTTGGAGCAAAACTCATTTTTTTGCTCAAAAGTCCAGCAACTTGGTCAGCTATAATTCGTGTAATTGTCTGCAGAAGGTAAAACTTAATGTTGTAATTTTGATTTCTTTAATATGTAATTTTGATTTCTTCTGTTTTTTGTGCATTTAATTTGATTTCTTTCTGTACAGGGGAGTCCACCGTAAAGAAATTGGCAATTTTTTTCATAATTAGTTTTGCGTTATTTTGTTTAATTGATATTTTTATATCACTATTTAAATATATAAAGTAGTTTATAACTTTTAATTTAAAACGCCAATAACAGGAAATTCATTAACAATGTAATAAAAATTACTGTTACAAATAGCTTAACTTTTGACAGCGTGGTGTCTTTTGAATACTTCTAATTTTTGAAAGATTGCTTATGATTGGCAAAACATTTTTTCCATTCACCCTCTGTTATGCCAATATATAGTTTATAAGGTACATTCTTAGAGGAAACAACATATTTATCAAACACATTTTTTGATAAACAACTTCCACACATTGGACAACTATTTTCTCGTTTAATTTACAGTTTTCTGTAGTTTTTTCATTTAGAATATCTTTTATGTTTATCAAGACATTATGATGACTTTTTATAATTTTTTCCATATTTTTTGTGCAACTGTAGCTACTTTGTACTTGTACTGTACTTTTATTGTATTTCGATTAACGATAAAGTGTAATTTATTAGAGGGAAGGAAATGCTTATCGACCAATTTTAAAAATACTTTAATTTCTATGTTAGTGGAAACATTTTTGCTATATAGGGTTTTCAAACCACTTTTTTTAGGCGCATCTTCAAATATTCGTTTAAAGGAATTGAATGCCTTTATTAGAGGAGTTTTGGTTTAGCCTGTTATTAATTGAAATCGGGAATTGTTTTAGAACTTTTGAATGATGATTTGAGTAAATATTAATATACAATAACTCATCGTTTGGTTTTTGGAAAAGCTTATATGAATTTTCAGAGAGGTTAAATGTGACATCAAGAAAATTCAAAATTTTTAAATTTATGTTTATTTCGATTTTAAAGTCAATATTTTCAAAAATTTTTATAATATTTTTTCCGATTTTATCGAGCTGTGGACCAGATTTTTTACGCATTACTATTATACCATCGTCGCAATAATAACCTAAACCTTTTATATTGATTATTTTACTTAATAAATCTATAATATATAGCCCAACTAATTCACAAATTTTTGCTCCGTCATAACTGCCCATTGTTACATTAAAGTTGTCATGTATGTTTTTCTATTTCAAAGTCTTCTTATTAAAATAAAGTAAGGTTGTTCTTTAATATTTTATTATACGGATTGTTTCATCAGAAAAAACTGTGTGGCTTTTTGCAAATTCAATTGTTTTATCTAAATTATTTGCAGTAGTTAAGTGTTAAAAATCATTTAGGCCAAATTGAATAAATGTACAGTCATTTTTTATTTTCGATTATGGAGAATCAATTTATAATATTAGTTGTATTTTACCACTGTTTCAAATTTAATTTAATTCTAAGAATATTATTATTTTGTTCAATTTAGTTTTGCTTACATGTCCAATCTCACTTTTTGAGGGAACCTATAAACTACAAGGAAATTGTTTTGAAAATTTGGTTTATTATCTTTTAGTGTTACGAAGCCATGGGCACGGACATTTGATTCAATTTTGTTATCAAAGTTTAATTTTTTTAGCATTACTTTGCGCTTCTATATAATTGCGTTTTTCCAAGATTTTAAGGGCTTTCTCATAAGAACTTGTAATATTGTTGCGCAACATTTTTTTATAGTTTTTTGAGGTAAATGTTATGGTTATGTAGAAAAACGTCTAAAGGTAAAGGAAAATGGTTTTGCTAATCATAAGCAATGTTTTAAAAATAAAAACTTGAAATGCTGAAATCTTTATTAGATTTTATTCCTTGTTATGGAATTTCGAATTGCGTTGTAAAATTTCTTTTCATTCAGTTTTTTTGTTTGTTTGTTTCCAAAAAAAATTTTAAATACTATGTAACTGAGTCTCATTATTACCACGCTCTTTATTATAAATTGACAGAAATTAACAGGTAGATAATTTTTTTGTTTCCCAACTTTTTTAAATTTCTTAACTTTTTTAAGTTTTCTCAAATACCTGTTAGAATGGTAGCTTTCTTTCTTCTTCGTCAAAGGTAGCTTTCTTGTGCTGCCTTCGAATAAAGTTGCACAGTTTCTGGGGAAAATGCTTCAGGAGTTTTAGAAACAAATAACGTTGTCTCTTAATTAATACTATTTTTGACAGATTGACGTAAAGATGATGTTAAACGTACTTTAGAATAAGCTCCACGTGATAACTCAAATACAAGATTTGCTAGTTCTATACGGTCTGTGAAAAATGATGGTAAAAAATCATCATTGGCAAAAATATTTGCATTGTACGACTTTTGAACGTTAAGTTCAATAGTCGTTCTGAACGTCTTATGAACGTTTAAAAAACCTATATTCTTGAACGACTTCTTGAGCGAACTTCAAAACATAGTTTGAAATGTCTAGGCAAACTCTTATTTCAGTCTAAAAAACTCTGTTAAACCTTTATTGTCAAACTTTATGATTGTACCGAAGCATGTTTTGAATAGTTGTTTACTAATTTTTATAATAATTGTCCATAAAAATAAGTCGCAATAGATATAAGCTCCAGAGAATGGTGGTCCATAATCTGCCATCCACATTAATTATTTATTTATTTCATTTACACCCTTGAAGTAAATGACTAAATAAAAATTTGTTTTGACACATGTGAGATCCAGTAAAAACCTTTGTCGTTCAATTTTGTTTTATTCGTCAATCAAACATAACAGTTTAATTTTTTGCATCATGAATTAGCGAAGTAAAAAGCTATCAAGCTATCTATATTTCATTAAGAGAATTGAACTTAAAATTACCAAAAATTAATGGTTTTATGACGCTTTTTCCTGCCAGGGCTAACACAGTCTTTTAGTTAAACACAGGCTTTATGGCAAATTTAAATAACTAATGTGTGAAAAAAATCTTGTGACGCTTTTGTGTAAAAATATTTCCAATTGACTTATATATTTAATTTGGTTGGCGAGTTTGTATTTTTTTGAATATTTCGCATTGTTTAAATCTGCCTCTGTCCTAACCTGCCTCCTTCTTACCTAATAGTAATTAGGAAAGAAGGAGAAATTTTGAATCAAATTTTCTCTAAAAATAAAAATCTTAAAAAAATATTTTTGGTACTGTTGCTATGCTGTGGTTCTACTTTTTGAGATAAACAAATAAAAAGGAATTGTATTTTAAGCCATCGGTTAAACGATGGAAGAACATACATCTCAAACTGTTTTGCCGGCATAAAACCTTAGATCTTTTTCTTAAGCCGTTTTTCACCGATTATTGATATTACGCGATGATGTTGAAGTGCCTACAGATGCCTCAGATGTTGAAGTGCCTACAGTGCACAGTGGTTTGAAATTAAAACATAATTTTATATATTTTTTGTTCCGATTAAAACTGTTTAAGGTAAGTAAGGTAAGTAAATAACTCATAATCAAGTAAAAAATGTAGTTAGTAAAAATGTGGTAAATATGTATAGTTTTTATTCTACATAGTTAATATTTATTTTATTTTATTGATTGTGAATCATATGCTCTTTAATAACTTTACAAACCTTCTTTATTTTAAAATTTGTCTCTGTATTTCAATCAATGAATTTAAAGATTCTTGGAAATAATGTTTAAACAGAAATGAAAGCTGTTCAACATCGCAGCATTTATAGAGTTGATCAGGGTTCGATTGCACGTCAGGTTTGAATGGCTGAAACTAAAAAATGCCTGCTTTTTATTGGTGGCTGGCTTACGGTTTTAAAGTTGTTGACTCTTGCATTGCAAGTACATTTGCAAGTGCTTCGGCATGCGATAGAAATCGGTCTATACTCAGTTTTATTCACACTAAAAAACAAAAACGTCTAAAATGCATGAGAGTTTGAAATATTTTTGTGCCTAGTAATCTGCTGTTAGCTAACAAGTTAGCAATTGTAACCTAAAAAGAGGAAACAGTCAATTGGAATTTGTTTTATTGAGTAGATAAGAAAGAAAAGAAGTTTAGAAGTTTGAACTATTGATTTTTTTTTGGAATTTCAAAAGATTTTTAAATCTCAAGTTAAACAAAAATCAACAGTTCAATTTTCAAAATTTTAGTCTTTATCATTGCTGAGTTTACTTTTGAAAGTCTTACATTTGAATAACTTAAGAAAGTTTTTCTTTGTATCATAAGTATCTATATATAATAAGGTGACGGTGCCAGTAATTGACCGTTTAAGAGAAAAAATTCTGTATGAATGCCATACCTTTGAGATTGTTTTCCAAATATATAGTCTTAATAGATCTAATAAATTATTATACTATCTTCAAGCATACTATTAAGAAATTTTTTACTAAGTACAATTTTTTCATGTTTTAGTAGCTGTTTTTATAAAGCATGATTTTGCGGTAGTAATTGACCATATAAAAAAACAAAAACTCAGTATTTGACCGTCCTTTGCTATAGTAGTTAAACGAAATATGTTATACGTTATGTTAAATGTCATATGTTAAACAAGAGAAATAAGAAAACCGTGATAATTTTTTTTAATTTTAGTTCAGCTAATATAATATTGCAAAGACATATTGCAATTTTTTCAAGCGATGCAACACAAATACAATACTTTATTAAAAATGAAATGTTGAGTAAGCGTTTATTGTTGTTATAAGGTTTCACCCGCGCAGGGAACACAACAAAGACAAAATTATAATTTATATATACTTTTTTTTGTGTCAACAACTACAAAATTTTATAACATATGAAATGACGAATATATGTTTATTTTTGGTAAAGCGTTTTAAAATAACATTAGTGCTGCGTTAGTGATAAAAATTTTTGGTAACATTTAATTCAAAATTTACCGGTTAAATATTCCGGTAAATTTACCGGTAAATTATAAATCGAAGGGGCAAATTTTTCATAGGAAAAAAATTTTTTTTGAAGAGAAACAAAAAAAAGTGAGAAAAAATTTCAAAATTTATCAAGCGGTAAATTTTGAAAAATTTCCGGTAAATTTACCAGAAAATTTTCAGGTAAATTTTACCTTTACAACACTAATTAAAGAACAGCAGTAAAATTTTAACGGAGCAACTGCGTTAAAAATTTACTGCGCGGAAATTTTCAACCGTTCAAACTTCTTTTACGATAAAAAATAATATTACTGAGGCAGGATTGTTTTGAAGTTAAAATTTTACTTCACTCGTTATTATTTAACTGACTTTTTAGTTTACAATTTATATAGCTTATTTTGCCGAGACGTTTAAAAATATTAACTTTAATGATGTCAGGAAATATCTAAATGACAATACTTTTCCTAAAGATGGGAATGAGAAAGGCATATTATAAAAGGCGGTGTATAAGCACTTCAAAATTTTTTTTTAAAATGTAAAATAAAAACAAAACAAAATCCTTCACCTTGAACTAAACAATAACTGGTAAAAAATAACAAACTTATTGTTATATTATTATTAGTCGAATTCTTATGCAACTTTAAAGTCACCATATATAAACACTTTTTTTTGTATTATTTTGTAACTTATTTTTGTATTATTTTTGTATTATTTGTAACTTTTTTTTGTATTATTTTTGTATTATTTTGCAGGTTTTTAGCGATTTATTGTTTATAGGAACCGCATCAAGGTATCCGTACAAAAGTAACAATAAAAAGATCGTTGTTATTCAAAACTAAGAATATAATACCAATAAATACTATAGTAAATGGAATTTTAATAATTAAAAAACAACCCACCTAAGACATAATTATTCTGTGACAGTACTTTTTTTAAAAAATTTCATTTAATGGTAATTCATATATGGTTTTCCAAAACAATAAACTAATTTTAAAAACTAATTTTCCGTCTTAAAAATGACGAGTTGAGTCTTGAAAATGACTAGTGCTTTATAATTTTTTTTTAATGTTAATTTTTTGGTGGGAGGCATATTTTTTGTGTGATTGACGCTTATTTTACGAAATATGCACACTATTAGGGTAATATAATGCTATTATTGATTTCGTTGTTAAATCAAAAAAAACACTAGTTACTTTCAGAAAAATTTGAACTATAAAATGACCTTAAGCTTTCAATAAAATTATCTCTAAAAATAAAAATCCAAAAAAATATTTTTGGTACTGTTGTGATGCTGTGTTTTAAAAGATAAAAAGTAACTGTATTGTAAGTCATCGGTTGAAAGATAGAAAAACATACATCTCAAATTGTTTTGTCGGCATAAAACATTAGATCTTTTTTCTTTAGCTGTGTTTTACCAATTATCGAAATTACGCGCTTATATGTTGAAGTGCCAACAGTGCACAGTGGTTTGAAATAATCAAAAAGTGGCATTAATTTTAAATTTGCGAAAATTGAAGATAAAAAGTTCTGAATATGCAAGATTGTTGCAAATTTGTCAAATTTTCATGTTCCTAAAAGATTCTCCTTTTTAGAGCACCATACACTTCTCCACAGATGCTCAAAGTTGCTATTTTTTAAGGAACAACTATTTAGTGAAAAAGCTACAGTTTCGTACTTTTATTTTATTTCTTAACCACATATGCAAACTTCCATATATTATATATCAATCGGAAGAATATTAATTAGCCTGTCAGAGTTTAATGTTAAATATTTTATAAGTATACATTTCATGCCGTAAAAATGCAGAGAAAGACAAGATTTTTGACTAAGAAATAATAGCATTTTTAAATGAGACTATAATTTAATTCTGTATGTTTCTGTAAAAATCTGATTCCCTATGGATATACTTTGACTCTTCTTTTTTTATTCCAATATAGATTTTAATGCCGCTTGGACCCGTTCAAGAACAACTATTTTGAATTTAAAAATGTTTTTACTTTGATTTTTTTTATACATTAGGCATGGCAATCATTTTCAATCAAGTTACATTATTTTAATAAAAAGATATATTTTTGGAAACTGTAAGACCTACTAAATACATAACCTCAAATTACTTCCTTTAGATTAGTATAACATCAAAGCTTAAGCAAGATGAACGAATTTCTAAAAAAATATTTTTGTCATTTTAAAACTGTGTCAATAAATAATAAAGTACAAACCGTTTTAAATAAGCTTAAAGAATAAAGACTTTAAAAAATAAAGACCTTTGTGACTGGTGATGTTATTAAAATGTCGGAAAATTTAAAATTTTCGGAGAAGAAAAATGTTATAAAAATTGAAGGTTCTCAAGAAAAATAATTAGAAAAATTATTAATAACATTACAAATCACGTTGAAGCAAAAACAGATAGATGTTCCATACCCTAAGTAAAAGTTTCAGAGAAATTCAATTTCTTAGTTAGAACATGAATATAGTCTTGAATTTAAAGGAGTTATCTGAAAATTCTCAAACGTATTAGAAACGCAAGAATTAAAAACCTGAATATGATACAAAGTATAAACTTTAAACAACAATACACAGCCAAACAAATAGGTAATAAGAATTATAATGCGCATTCTACAAGATCAACTTTTGCCATATGATATCAATAAAAACATTGAAAAAAAAAAAGAAGAAAAATGTCTCTAGAATAGGGGTTGCTTTTCTAATAAATTATGGTTTCACTAAGTCTCTGTACATTGCAAAAAGATTGGAAGGTAACAAGAGAGGTGAAGATATTTATCCGCCTTGCAGCAATATTCTGAAATATAAAAGAAAAGTACACCAAATAAAATGCATATATCTGACCTAAAGGCAAATTTGTTTCATTACAAAATCTTCTGATACATACTGTTCAAAGAATAATAGATTTACAAGAGGCGCAAATTATATCTAAAATTACTAATAAAGAAAAAGACTCAATTGGCTTGATGTTTGGCGTAAATATGGGATTTAATAGAGCCAGAATTTTTGCCAAAGCAATCAAAAATTTAATGAGTTATTTAAAAGTTTATCAAAAGATTTTTTATTTCTGTTACAACCGTACCTTTAAGAATTCAAACCTTCGAGTGGGATGTGTTTTGGGCACACTCAACTCCTAATTCTGTTAGATTTTGCAGAACAATAATATTAAAGTATGATAAAAAAATTAAATAACTTATTCTCGAAACAAAAAGTTTTGTTGAACGACAAATAAGCGAATTTTCTAATACTATAATATGGCTATTAAATGAAAAAGTTTCTAATACAATAATATGGCTACCAAAAAATGCCAATAGCAGTTTATCTAATAGCAAATAAATACTCAGCTACAATTATGAAGTTTACTTAAAAGTAAAATAATTCGCAACTATTATTAAATGATGTCAGTGCATATATTTTGCATGTTTTTTCTTATTCGGCAAGTCTCCTTAATTTGAGAATTCCTCTTCAGTATTTTCTTTAAATATTCAACTATTTAAATTTCCTTTTAAGCTAATATTTAGTATTATAATAATTCAGTATTTTATTTTAAAAAATCAACATTTTAGGTTTTCTTTTTAATCTACCAATTTAATTTTACGTATGTTAAGGAATGTTTAAAAATAAAAAAATTGGAGCGTGATTTTTAGCATTGAATAAAAATGACTGTCATGTTTTATGTAAGAAAAGCAAATCAACAATTTATGTAGAAATATTTTTGAATTGAAAAAATTTATTCTGAGGCGGATCCGGCCGGCATTAAAATCTATATTGGAATAAAGGAACAAGGGCCGAAGTTTAAATATACGAATTAAGATTTTTACTGAAACATACAAAATTTAGTAAAACTCACATTCAAATAGGCTATTATTTCCTAATCTAAAAAGTTGTTTTTCTTTACATTTTTATGGCACGGAATGAAATTTTATAAAATATTTAACATTAAACTCTGAAAGCCTGATTAATATTCTTTCGATTGATATATAATATATGGATGGTCACAGGTGTGCTTTAGAAATAAAATAAAAGTCTGCAATTATTGCTTTGATTTTGAAAATATGATTAATTTACAACAATCTTGCATAATCAGAACTTTTTAGATCGGATTTTCGCAAATCTAGAATTAATGCCACTTTTTGATTATTTAAAACCACTGCGTAGTGTAAAAACGTTTTTATTGTTAACAATAAGTTAATATATTGCAAAAAACGTATTGGCAAGGTGAGGAAAACTTATTTTACTGACAGAAGTTTTGAAATTATTTAAAAGGTTTTACTTAAACAAAATAAAGTAATAAAGCAATATTCTGTGTTGTGCTTTTTGTGAACTAACACAGCAATTTTAATTTCGAAAATACGATAAATTATCCGAAGGTTAACTACAATTCAAAATAATGTAAAAATTTCATACAAATAATTTTTTTTTATTGTAGGTGATTGTCGTAACAGATCGGGAAGTACAACTAAAATTGCTAAAGAAGTCCATGAAGGTCTTGAAACTTCTGAAAACCCTGTTTCATTAGTTAGCCACTTAGGCATTTATGCTGTGAGAAAGCAAATTTTTTCAAGATTTTTTTGCATTCATTTGTGGAGAATATCACTAAACATGTAGCTCAATGTGAACGATGCCAAAAAACCTCTTACAAAAACCTAAAAGTGTCTCCTGCTTTAAAACCTATTAAAGTAGAACAACAAGTTATAAAACAAGTTTGTTAAGATTTAATTGAATCACCTGAATCAAATGGATTCAGTTATGTAATAGTCCTTATAGATTGTTTTCATAAGTGGACTGAGGCTGAATCTTTTATCTACAAAACAGCAGTGTCAGTAGCAGCTTTTTTCTATTGAGTTATTTGCATGCATGGTTGTTTTCAAATACAAATTAATGACCAAGAACGTGAATTTGTAAACTCAGTACCCATTTCACTACATGATCTGACAGGCGTTCAGCAACGTGTAATCTCTGCTTACCTTTCACAAACCAATGACATTGTGGAGAGACAGAATCAGACAATTGAGAAAGCAGTTATTAAGGTCTTAAATGAAAATATTAAAGGTTGAGCCTCTGTTTTAGATACTGTAAAAATACTAATAAGAAATCTAAAAAGAGAAAATAGAAAAGGTTGGGAAAATAACTTTCTCTTGGCTTGGTCCATATGAAATACTTAATATTTTGTCAAACTCTATATGTTTATTAAGAAAGAGTTAAGACTAACAGTTAAACTCTATATGTTTATTAAGAAACAGAGAAAAATACGTTAAAGAAGAAATACTCTCTACATCAGATTAAACCCTTTGTCGAAGAGAAAAGTAATTCAAAATTGTGTTGTTAAACTTGTGAGTGCAAATATCAGGATTAATGTTAACGTAATCCCAAATAATGAAACATCCCCACAAAGAAATTTGTCAAAAAGTAGCAAAAAATAACGTTTAACGGTTAACGGCGTTTCATTAGTTTCTAGACTTTTATAGAGTGCGTTCTCAAAAGGCACATTTAAGCGAGTTAAAACTTTTTTCATTTTGGAGTTTAACTATTATTTATTATTTTAAAAATATTACATAATGAATCATCTTAAGATAAAGCTTAAGCTTTATTTTATTTCAGCAGATTCATTTTTGATATTTTATTTTTTAGAAGGAAAATAAGCGTAAGGATGAGGCCTTATTATTTTTTATGCAACAAAAAACTTTTACTACTGCTATTTCCAAAAAATTGATATTTATTATTGATTACTTTGAAATTTTTCTGATGCTGTTAACTACTTTTGTTCATTTTTAGAAAATTTAGAAAAATAAACTGAAATTTTGTGCAACCCTGATATGGCATGTCACATGTTATTGTATGTAAAGGTTAAATTATGTTATGAGGGTTACAGTTCGTATGAAAAATATAAAGGTAAAGAGTACTTTTTGTCTATTTATTTTTTGTTTACTTTAAATCTTTTTAAATTTTCTCGTGTCATTTTTAAAAGTTTTATTTGCACATATTAACTTTTTGCATATATGCTTCTTTGAAAAGTATGTGTATGTGGTAATAGGAGCTTCAAAGTTATTTTATCAATGTGTTTTTATAATAATATAAAGCGTTTTTTTATTGCTTGTGTATGTGTTAATATGTGTTATATAATTGTTTTATAAATGTATTTAAATATGTATATAAGGTTAAATACTATTGTGTTTATAGTTGGAACATTTGTTAATATTATGTTGTTTCCATGATTTCAAAGTGCTGTGACTTGGTAAACGTGTAGAGCAAAATTTGTTAACCTTGCCAGCCAGGTGATGTACTTATAGCAGAGGGTTACACGACAGTGTTTAGTGTCAAACTGTCACTGCTTTAGTCAAGGTGTTTTCAAGCCTTTATTATTAACTATTCAAAAATACAAAATAATTTATTTTATTAACATTTTGCGCTATATTGTTCTTATTTTTCCGTTATATATGAATGTTATCTTGCTTAAGTTATGTTATATACATATTATATAACCTTATGGTGTGTGCTACTGTGTGTTGTTGCTGTGATGTTTAATTGTTATCTTTTGAGTTGATAGACATTTGGTTTATCTTCAATTTGGTGTCTGTTGTTAAAAATGATAAAAAGGTATTTTTATTAAAAATCACTGTTTTTAATCATTCAATAAAAGCCAATGCAAATTATGTTGCCATATATACAATTTGTTTTATCTCACTTTGATTTTTTGTCTTTAGCGCTCTTTAATGTATGATTTTGCTATAAATATTTTGGAATCACGATGTTCCAGTATAAACTATTTTGTAAAAGCTATCATAAAATAGTAATTTTTTACAATTACTCTCTGGTAAATCACAGCAGCCTTTCTTTTCTAAAAATTTATTTTGAAGAAATAATACTTAAGTTTTCAATAAAGGGTTTACAATGTTTTTTTTTTCAATTTTTCTTTGTTAGCAGTATGTTTATTATTATAATTGTATGTTTTTAATAATTTTTTTTATTATAATTTGTTTAGTAATTTTTTACAAACATCTCCTTGCTGATATATATTTTTTTTTTAAAGTCATATGGTTATTTCATAATTTACTTTTAATGACAGTTTGTTATATATAAAAATTATTTGTGTGTGCTAGTAGAAAAAGATATATATAGGAAAGATCACAATCTACAGAATTTGTTAAGATTTTTGTTTCTAATTTAATTAAAAGTGAAGTTTAAATTACAATCTTAGGCTAGAAGCAGATATTAGTTTAGAAAATGGAAATATTAATTGGCAAGTTAATCGTTGCAGAAATGAAGGAGAAAATTGAGAAGAGGATTGAAATGCTACTTGGCATGTAGCAAATTCTTTGAACCCAAATGAGAAGAGCTTGGTTGGACGAGTTGGAAATAATTGTCAGAGAAATGAAAGAGATAGGCGATATATAATAAATAATCGACAAATTGGTAGAAATGCTGCTCGGCAAGCAGCAAATAATTCAAACCCAAATAAGGAGAGCTTGGTTAGGCGAGTTAAAAATAATCGTCGGAGAAATGAAAGAAATAGGCTTAGACTATATTAAATTAATAAGCAATGAAATGCTAGAATTGTTGCTAGATATAAAAGAATGCATTCTATAGCAAGAACTAATAACATTCCAGTTTGTAATTATTTAGGAGAAATGAATTATATTTGTCAGCATTGTCGTGGTAAGAAATTTCCTGAGAAAAAACATTTTTTAAATTGTCTAGATGGAAAGGTAGTTATGTCGCAACATTTACAATTTTTCCACAATATTAATTTAAAGGAAAACATGCAGATGGAAATGCAAATATGAATTTTTTTAAATTTATTAGTATGTATAATGCCTCTCAGTGTGTATGGGGCGTAAAAAAGACGTCCTTTAGACGTTCCATTAGCGTCCGTCCGTCACATTTAAATTTTAAATGTTTTTTGAATGTCTTTTTTGCGTCCATAAAATTTTGTCTAAAAAAGATCCAGAATGCTTTATTAAATCAAAATTAAATTAGTTAAATCACGTAATCATCAAGACATATATATATTTTTTTAATTGAAAACGCATTATTATAAAAACATTAGTAAAAGGAACTTTCAAATGTTAAAGGAGTTTTTTATGGCATCTTGAATTCACAAATGAAAAGCCACTAGTAGACAAGTTCATGCTATTTATATATATATATATATATATATATATAGTTTTTATATATTTAATTACTTAAGAATTGTGTAAATATTGATACAGAAATTGATACAGATGTTTAAAGAAGTAGTTTAAAACTGAATATATGATATACTATACATATTTATACCAATTATATACTTGGTTCTTGATAAAGTATATCAAGAATAATACTTGATATGCTATATCAAGAACCAAGTTCTAACTGTTTAAAAAATTGAGACATTACAGAATCTCATAATGAATCATATTTTTTAAAAGAAAAACCGATAATTAGGTACGGGTAAATCCGGATTTTCCGGAGCCGTTTTTTGGCCAAATTCTGTGACACGTTTTTTCAAGTTTGTTGAAAAGTTGCATGGTATGAACTTGTTTCGCTCTGTTATTTTTTAGAAATATCTATCAACATAAAAAACCATACTTAGGCCCCTTAATTTTATACTCTATTTAGGTAAAAAATTTATTTGTTTTTTGGACATTGACTATACAGTGGCGAGCAAAATAATAGGTGCGAACCAAAAAATTAAAAAATACGAGAATGTCTTTGGAACAAATAAAATAAAAATTTGAATTTTTATTAGAAATTCTATTTTGTTTTATATATATTATATTTATTATATTTTATTTATATAACATAAATAAATAGAAATTAATAAAAATTAAGTTATTAAATATATATAATATATTTTAATTTAAAAAAAATAAATTCCACACCGAGCAAAATAATAGGTGTAAAATAAAAAATGAAGATAGAAGTCAATAGGGTTGCAAATTATTTATATTTTGTTGCATACCCTTTATTTTTTAATACTTCCGTGCGTCTTGACGGCATTGAATCCACTAGTTTTCTGCAAACTTCTACAGGAATGCTTTACCAAGCCTCCTGGAGCATCATCCAAAGTTCATTTCTATTTTTTGGATTTTATCCAGAAATTTTAAGTTTTAACTGTCTCCATAAATTTTCAATAGGATTTAGATCCGGTGACTGAGGTGGCCATTCTAAAACTTTTACATTATTGGTCGTAAACCACTCTTTCGCAGCATTGGATGTATGCTTTTGGTCGCAGTCCTGTTGGAAATGCCAAATTATCGGCATATTTTCTTCGGCAAATCGCAACATGACATTAGTATGTCTACGTATGTATATTGGGTCATAATATTTTTGATCCAAAAAAGTGGTCCCACACCGTACCAGGAAAAGCAACCCCACACCATTATATTTCCTCCTCCGTGTTTCACTGTTTTCGCAGTGAAGCGAGGTGAAAGTTCTTGCTTTGATGGTCTTCTTACATACTGTTTTCCATCAGAATTAAATAAATTAATCTTAGTTTCATCACTCCACAAAATATTACGCCATATTTTGGTCATATCTGGTCCCCGCCAAGCAATATGATTTTTTGCAAAAATTTTTCTTTTCATAATGTTCTTTCGACCAAGTAATGGTACTTTCCTCGGAGTTCGAGCTAGCAACTTAATTTCTAAAAGCTTTCTTCTAACTGTCCTAACACTAATATTTTCATTAATTTCATTTAAAATTTTTGTTGCCGGCTTGAATGGGTCTTTTTTTGAAGTAATTGTAATGTGATCATCCGTACACTGACACGTTTTGCGTGGTCTTCCTCTATTCTCACGTTATTTTTCTGGTTTTAAGGCATTTGTAACTTTATTTTGAGAACATCCCATCGTAACTGAAATTTCCTTGTAAGTTTTTCTTTGTTTTCTTAAATTTCTAATAAGTTTTCTTTCTATCGCTGTGCAATGTTTTCCTCGTCCCATTTTATATCTAAATCTAATTCAATACAAATATAATATATTATTATTTTATATAAGTTGCATAAATATTGACCTTACCTTTATATCAACAACAAATAAAAAAATTAAGATGTTTTTAATCCTGCAGCAAACAGGTTAAAATAAACACACACCTATTATTTTGCTCCACCAAATTTGTAGGTTAAATATATAAATAGGGTATTCTTCTCATAATTTAATAAGAAATTGAAAATATACTGCTCTCTTTTATAATAAAATAAGCATAGTTTGTGTAGCAATCAGTTCCTAGATGTCACTTTTTAAAATATACTGTAAAATGTCAATTTAAGTGAAATTTATTATTCACACTTATTATTTTGCTCGCCACTGTATATCGAAGGAATGCTGGTTCATTTTTCTAATGCATTCTCTCAACTTTAAAAATCTTATTTCCTACAACCTGCCAACTGCCAAATTTTATTGAAAAAAAAGTATACTCAGGCATCTTAATACTATACATCGCTTAGGTAAAAATTTGCTTGTTTTTCGGACATTGAGTATATATCGACGGAATGCTGTTTCATTTTTCTAATGTATTCTCTCAACTTTAAAAACCTTTTTTCTTACTATCTACCAAATTTCATTGAAAAAAAAGCATACTCAGGCACCTTTATACTATTCTCCAATTATTTATTTTAAGCTTCAATTACGCGATACACTCGCAGTGAGGAGGGGTAGAATGTACTTTTATTAACAATAATGATGTTGAATATAGATAATTTAATTTTAATAAATAGTTGTAATGTAGTTAGCAATTGCAATGTCACTATATTTGCGATTATTTATATATGTTATTTTTTTATTTATAAAAATTAACCCTTTTTTTTTTAACTATCATGGGGTCAAAAAGGAAGTTTTTTTTATGGTGAATGCAAAAAGTATTTGACTGCTAATTTTTAATTATCACAAAAAGACATTGATTCTAATACAAAACGTAATACAGTTTAAAATTACATGTAAAAATCAGGTTAGGAGTCTCATAAATAAATCATTGATTGGCCTAGATATTTTAACAGGGCTGAGGACAGTAAGCGTTTTTTTAACTTTTGCAACGAACATTTTAAAACCATATATCAAGTTTGCCTAACATTGTATTATCGTCAGGCTCCTCAGATATTTCATATAATAATATGAATATTTTATCTCATTTAACTAGTGGACCGTCAACATTTGCAGGTTATAGAAAACGAGACGTAACTAAACATACATTTATCTTACTTGTCTTCTCGGTTAGCTAACTATTACAATGAACGTTCGAGCAAGATAAATCTATTAAAAGCTGAATTAAACAGGATGCTAAATCAACCACATGTTCTAAAACAAAATGCCAAACGAAAAGAAAATATAATTAAAGCTTAAAGGGAAGAAATACAAAACCTGAAAAAACTCACACAAAAAAAAAAATTACGGTGACCAGATTCGTCAATTTAAAGTTGAAAAAAAAGATTTTAAATTATATGAAAAGCATAAGTTGAGGCAACTCAAAACTAAGCATAATGCCGTTGTTCAGAAAAGTAACAGGGTAATTGCTAGTTTGGAGAATATTTTGCTTTAGATTAAGGAGGAAAGGAATGTAATTATGCCAGATGATGAAGAAACATATTCATTACAAGTAACATTTCTTATGTTATGAGCAAAATAGGGCATTATATGGTTGTTATTTTTAATAACATTTCTTATTGAAGTACTTTTGAGCAAATGGCTCGTGAACTTGGTAGTATTTCAGATTTGCAAGCAGTAGAGTGGGCTCTGCATAAAAATATTCTTACTCTTGGGTTTGATGCTACAACACAAGAAGGTGTCCACATTAATAGCATTAACTTAACATCTAAAGATAAAGGACTTATCATTGCTCTAGATCAGTTACCAGGAGCAACAGCATTTGATTATGAAAGTCATATATGCACTTCAATTTATAATATGGCATTTGTTTGTTTCGATTTTTAAAAAATTTGCTTTAATGAATGCCATTCTTTTATAGAAAATATATCTAACACAATGTCGGATAGAGTTGCAGCCGACCGTCTTACTTTAAGCAAAGTTTGTGCAACCTAGGGCAAGAATTAGAATGAGCTGAACTGCCATTTACACCCTCTTGACACAATTGCAGTTTCATGTCGCTGAGCGTTACAGTCTCTTGAGAGTGACAGTTGCCAATTATTTGGAAATAATTGTATGGCAGTTGTGTGAGCCATGAGCAATATAAGGTTTATCGACGTCAAAGGTTATCCTAAGGGATTTGTAAAATTTTTAGATGAAAGCGATCTACCACGAAGGATTTTTCGTAGATATTGTGGAAATAGGCTTCATATTCTTTTTCATACTTTTTTCATTTTTATGCAACATTACTGTAAATATAAAAATTTCCTCACTGTTGGAACAGTAAAATGTAATTGTTTGCAAGCAAATCTGAGAGGGGCATTTTGTAATAAAACTTCCATAAAAGAAAGTGGTGCTTGCATTATTTGGAAAACTTCTTACTGGGCCTTGGATGAAAAAGTTTTTTGTTTCAGCTGATTATGCAACTTTTAATCATGTTTCTGTTTATCAGGTAGTGAAAAATAAGTTTTGTTAATAATTGCAAATTGTAAATCTAATCCAAAATATTAGATGTTATGTATACTTTAAAAGCAATCTTGCCATTTTGTTTTTTATATGCCATTTTTTTATTTTATAAAGTTTTTAATGGTAAATAATAAAACATGATAAAATAATACAGTTGAAAGATGTTTTATTTTCAGTATGAATTTTTGATTATTGTAAAAAGGTTTATGCTATTTTTTTTCATTGTTCTTCTTTTTTTAATCATTTATGTTTGTTCTCATAAATTGCTTCATTTGAAATCAACAAGATTAAGTTATAGTTTTTATATTTAGAAGAAAAGAATCAAATAGGTTTATTTTAATATGAAAATCTGTTTAACCTTGTCTGAAAAAGTTTGTTATTACACAGTGTATTAAAATAGTTGATCTGTGTTTAGCAAAAAAAGAACTGAGCTTAGAAAAGGTATTAGTCTTTGATTTTTCCTGTTTTTTTCTATTATTTAACGATAAAAAATATTGACTCTTTTAAAACAACTTTTATTTTAGCGGTAATAAAGCAGCAGATTGGTAAAAATATTTCATTTTAATTTTAGAATTAGCTAATTAGTTTTTAACTAAAAGCAGTAATATTGCCTTTGTTTCATTAAAATTTTTTAGCTTGCAAAAGAGAAGAACTTGGTGGATAAATTTAAATAATGTAACTTTTTTTTTTAATGAATTTGTACTAAATAAACATAATTTCAAAATTTTTAATTTTCATTTATTATTTTAACTGCTGGAGAGCATTTACTGCAGTCCGGTATTTTATTTATTACTCTATTTGTTTGTTTTATAAAATAAATTTACAGGTCAACAATATATTTTTATGACATTTATTCAGTTTACTTTAATTCTACCAGCTTCTTTAACTTCATCCCTGCCATCTGGCGCCCAGAGTGGAAATCAGGTCTTCCTCGGTGTTTCATTAACTGATTTTTTTTATTTTTTATTTATTTTCATTTTTGAAAAACTCTTTTGATGAGTTTGAAATGAGTTTTTTTTTTATATGAAATATAGGGTTGTCTAGGAGTTTAGCTTGGCGCCGAAGCCACCCTGGGAAAAATCTAAAAGGGCCTTACGTATATAGGCCCAGAATAGAGCTAAAGATCTCCCTCAATTTAAATACAAACCTCCTAGTGGCATAAGGGGTGAGAGATAAATTAAGAATGGTGACGTTTTCAACAACTATATATAAACTTTTTAATAAGTGCATGCAGATTCACATTTTAGTTAATCTATATACACTTATTGATAGGTGTATGTATAGTGTGCATGTTTTTATTGATAATGTTTATATTTGTATATATAGTCTTTTTGTATATTAGGTTTTTGTGTATAGTAATAAGTTTTTTTTTTTAATGTAAAACTTGTGTTTTTTTATAAATATTATTTATCTTTACAAAAAGACATTACTTAAGTTTTAACCCACCATACCCTAGGTGTTTGGGGTGGAGAGCTTTAGATTAGTACTCTTTTGTTCCTTCTTCGCGCCTATCCCTGAAATTCTTTCTTTTTTTTGATGTTAAAATTTATGCATTTAGATATGAAAATACAAAGTAACGACTTTGATGTTAGGTTAGAGGGTGCAGCTACAGCTATAGAGGGTGCACATAAAGGACTTCTAGCGTGTCAACGAAAATATCTAAATCATGTTTGACGTAGTACCCTGTTAGAATATATTAAGAAATACTTATAAAAATTTTAAATTTCATTGAAATTATGATATTTTCTTTACAAAAATTGACATTTTTTAAGATAATAAATTGTTTTTTAGACCCCCTCTTGTGCCCTTTAAACATACTTTGTATACAGATGTTGCCCTTTGTAAAACCTTTCTTTTAACACCAAGTTGTATGTATTTTGATAAGAATTGACAAAGTTATGACAATTTAAGTTAAGCAAGATTTCAAGTTTGATCACAGTTTCTTTAAGAAATCCATATATCAAAAAATCAGTACTTAAAATACCATAAGTTTTTGAAGACTTTTGTTCAATTCTAATAGTTTTTTCACCTTTAGAATACTGAACTAAAGACCTTAACAATGATATATAACAATCTAGTGTTTGATAAATTAAAAATTTTATGTCACGTACCTACTATTAATGATCCAGAGAGTTTAACCTAATAATTCAATAGAATTCAATATCTTTATTTGACAACTTTTAGATTGTGCTATTCAAATAATTAGACCAGTACATTTGTTAATGAACTTTTTAAAATATTACAAAATCAAGGTTTGGAACTTCGCGAAGATGCAAGGAAAATTTAAAAAAATACCTATTGGTATAACAATGTTATACCTAAAGGTGTTTTTAAAATTTCCCCTCCATCTTCAATATAAACAGTTATTGACTGTTCCTGAAAGGTGTGATTGTAATTACTCTTATTTTAGGATACAGGCAGGTATAAGGATATATTTTTTTTATTTTATTATTGATGGTTTACCTATATTTTATTTCTCTAGTAAACAATTGTGGCCAATATTAGCTTGCTTTGATTATTTTAATATTTGTATCGTTGCCATTTATTTTAATGAAACCAAGCTTTATTCAGTAACTAAACACATACTTTTTCTTTGAGTTAAGACAGTAATATAAAATGGTTTTCTATATAACAAAAAATATAAATGTAACTGTCAAGTCTTTATTTTTTGCGATGTTCCAGCTTTATTGTTTTAAAAAACTCAAAATGGTTTCAAGTTTTGTGAAAAGTGTTCCGTTCATGGAACTTATAAAGTAAAAATTGTGTTTAATAAGGAAATTTTCTACCCATCGATCTCTTATTTAATCAACTGCTACAACTGGTTTAACTTTTTTAAATTAAACTCGTTTCTTAGTGACTTATCCTTCTCTTTTGAAATTTGAATTATCTCCAAAAAAAAATCACACAAAAGAATTAAGACATTACTTGTACCAGACATGTCAAAGTCAGCTTTAAATAGTCCTTCAGAAGATAGATGTAATTTTTTTATTTATAATAAATTATTTATTTTATTTATTGTTCTTTAAAAATTCGAATAAAGGAAATTGTAATTAAAATCAAAATTTATATCTATTATTTAATAAAATTTATTTTTAGTTACTAATCCAACTTCAAATAAGAATGAGTAAAATTTATTTAAAGATGGAAGTGAATTAATACTTTTTTCTGTATAAATTAATTTTTGATAATTTATGGTTTTTAATTTTATTACTTAGTAAAAAAATATATAACAAAGCAAACATTTAAAAAAGAGTTTCAGTGGACCTATATAGGTATTTAGGTGGTTGCAGTTTTGGTCATCATATACTTAATGGACCATTAGTGGCAGCAACAAAAACTGGATAACATGAATAACCACTATATCACAAGTTGGAATGAAATCGGCCATGTAAGTAATTTACCATGTGAACAATGAGTTTAACTATTCAAAATGCCTAACTAGGTCCACTGCAAATCCACGACAACAATGTTTGCTGAGAAAGTTTCAATATGCAATCATTTTTTTGTTTAAGTATTTTTCAGTTTTCCCAATCCACCTTAAAAACCCTAAATATCCTTGGAAAAAAATCCTCCTTAAAAGTCCTTAAATAACCTAAAAAAATGTTAAAATTCGACTGCTTTCCTTAATTTACTTATTTATATATTTTTTTTTTCTTATTAATTAATAATTTAATTATAAACATATATATGTATTAGTCAAATATATGTTGTACTTAGTAATAGTATGCTACATTATTTTTTTGTATCTCATAAACTCATATTACATTTGTATGTACTTAAATATGCGTTTAGAAGTCTATAATTGATATCATTGAAGTTTTTATATTTAATTTTGTTTTAAATTTAAAAAAATTTATTTGACGAAATGTATTTAAACCTAAACTTGATTTTTATTTTTGCCTCGCCTTTAAAAAAATAAAACATTGTTTTTAGCTATGGTTTATTTTATGTAATGGTTAATGTAATATAGTTTACTTAATGATTAAATAAAAAATTCTAATACGTTTGCAACTCTATTTTTTGAATTAATTTTAATACGATATTTCAAGGGAGTTGTCAAGTATAGTATATATCGTATGTATAAGTATAGTATAGTTTTTTGTATATATATTTATAAGTAACACCTTTAATTTATTCAGTTCTCTCAAAATTTGAAAGTGTGTAATTCAAAATAAAAAAGTTTAAGATTATATGAATCGATGTATACAAAAACGTTCTAAGTCATAAAAACTATTTTTCCGGGGAACGAGAAAAAACTTATTAAATCCAAAATCATTACTTTAATGAATTCAAAAAAAAAATCTTGGTGCTTTTTGACATCTTTAAATATTAGATTTGTTAAAGTATATATCAAAAGTTGTATATTTCAAAAGTTATAACATAACATATAAGTTATAACATAACATATATAAGTTATAACATAACATATAACATATATAAGTTATATAACATATATAAGTTATATAACATATAACATAAGTTATATAACATATATATTATTATATAATATATATAATATTATTATTATAATATATAATATATATAACATATATATTATTATATAATATATATATATAAGTTATATAACATATAACATAAGTTATATAACATATAACATATATAAGTTATATAATATATAAGTTATATAACATATATAAGTTATAACATAACATATAACATATATAAGTTATAACAAAAGTTATAAGTATATTTCAAAAGTTATAACACACATATATATATGTGTGTTATACATAGTTAAAGTTGTCTGACTTAAAAATAGTTTTTATGGCTTAGAACGTTTTTGTATACAGCGATTCATATATGAAGTCAATGTTAAATCTTTAAGTTTTACAAAGGTTAATGTAACTCTTATTTTTTCTTGTAATAATTATCTTGGAAGTTATTTTAACTATATTGGTTTTTTTTTCCTAACAATTTTTTTTTTTACTCTACAATACTCAAAAGAGCTACCTAGTCAGTTCAGCCAGAAAAGAAGAGCATTTAAGATTTCCCTTTTGAAGGATGAAGTTAATAAGATTTTAAATTAGTTGATTATATATATATAAATATATTTATATATATATATATATATATATATATATATATATAAATATATAAACTAAAAAAGCATATTTTAATTTTTAATTAACAAATATATAGGCTCGTTTAATTACTTACTTAATTAAAGAATGATGCAATATAAAAAACGTTTTAAAATTGAAAATTGTTTTGATCTTTACTCGTGCGATTCCATCGCTGAGTTTCTTAAATGTGATCAACCACTTTTCAATTCAAATGTTGCGAAAAAAGTGTTAAATTTTCTAATAATGGTTGAATGTTTAGTTTTCTTTATAAGGGTAAATTATTATCATAAGTTACAAAAAAAAATTTTGATCTGTAATTATATACATGTTGTATAATGTTGTATATATATAGTAACGGGTGATGCGGAAGTTGTCGGACAAAATTAAAACGTCAATAACTTATTTATATAAAAAAAAAAAAAAAAACTGCTATTATAACTTTTTTAAATTAAGCATTTATCTTTTAATAAAAATATATTCTTTTTTATATGAAAAAACACCACCATCTGCAATGATCTCAATTTTGCTTTGACGCCTTTCATATGCGACTGTAAAAAGTTTAAATCAATTTCTTGTAGTTTTAGTTTAATGCGATCAATCAAAACTTGCTCTGTTGAAGCTTGCCAGTTTCCCTCGTAAACCCTCCCAAAAACTTTCAACTGGTCGCGCTTGAGGCACATTTTGTGGAATTAAATTGTTTATCAACGTAATAGACATATTGGTCCATCCAGTTTAGAAAATCTTTAAAATAATGAGAACTTGCTAAATCTGGCTAAAATAAATAGTTAAAGTCTCCATGATACTTGTGAACAAAAAGAAGAAGTCGTTTTTCTAAACATTCATTAATATAGATTGATGAATTGATCGCTACAGCCTTGGAAGTGCGAAACAATGGCTCGGACATACCACGGACAGATATGGCTTTCCACATTAATAATTTTTTTGAAAATTTCTCTTTTCCTATTAAACGAACACTTTCTGGGCGTGTCCTTTTGTTGTTTGTGTAGTATACAGAATGTCCAGGCATGTTGTTCCCTGCAAAGCAAAAGTATTTTTCGTCATCAATGACTAGAAGTGATTTTGTGTTATAGAGTTGGTTAACTAGTTTCCTGCTACTTTTCTTTGCTTTTCTTTGTTATTCTATAGTGTATTTTAGAGTCTTTTTACGTTTTCTATATTTAATATTCATTTTTTAACTGAAGACCAATTGTCGATTGATTTACACCAAATTTAATACCTATTTTTCTCTGACTGACCCCTTTTCGATTGTTGACAAGTCTCGTTAATTCGGCTTTCTATTCCCTAGTCCAGGATGTAGGACGACCAGGCTGCTTTCTATAAGAAAACGATTCAACAGTTTCAAGTCTTTTGTGGTTATCATATAATGTACTTCGAGCAAATCCTTCGTTTTCAAAATGATTTACTATTTTTTTTTTAATTAGGTTTATTTACAAAAAACATTTTTAGTCGCTTTCTAAAAGATTCTCGTTCAGCTGCATTTAACATCATTTTAAATAATTGTGTTTCAAATAAAAGTTTATAATTCATAGAATGTTTATGCTTACGCATAAAACCACAAAAACTAATTATTATGCTCAAATAATGAAATTAGGATTTGTCCGATAACTTCCGCATCACCCGATATTATCGAATTGACCATAACACTATTGAATTATCCTATCTCCAACATAACTTGCACTAAATTGCCCCATATCACTTATACGAGTGTTATCTTTTGATTTAGAAATAGAAGTTATTAAATATTGGTGGCTCATCATGCAGTGCAGTTGAGATGAGCATGCTTTCAAAGTTAGTATAATTTTCCTATAAAATGAACTTATATATATATATATATATATATATATATATATATATATATATATATATATATATATATATATATATATATGTATATATATATATATATATATATATATATATATATATATATATATATATATATATATATATATATATATATATATATATATATATATATATATATATATATATATATTGCTTCAAGTGTATTATAAATGTTCTCTTTATTCTTTTTCCCTTTATTTTTAAATACTTATCAATGCAAAAAAGAACTTTAAAATGATGTTGGCAATATTCTAAAGCGCGCACCTGATTCTAAGAGATGGTGAATGAAGTGTTCGAGCAGTTGGTTCTTGGAAATTTACAAGTAGATTAAGAAGTTTGAAAAAATAAACTTTTCAAAACTTAGCACATTTATATTTTTAAAAAGTTTAAGCGATTTTTGACTTTTTAATTATTCTCAAAAAGTTCTGTGAAAGCATAAATTTTAACCTTACCTATGAATAAATTCATGTAAAAACACGTATATTAGACGTCGAAATGAGGACGGCTAAACTAGGTTATGTAAAAACGTCATTTAGCGTTTTCATTTAGCGCTAATTCTGAACGTCCTAAATTCACAACTTTTTGATTTCTGAAAAACACGCTTTTATTCCGCCCTTAAAAGACGTCCTAATTTTGTCTTAAAAAGACGTCATATGGCGTTGCCATTTAGAACCAGTTCTGAACTTCTTAATAAAGTCGCATAAAGACGTCTTATTTACGTCTTAAAAAGACGTTCTTATTAAGTCATATAAAGACGTCATCTGGCTTTGCCATTTAGAACCGGTCCTGAGCGTCCTTAAAACGCATCTTATCGACGTCATATAGACGTCGGTGTGTCTACTGGGCTGTTTTTCTTTTGCTTTATATAAAGTTAATATTGTTCAACTCATGAATCATGGACCGCCATGTTTTAGATTATGCGGTCAAGTTTTTTATCGTATAGTTAATCTCAGGCAAAATCAAGATGTTCCACTGACATATTGTCAACTATACATCTTTGATCGACAGTTCCAGTCACTTTTAGAATGCAACAATGTGGTAATAATCTTTGCTTAAAAGATTTAAAGTTTCGATTGCAAACTTTTATTAGTGAAGAGAACCATTTGTATCTCGCATTTAAAAACATGGCTGAAGTGGAAGTTAAAGAAATTCATTGAGCAGCTTTAAGAGGTTGCTTACTCTCTGTTATAAAAATGTCTTTACTTGAAGGGCAAGAAAAACGTCGCTATAATCTCCCTTTACATGATAAAGTTGCAGTTGTATTGTACAGTTGTAACTTCAAGTACTTTAGCTCTATTTTATTTTTTCTTCTAGGAGAGTTGGAAAAAAAACTAAGTATAAATTATATGATTAGTATAGTTAAATAAATGAAGCATTAGTATCTGTACCTCAGAAGTCAAAGGTCAGTTGTTGTTTTTTTTTTAATTTTATTTTCGTCATTTTACACATTTTACAATGTTATCTATAAATTTAAACAAATATATATAATTACAAGCTGACTGGTGCAAGTAGAAGTCAAATTGACTTAACATTAAGCCCCTTTGTGAAATACAAACAAATACAATTAAATTTTACATCTTTTAATATTATATAAAAGAGTGAAGTTAATGAGTTTAAAAAAAGAAAAAATTTAGTTTGAGATTTTAGAAGGTTACAAAAGAACTTAAAGTTAAAAAAAGAAGAAATTTAAGATAAAGTTAAAATATAAAATAACAAATAAAAAATTACAAATCTGTACATATTCGTATACATATTAATGACAATCAACAACAAAAAAAAAAAATTATTTCGCTTCATATCCATATACATATTATATGTTATATTTTAGAAATTGTTCAGGAGAAAGGAAACAGTAAAATAATTAGTCTTTATATTTTATCGACTAATTTTTGAGTCGTTAACATTTAAGAGCTTTTGCGATTTTAGATTCGTTAATATTTGAGCACTACAGAATTAATTGCTCCCAACACCCATGGCCTCTCTCAGAGAGTTCTTTTAATAAGTAGTGTACTAATGGCGGTATGAATAAGCCCACCATCAAATGGAAGGCTCATCCATACCGGGATGTTGGGAGAGACCGAAGAAAAAGCAGCCACTAAAAGGCTGTAAATATCTTCTATCAGTGAAGATATTCATAACTTTTTTGTTGCTGCTTTTTCTTCGGTGATTTATTTTTATTTTTATTTTATTCAATTTTGTAATTTATTTTTTACTAATATGTTATGTTGTGTACTTGGTCTTTTTTAATAAAAATTCATTTGTTTTTCACTAATTAAGCTTAAATATAGTTAAATTGATTCATTACCCAATTATCATAATAATATGATGCAAAATCAACTTTTAAAAATAACTAACTGGTAGTTTTATTTATTGAATTTAGTGCTTTAAAAATATACTTTAAGCCAAGACAATATATTTTGCTATATAAATGCAATTTAATTTCTCAATTTTTTTTTTCTTTTTTGTTTTTATCTTTTATGTTGATTTTTTATCTTTTATGTTTATAGTTTGGCTCCTTGAAGCATTTGTTATTTTGCTTTTTAATTAAAACACTTTAAATCTATTGTGATTTCTTTCAAACTAAACTAAAGTTTACTAAAAACCAACATGAAAAAAAGTTATAAAACAACACCAAGCTGCATCATGACAGCAGCTGAAGTATTATAACAGGTTATCGAAAGCCGGTAAATTGTTTTCCAGTTGTTTGTTTTTTTTCTGTTTTTTTATGTATACTTATCTGCTACAATTTTTATTTTAGGTTTTTTATATGACGCATTAATGCAATATAAAATATCTAAGTTTCCATATTTTTTTAAGTTTCTTATACTCAAGTTTGATTGTAAATCAAATTTTTTTTTGAAAAGTATTTGTACTCAATTGCTTAGTTATTTATAATAAACTTAGTTATTTAAAAAAAAAATTATTTAGTTGTGTGCATTTAGCGTTTTTAAGAAAGTTTTCTAGTTTAAAGAAAAAAGAATCGATGGGATACCAAAAAATTATTCACTCCTGTACAATATAAGCCAATTTCATATTTATTTTAATAATCAATTAAAGTTCATGTTATAAAAAATACAACAAGAATTTAGTTTTAGTTTTTCGTCATCTTAAAGCAATATGAAATGTTATAATTTTGTGTTAGTAACTAAAAACGTATTTTGTTGAAATTAGGAATGTCGAGAAAAATGGCTCTGCCATACACTTCTATGACCTATGTCAGTAGAAAATCACTTAAATGATATTAAATAATTGGTAAACTATTTTAACTCCTCATACTTTTTAAGTGAATTTTACAAATGGTTTAATTTTTTTAATTTGAAATCGTTTTTCTAAAACGGTATTAGTTAAGGTTTCGCAACTTTAAATTGTGGAAAACAGAAACTATAAATTAATTATGTAACAGACTGATCATAACCCGTATTACGGGTTGCTTTCTGCTAGTTGATATAAATAACGTAACTGCGTTTTGTTTCCAAAAAAAGGTTTTACCAAAGATGAAATTATATTTGGTAAGTGAACCATATCAAAAGATGTATTAAGGATTGAATTAACACTGACTTATATATACACTGTTAACATCAAAAGATTTTAGAGTATTCTTCTATACAACTTAGTAATCTTATTTTTTGCTTAGTACTCATCCTTTTAGAACAATAATTGCTCAAAAAATTTTAATTACCGTTTTAACAGCAAAGATAACCGAAACTTTGAAGGCAATAAAACCGCAAAACTTTTTCTGAAGTTCTCTAATTCAAATTTATAAAATTAAAACAGTAATTTTCAAGTTAAAACATTAGCATTTATAAATTATATGAATATAAACAAAAATATTTAAAAGCTCAATGTGATTGTTTTATTACCAAATCATGCGAATTTTTAAACCTTTCTTTGCAGCAAGTGCGGATTTATATATTATTATATATATACCTTTCGAATGTTTAAACAACTAAACTGTTGTCTTTATCTTATAGTAAGAAGATTAATTTTATTCTCATGTAATGTTCACAACATAATAGAATACCATCAAAATATCTAAACGACAATAGAATTAATTATATTTAACAAAGGCATATTATTTTTAATTATATTTAACGAAGGCATGTTATTTTATATAAGGATTTGCAAATATAATATAAACTTTTATTATTTTATTTTTTAAGATTTTTATTTTATATCTATTTAAAAAATAGTGCTAATTAGTGATCATTGAAATAATTTGTGAACATTGTAAGATGTTTCATATTATTTGAAAGAAAAAAAAAAAATTGATTAATTTATTATCAAACTAAAATTATTGGTTTGACAATGGCTCTTGCTATATGAACCAAAATATCACATAAAAACGTATAATAGTATGATACTAAATATATATATATATATATATATATATATATATATATATATATATATATATATATATATATATATATATATATATATATATATATATATATATATATATCAGGAGCGGATCTGGGCTGTAACAAGTGAAGCAAATGCTACAGTCAACACATAAACTCAGTTTTTATTTTCCTTTTAATCTCTTAGATACATTTCTTTTTTTATGCAATATAGAAAAAAAAACTTTAACAAGATATGGAAGCTACAAGTACTCACAATGCTACGCTTCAAAATTTTTAGCGAAATAGCAGCTGCGCCAAGTTGTTACGGAAACATTCTATTCGAAAAAATAAAATGCTTTACTAAAAAACCCAAGTTTTTAAAGGATTTTGTCTCACAAGCCCATAAACTATTAAAGAATGTCAAACAATTTGCAGCGTACAAACTTAAATTGGACAGGGAGTCAAATAAAATGGCAAATGGACTGTAGCAACTGTAGCAAAAGTTGATCAAGTGTTGAAACAACTCTATACATACCCCGCCTAATTTATTATATGTTTTGGCTATTTAGGTACAATTTTGGCATTGACAAGCAACGATGATTTACAAGCGCTATGTTTAGGTACGCATGCGTTAAAAAATAACAACAAATTTTTGACTAACGGTCTTTGGCATAAATCAAAATAAGATTTTGAATTTTAGTAAAATCGTGGAACTAGAATGTTCTTAACGGATGATATGCATGCGCTTTAATTGCACCTTATAATGAATAATACGAAAGACACTAACCAAAAGGGTTGTACATAAGTGCCGGCTCGGCCGTAAAACCTAAAAACCGGCCAGGATAAAATTTTTTTTTTTTTTAATAAAGAAATAAACTAATATAATTATTATATAAAGCTCACAAGTTATAAAAGTATTTACGGCTAGAAAATTGTTTTTTTTTTTTTTTTTTTTAAAAAATAAATAAAGTTTTAAAAAACATAAACTAGCTTTGGATTTTTTTGTCTAAATGCATTGGCTGCAATTTTTTTTTTTTTTTTTATTAATTAACCTCCCCAAGGCCCAGAAGGCCACTACAGACTAGGAGGCTACTTAATTGTGGTTATAACCCTCTCTCAACTCTATAACTCTGAAACACGAAACTTGACGAACAAGGCCGCTGCGCAGAGAAACAACTTGAGCGCGGTACTACAAGGGACGTGGTGGGATTAACCTCGGAACCTTTCGCTTATGAAGCGAGCGCTCTACCACTACACCACTACCGCATACACATAATAATAACATAAAAGACATAAAAATGACATAAAAGACATAAAAAACGACATAAAAAAAGACATAAAAGACATAAAAATGTCTTGTGAGGAGACTGACACGGTGCGCAGGCATTATGACACCAATTACACTGATTTCCTTGTGACCATTTTAAAAATACACCAAAGAGTTTAACAGAAAACAGGATGTAACATATATCTTCGTATTCAATGTTAGCGCTCGTGCGTTGAACACGTCTAGAACGAATTTTTTAACGGTATCACTCATATATTCCGTTGAAGTAGTTTTTTATAAACGTAATGCTTTTGTGTTAAATTCTTCACGATTCATTTTGAAATTTTTTTTTTGCATTGTTCTCATGCTCACTCTGGGTATCAGGAACTGCATTGATATCGTTGTTGATTGACTTTTTTTTTTAGATTGAATTCGTTGTTGATTTCTTACTCGCCGTTGTTTGACAACACGCTTGTTTCGACGTACCTGCGTTAAGTTTATATACTTTTCAGAGGTTACTGGTGCACCAAAGTAATGTTACCCAGCTTTAATATGGTAGCATATTTTTACTGGTCAACATGAACATGTTTTTTTAGTTCATTTAATTAAACTAAATGTACATCAATTCTGGTTCCTTTTCACCAAAAAAGTATTTCATAGATGAAATAACTTTGTAGAATTGATTTGAACCGTTATTCTCAAGAACAGTGTTAGCTCTAACGTTTGCTAAACACTCAAGTACCTTGTTTTTACTTAGCATTTCCTGACGCATTAAATATAGCTTTGCGTAAACGGTAGGTTTTATTTGATCACTCTAAACAAATTTCCTTTATTTATCGGTTTCAGTGCTTCCTAGATAAAAGAATTGTAATAATTTTTCAAGTTTAATATAAAACCCACACACCTATATATTGGTTTCAGTAATTATATTATCGCTTCCTGGGTATTACAATACCCAGGAAGCGATAATATAAAAACCTAGTATAAAAACCTTACAATTTAAAATACTTTAAATAAAAGTTATAAACTCTAAATAATTTTTTTCGTAACTACTTCCTTTTATATCAAATGTAATAAGAATAACTAAAACAAATTCTAAAAACCAAAAATGTTGAGATTTTTAAATATTATTTGAAAATCTGTAATCTTCAACCTATAAAAAGGTAAACTAATATATTTCTTTTCAAAAACAAAGGTTTTTTAGTAAAATAAAAAAAAGTCAGCTTTAAGGTTGGGCCAAGCGGGGAATTAGGTTTTTTGGGCCGGGCCGGGTTTCAGTTAATTTTGGCTAAAGTCATGGAAAACCTGGAGAAGTACGGGAATTTTATTTTTTAATAAGACAGTCGAAGAAAAGATACGGAAATATAACTGAGAAGTTACTCATGTTACAATTAAGCGACTATTTTTTTGTTGGTGCTACCTATTATATTATTTTAACAATTATAAAAATATCCTACACTGTTTCTTAGGAAGGCGTGAAATTGCGCGCCATTATAAGACCATGCAGTTAGATCGCGACTTTTAAATTTCTTAAAATATGCGATAAAAATGCATAAAAACCTAAGTAAAAACTTAAAATAAATTAACAGCAAATTAAACTCTTAAAACAAAAACAAAAAAACCCTTAACGAAAGAGAAAAAAAATAACAAGTACACATAAGAAACTAAAACTCCTAATTACATTTTATCTCTTAATTGTATAACATTTGGAACAAACTTTGATCTTTTCTGTGTTTATATTAAGAAAAACGCTTTTGAATCAAGTTAGAAATTACTTAAAAAATTTATATATATATGTATATATATATATATATATATATATATATATATATATATATATATATATATATACAAATACTTTTTTTTTTTTTTTTTTTTTTTTTTTTTTTTTTTGTTTTTTTATCTTTACAATATTGTGATTCTATCTATATAACTGATACAAATTTACAATTTTTATAAAATATATATGATGGTAAGAGAAAAAATAAAATCTCACAACTTTATAGAATACAAAGAATATAACTGCAGGGTATCATTATTATTAAAAGAACGCGGGAAACTTGCAGAAGACCAGATGGTCTTGTCATCAAGAAACCGCTTTTACTAGTAATATTTTTTGTATTTTTGTTTTTACATGTTTCTAGTTTCACAAAATATAATGGTAGTTCATTTTATATTGGATTCACATATAATAAGATGTAAGATAAAAAATAATTGATAAATGCTAGATTTTGCACACATAAATATATGATTAGGCATAAATAAAATTATTTTCTATTTATATATTTTTTATATTAATATATGTTATTGAAGTTTTTTGGGATTTTCGCTTCAACGTTAATTTTGGCTCTAGTTTCAGTATTAGTTTAGTGTAAGTTCATATAATTGTTTATATTTAAAACGAATTTTTTTAGTAAGATTTTCAAACAATTTTGGTTATCTAATTTTGTAATTATGGCATTTCTGGATATCAGTTTATTATAGAGATAGGGACCGCGATATGAAATTGTGAAACGCGATAGTTTTGTTTTTCTAAACGGTATATTAAAGTTTCCTACTTCTCGAGTGTCATATCTATTTCTATTGCTTTTAAAGAAATCATTTGAGAAATGTGATGGGACAAGCCCAAGTTTATACTTCAGCATAAACAATAAGTTTTGATAAATGTTTATTCTATAGACGTTTAGTGCATTAAGGAGTTTTAAGAAAGGTTCAGCATGAGTGAATTTGTCTTTTTTATAGACAATTCTAACGGCATGTTTTTGACGTCGATAAAGTGATTTCAAATTGGATTTATTGGTACTTGCCCATGCTATATTACCATATGTATAATAGGTCTGTATAAATGAGAAATAAAGATGTTTTAGATTTTCTTGGGATAACATTGGTCTAGCTTTGTATAGCACGCCAATGTTTTTGGTTATTTTTGTATTTTAATATATATATATATATATATATATATATATATATATATATATATATATATATATATATATATATATATATATATATATATATATATATATATATATATATATATATATATACATATATATATATATATATATATATATATATATATATGTATATATATATATATATATATATATATATATATATATATATATATATATATATATATATATATATATATGTATATATATATATATATATATATATATATATATATATATATATATATTATATATATGTATGTATATATATATATATATTTATATAAATACATATTATATATACGTATATTTATATAATTAAAAAAAGGCTTATTCCAAAAAAGCATGGTTAAGGTGGAAAACCCCTCAGAAATCTAAAATTTTTGAAAATAAGTATTATTTTGTCGTTTTTTTCAGAATTTATCAGATTCATATTCAAAAAATCATTTTCGAAAATTCGCTACAGATCTTTATTAAAATAGACTTTATTGAACCCTAGTATTTAAAGCTTCCTTAACAATCGCCATATTAAAGGTGCTATTTTTTATCCTTACTAAAAAAAAGTCCAAAATCGTATTTTTTTTTCATGAATAATATATCTTATCAAGTAAATTGTATTTTCTATTGTTCAAACAAGAGAAAAGGTCTAGCCTCTTGTCTTTATGTTAACTGCTCTGTGTGTGATTATTCAAGAGAATTTTACACCTCAACCTTGAATATACAAAAAAATGTTTGATATTAATACCAGGGCTGAGTATGCAATGAGATAATGTGGTCAAAACTATTCTGAATTTTTAAGATTTGTCTTTTTAATTGACATGCCTACCCAATGACTGATAATAGTTATAATAAAATTGTTACAAAACTAATTAATGCAGTAAAATCTGCAGCTGAAGACAATATGATGGATGCTGCACAAAAATTATGAGACTTAAAGAGTAAGCTTATTTTTAATTCTACTCCATACCATGTGCCCAATGTTGCAGTATCATGTAATGGCACATGATACTGCAACATTAAGGTGATGAGTTTTATACAATCTCATTTCCCTGTATTATTTTTTGATGAGCTTTTATTTAAGATTAAATAAAATATTACATTTAAGGTGATTTGCTAAAAAAACCTCACACACAAAATTATTTTAAGAATTTTATTTATTAGCTTTTTTGCCAAGTTTTTGAAGTTACTGTAAGCAGATAAAAAATTGAACACAAGCTGTAGAGCCACATGCATACAACATTATACAGAATCATCAAATGCACAAAAAAATCAAATATTCCCGATAATGACATTAGAGAGGATGAATCTCAGTGGGAGGTTGTCCTTGTTGCGAGAGTTCCAGAATACATTGCTGATGTCTCGGATCTGTTTGAAATTCATAAAGGAAATCTCATTCCTCTCAGTTAAGTGACGGAAGACACGAGTGAGGTGGTAGAAAAATTGCATGTCATATCTCTTGCCGCCTATTTCCTTAATCTCAGTTTTACCATTGCTGAAGGCTGCTTTCAATTTATCGAAATTGCGCATTAAATCCTGCACAAAGAAATAGTCAATGTTTAGAAATTTAGTCAACCCATGGAGCTCATTGTCCATTACAACCAGAAGAAAGCGGTCTAGCACACAATGCTGGCAACTAATTAACTTCAATTTAGGGTGACCTTTCTCTTCAAACATTTGCTGCAACCGAACAACAACGCCTGTCTTCTTGCCGGTATTCACGTTTGTTGTGTCAGCAACAATCATCACAACTGATCCCCACAGGTTGTCCTTCTTTTACGCATTCTGGAGTCCTTCTGCGATTGTTTGAGCATTCCCATCTTTCCATTTTAGCGCAGTCCACTTGATTTCTTTAGATTCACCACGACCTGATATTCAAAGCCCTCAATGTGTTTGCCATCAAAGTGTATTTTTCACTTCTTCAGATGAAGCATGCTCATCAAGTGTTTCTTCACCTGAGCAGCTTGCGTGTAGATAGCCTAGTGGATTGCTGATTGACTTTGGGTTGGGATTTCAATGCCCCCACCAGAAAGCTTGCGGCACACCACTACTGCTCCTTGGGACGGCGGCTTTGAGCATGTAACAAGACGTCTTGCAATGTCTGTTGGGTTAAGCTTCCTTTTTGCTCATGGATTCTGTATTTTCATCCTCCCAAGGTCTGTCTGTATTGTTCTCGGATGAGTTCGTGCTACTTTGGGAAAAATAAGGTATTGCTAAGCTGATAGGTGTTGACACAGTTACTTCCATTGCCCTCATTCGCATGATTGGGCGGATGGTATTAGCACTAGCAGGTTTGCCAGTCGAAAAAATAAAATAACCTTTGCTCTCAATTTGTAGTTTGTAAAGATTTTCATCCTTTTCACAACCATTCGCATTTCAACGTGGTTTTTCAGGGGCATGCTACTCCTTTCGCTCAAGGTGCTTCATAATTGCCACGTACCCTCTATTTGATAGGGATTGAAACAGGACTAAGTTCTTCATCCAGGTTTTCTTGTTCTTCTACGTGTTAGGAAAGCTCTTCTAGAACGATATGTTGTTTTCAACTCAGCAACTTAAATAAATAAGGCCTTAGCGACTATATTAATTACGTAACAAATAAAAGAAACTATTATTAAGTTTTCAATTAAACAGTTATTGTTTAATACATTTTATTTCAAAAGAAGCAATTTACGATTATAGAAAATGAAAAAAGGAGAAACTAATAAAAATTATATGCTTAATTATAATTTGCAAAAAAGTTAAAAAAAACTTACCAAATAATAAAAGGATCTCTTTTTACTTAAACTATAGAGAACGAGTAATATATATATATATATATATATATATATATATATATATATATATATATATATATATATATATATATATATATATATATATATATATATATATATATAAATATATATATGTATATATATATATATATATAAATATATAAATATATATATACACACATATATATATATATATATATATATATATATATATATATATGTATATATATATATATATATATGTATATATATATATATAAATATATATATATATATATATAATATATATATATATATATATATATATATATATGTATATGTATTACATACTTAGTATATATATATATATATATATATATATATATATATATATATATATATATATATATGTATATGTATATATATATATATATATATATATATATATTTATATACATACTATGTTATATATATTTGTTATATTACATGCGAAAAAGATTGCTAGTTTTTAAAATATAAAAATATATTTGATTTTGCACACTTTAGATTTTAATATGTTTTTTTCAAAATATAGGTATGTAAGAGGGTTGTTTTTCTTAAACAAAAACTTACAATAATTTCGCATTTTTATCTACCTTATTTCAATTTTCAAATGCGGAGGTTGTACATGCGCAAATTCATCTTCCGTAACGCATAATATGAAAAAAATAAATTCTAATATAATTGCTAAAGAAAACATTTAACGTTTGATGTTTAACGTCGTTTCATTAGTTACTAGGCTTTGATAGAGCGCGTTCTTAAAATGCACACAGTCAGTGGAGAAAGAACTCTTATGCGAGTTAATACTTTTTTCCTTTTGGAATTTAATTATTAGTTTAGATATATTGCATAAAGAATCATATGATGATAAATAATCATCGTTAAGATCATATTATAATTGAAGTAAGTATATAAAATAGTTATATATATATTTTTATTAGATAAAGTAGATTGGATTTTTAAGTTTTGTATTGTTTATATTTTGTTTGTTTTAGCTTTCCTTTTAGCAGTTTTATTTTTAAAATTATATTTTTTAGAAGGAAAATATATGTAGAGATGTTATTTAAAGTTATAACTATGCTATTTTTAAAAACGGTTATTACTACTTTCAAATTTTTGTAATGCTATAACTATTTTTGTTCTTTTTTAGAAAATTTAGAAAAATTAATTAAAATTTTGTACCCACTCTGACATGGCATGTCACATGCTGTTGTATGTAAAGGTTAATTTATGTTATGAGGGTTACAGTTCGTATAAAAATATGAAGGTAAAGAGCATTTTTTGTCTATATATCTTTTGTTTACTTTGAATCTTTTTAAATTTTCTCGTGTCATTTTTAAAATTTTTATTTGCACATTAATTTTTTGCATATATGCTGCTTTGAAAAGTATGTGTATCTGG
>NC_088927.1:17477500-17535000 GCF_038396675.1 Hydra vulgaris
TAACAAAATCAATTTCTTGATTAAAATCTCCGCTCATGCATGTTTTTACTTTGTCTCTTGAACTAGGAAACTTTCATGATGAACTTAAACTTGCAAGGGTGGTACCAGTCTTTTAATCTGGAGATGATACCAGCATTTCCAATTACAGACCAATCTCAATACTACCATGCCTTTCAAAACCATTAGAATACATTATGTATCATAGACTATTTACATTTTTTTGGAAATAACAATATTCTTTATAACAAACAATTTAAATTTTAAAAAAATCACTCCACAGATCAAGCAATTATTCATCTTGTTCAAAATATTTATCAAGCATTTAATATAAAATAAATATACGCTAGGTGTAATTTTTGATCTTACCAAAGCGTTTGACACCGTTAATCATTATATTCTACTAAATAAATTATAAAATTACGGGATTAAGCACTCTAATTTTAAATGGTTTCAAAGCTATTTGTCAAATGGAAACAATACATTTCATTTAGCTGCGGAAAAACTGCTAGTATGAATATAAAATGTGGTGTTCCACAATGGTCAATTTTAGGACCACTCTTATTTTTAATTTATATTAATGATTTAAGCAAATCTTGTAAGTTACTAGATACTATTTTGTTTGCGGATGATACAAATTTGTTTCACGCTTGTCACGATATTAAAATTTTGTTTAATTTAGTTGTTATATTTCTCCTTTGTTCATAGTTATCTAAATTACGCAAACATTTCTTGGTGTAGCACCAATCAAAACAAAATTTAAAAACTTTTTAATAAACAAAAACATGCAATGAGAATAATATCTAATGTAGACCGTTTACTCACTCTAAAGAACTATTTATAAAGCTCAATTTACATAATGTCTACCAAATAAATATTTTTTAACAACACTAAACAACACTAAACATTTTTAATTCTTTATTCAAAATAAATAAACATAGATACTTAACCAGACATTCAAACAACACCTATATTCAGTTCAAAAGTTTTTTGCCGCAAATGAGTTTTCATTATTTATTAGAGGACCAAAAGTATGGAATTAAATCCTACCTAATAAACTTAAAACTCTTGAAACTCTTGACGAATTTAAAGTAGAGTTGAAGCAAATGCTCCTAGGTAGTGATGATGTGCTTAACTTTTTCGGGTGACACAGATAAGTTTTTTAGAAATAAGAATTTTATTTGGGCTGTCGCATTAGGATTATGCTACGTTGGCAAATGACGAAGAATTTTACAAGCGTTAAAACATTAACTTAGATTTAAGAACTTTATTAACACTACAAAATTATTGAAAATGTAATTGAAAAAAAAACTATATTTCGAAATTAAAAAGAATTATTTAAAAGAAAAATACCATAAACTTTATTAAAAAATAAATAACAGTAAAACCCATATAAAGTAAGTCTATAAAAATATTTTAATCAGAAGTTTTAAAGCTCACTCAAGTTTAAATAGATACTCCCATCAATGAACTTTTAAATTTTGGTCATAATTTTGCACCTCCTTTTAAAAATTTACATTTTATGAAGATATTAACAACTATTGAGTCATTTGCCATGAATTTAGAGAAGCAAAACAAAAAAGCTGATACTGAGAACAAACGCCAAAATGTAAGTAAAGTTTTGACAAAATCACTAAAACATAAACTATTAAATAACATAACAAAAGAACAAGGGTTAGTGTTAAATAATTTAAAAAAGAATAATGGTATATTAAATATTTATCCATTTGATAAAATTTCTGGATTTGTTGTTATAAATGAGTTTCCCAACAGGCAAAAGACGACTTTAAAACCATCTAAGATTGCACTAATATGTATCTATCGTAAATACGTATATCCTAGACGTATATTAGACATCGAAAAGACGTTTGATTGTAAATGTACTATTTTTTTTCTATTCTAGATTTTAGAAACTAGCTTCATACATAGATTTTTTTTTTCGATTATATTTAGATTTATTTAAGATTTCTTTTATAGACCTTTTAATTTTAGATGTATTAAGATGTTTTTTATTACTCCATTTTACAGAGCGACAGAAGAGCCTCTATTACAGAAGCCTGCAGGATGGCATAAAAAGGAAAAGAGAAATAATTAACAAAGTCTATGGCATAAGACATAATGATAATCATTGCTAATAAATTTTATAATATATTAAATGAACTATATTACAGTTTACAAATTCACTTTTAATAGAAACATCAAAATGCAAAGGTCTTATAAAGTGTATACAACAGCATGCTTTTACGTTATCTCTTTTAAGTTGTTCCTTTCAACTAGAAAACGCTCCCATAAAAATTTCAGCAAAATTGATTTATATTTGGGGTAGCGCAAGTGCTTCAAAGTTTAAAAAGTTTTGAAAATTTGACAGATTAAGAATAAATTAACAATTATTTTTCATTTTTTGTTACATCATAGTAATCATTAAATGTTATAATTTTTGACAATCATTGCTTTAACATTAAAAACTTTAATAAGTTAATTGATAGTTTCATAAACTATATTTTTGAGATAATACAACTTCACGTTGTAGGAGTATTATGTAATATACGCAACTATTATATATAACTATGTTGTGCAATATAAAGTTTTTGAATAAAAATATGAATTTTAAAATTAATTAACAATAACTCTTTGGTTTTAATGTTTTACTCTTTTGGTGGATTCTGTGTCAAAGTTTGCTTTCGGCTGTCTGGGTAGGCTCAACGATGTTCTTCCACAACTTGTAGCAGAAACTGGAGCTGGGATTTATCGCGAGTGATAAGTCCACTATACTCTTGGATTAGTACAACTCCTCGTTCTGCATGATTCTTTATCACTTTCAACAGTTTTACCATCTCTGTTGCTTGTTTGAAATCGTCACGTTCATTTCATAATTCAGGGTTAACATTTAGAAATCCATCTGGTAATTTCATCATTGAAAAGAATTTCATAAATTTGGCAATTACAAAATCTTCCAAATTCTTGATTTTTAAAACATCCATTGGAACACAAAGCCTTTTGGTGTGATTTTGTTCCAAATCTTCGTTCTGCATGGCACTCGCCATAAGTCGTTGTTTGGTTGAATTGACCTGATTATCAAAGAATGCTAAACTCACAAGTTCAGGCAAAAAATACCATAAATAATTTGATAGCTTGATTGATGTTGCTTTTGCATTTGCTGGATGGATGGTCGTATACTTTTTACATTACATCATACATTTGCTGGATGGATAGTCGTGTGCAAAGATTTCATCAATATCAAATTGCTGTATGGAGTATTCACAGCTAGTGGGGCTGTTATCCATATTTTCAGGTAGACACGAACCGTTAATAAACAAGCATCACGTATTCCCAGTTGTTCTGTCAGTGTTAATTTGAACTGATGTCTGAATATACAGATTTTCAAACTGTAAATCACCTTTGACATCCTACGTGCATGATACATGACTTCGGGGCTTATAAACCGAATTATTCTTTCAGGTAAGACACTAAGAAAGAAAATTCCTCCTTCAGGTAAGACTAGTTCCAAATACCCCTTGTAGTTATCTCTAGGTTGACTTTGTTGAAGATTCTTGTTACAAAATTCGATTGTGCTCTCTCAAATATCTTCCATTTATATTTTTTATACGGCAAAAATGGAGAGAAAAAAGTATCTCTGCCTAAGGCCTGATATGCTTTAATCTGCCATTGATTCTGTATGAAATTACTTTCAGCTGTTTAACCAAGTTATTCTACTAAAAAACCCGATTGTAATTTAATTCAGTAAAATAACACCTGGAGCAATATATGTACAGATAAAACATTTTAATTACCTATTTTTCACAAATTATATATAATTTTAGGTATTTCTGAAATGTAAAGGAAATTAAATGAATGTCTTTAAATTGATTTGATTGTAATAACTTCATTAAATTTCTCACCGCAACAATTTTTATGAAATGTCCTTATTGAAACCTCAAAGCAATGGTTTCCTGTTTTATATTAGATAAATAGTTCTTCTAAACAACATTCATAAATTTATTTTAAGAAATTAAATTATTAAACTGTCAAGCAATAATACGTTTTCTCCAAATCAAAACGGTGGCGAAACCAGTTTAAGTTTTTCATCCTGTCAAAAAGAAATTGAAATTGATACACAGTCCATTGAGAAAGCTACTAAAACGACATGCGAAGATAACTCAATCGAGGAGGAAACTTCAAATGCGTATGCAATGAATGTAGTAATAACAGATCTAAAAAGTACTCAATTAAGCATCAAAAAGTATACTAGATTACCCTCTTGAACATGATCACGAAATTATAACGCCAAAAAAGAAACGAAGCATGAATGGTTTGTCAAAAGGAAATAGCGGCAAGATTGACAAGAAGTCTTTTGATCTTCATTATTGCCTGTTGTCTTCCATTTATGTCGCTGGAAAGTAATGCCTTAACGCCAATGCTTAACCACTACCACAAAAATGTAAAATATAATCCGTTAGAAGCTAGACAATAAAATAAAAGCTCAAATCTTTCAAACCCTTAAGGATATATGATAAAACAAGCAATTAGCAAAATTTCGAATTTTAAAATAAAACAATACTTACTGAGTAAAGATGGAATGTTTCGTTAAGTTATGAAAACACTTCATAGCAAAGGACAACAAAGTGTTCTTTGAGAGTTATAAGCAATATTTTTGCAATTTCTTAATCATTTCAATTTTATATTAATAGTAAACTTTTAAAAATACATGTTATCATTGTTTTGGAGTTTCTATAATTTATCATTATTATGGAGTTTCTATAAATTAGAAAGGTCTTTTATTATCTATTTAAATATAATATAAAAAATAAATAAAAAAATTTGTATATATATATATATATATATATATATATATATATATATAAATATATTTTTTTTTATATATATATATATATTATATATATATATATATATATATATATATATATATATATATATATATATATATATATATATTTACTAATTAATTATTGCTCTGTTCTTTAAGAACATTGAGCACTCTATTTGTAAAATACACTAACATAATTTACATATATATATATATATATATATATATATATATATATATATATATATATATATATATATATATATATATATATATAACTACGTATATAACTGATATATACTTAAATAATACTTAAACCTATATTTACCCGACAACAACTTCAATAAGCTCACTAATTTGAACAAACGTAAAAATTGTTATTTAAACTTTAGTATTTATTGTATTTATGCTAAAGTTGTTATTAATACGCATATTTGTATTGGAAGTTCTTATGTTGTTGTAAATGCTTGTTTTTACATATCCAGTTAGTGTTTTACAAAATATTAATATAAATGGTGTTTGTTTTATTGACGAAGGCAAAGAAGGCAAAATGAGCGGCAAAGAATACAGAATGGTAAAACTAACCCAAATGAAAATTTTAGAATTTATGTGAACGTGGTGTGTGTTTTGTAAGACACCTATGTATATAATACATATATTAAAGTAAACTTTAAACTAATTGCATCTTTTCGGTTTTAAGTATGAATTGTCCCTTTGTTTAAATTAACTTCTTTTTTCTGGTATAACGGGTGATGCGGAAGTTATCGAACAAATCCTAATTTCACTATTTGAGCATAATAATTAGTTTTTTTGGTTTTATGCGTTGGCATAAACGTTCTATAAAATATAAACTTTATTATTTGAAACACAATTATTTAAAAAGAGGTTAAATGCAGCTGAACGAGAATCTTTTCGAAAGCGACTTAAAATGTTTTTTGTAAATAAACCCCGCTAAAAAATGAGGCGTTAATTTGATGTTTTTTTTTTATTTTTTTTATTTTTTTTATTTTTCTCTGTTTTAATATAATATAAGATTTTACAACTTCGTAATATAAAATTTCAATAAATAAAATAAGTAAAACAGATAGGGGCTCAAAGAAGATGAGGATGACAGTACGTTATCACAATCTTTTCATAGAGCCCCTATAACAAGATTTCAAAAAAATATCGTAATATGTTACAATATGCGTAATAAAATTTCAATAAAATATCGTAATAAAACGCGTAATTCGCTAATAAAATTGATAAGCAACCAACAAAAGTAGAAATAAAACAAAAACAGATTTATGAGAATTTATTCAAAGTAACATTAACCAAAAACGTTTCTTATATTTTAAAAATTTCTTTTTTTGTTAAAAACTTGAATGAACTTAACGAATTTACCGTACCTTTGAATCCTTTTTGAAAAGTATTCCATACTTTTGGACCTCGATATAGAATGCTGTACTCTGAATATTTGTTTATTATCCGAGGCAGTTTATATGTGTTGGTCATATTCGCTCTAAGATTATAGCTATCATTTTTATTTATTTTAAACTTGTTATTAAAGCTTATAGGAGAGATATTGTGATTATAACGATACATGAAAATTAAATGCTGGTAGATAATTATTTCAAACACATTCATCATTTTCATATCTTTCATTAAGGGCTTAGCGTGTTCACGCCTATTTTTTGAGTAAACGATTCTGCAGGCATGTTTTTGAAGACTATAAATTTTTTTAATCTTTGCCGCTTGAGTACTTGCCCATGAAATGTTTGCATAGCTGTTGAGGCTATGAATTAGCCCAAAGTAGATTAATTTAAGACTATTTTTATTGACGTAGGAGCGAACTCGATACATCAAACCTATTATTTTGGTGATTTTTGACTGGATTATATGCGTCTGAAATCTATTTCAGGTACGTTTTCTACTCAGTAAAATGGTTAACAAACATTCGTGAATAGCTCGTATTATGAAAAGTTTTAAATGCATTTAATTCCAAGAAAACATTGTATGAAACAATATTTAATAACTGTGTCATAAGAGTATTTAAATACGGGTTTCATACTCAGTATGTGTTTCAAGTATTGCATACTTGTTTTTAAACGCATCTGAAACGTATTTCTAATGCGTTTTTGACACAATGAAATGCCAAACATAGATACCATAAAGATGCGTTAAATTTATTGATGAATTTAAGGATGAACAAGATGAAAATGTCTTTATAGAGAGAGTTTCAGGCGTCATTTGTTCTTTAAGAAATAAGTTCAGAGATCATTTATAAATGTTGAGATTCTCGCCGGCACATCTGGTGATAACAGCCAAAATATTATTCACGTACTACATACCGCTGTCAATACAAGAAAAATGCGCATCTAGTTTAAAGTTTAAACTAGATTCACTTTTCGAGTTTAATACTACGTATTAATCAAAATTACGTGCAATCGTGCGTTTAGTGTAAATGTAAACATTTAACAGAAGAATAAAATTAGGCGTGAGGCATGCGTACACTAAAATCGTTTGACCAAAATTAAATTAAACGAGAAATTTGAATGTGAAAGAAACGTGAAAAGTCTTAATTTATTTATGTAATTTTTAAAATTGTTTATGTCAGGATTATTAAGGTATACATGAATATATATCTGGATTATTCAGTTATACATGAAAAGCTTTATGATGAATAAGTCTTTAAATAGCTTTGTGATATATGTAAAATGTGTAGGCAGAACGACTCGTATGGGAGATATACATGTTATTGCATAAAATATGTGATAATAGGTAATAAACACAAACAAAACCCGAATAGTAGATAAAATAAATCTATCTATACTTCTGTTAAGTATATAAGAAGAATAGAAAAGTTTATAAAATATAGATTCTATCTATACTTCTGTTAATGTTGCTGTTGATATTGTTGTTGTTGTTGTTGTTGTTGTTGTTTTTGTTGCTGTTGTTGCTGTAGTTGTTGTTGCTGTTGTTGTTATTGTTGTTGTTGTTCTTATTGTTGTTGTTGTTATTATTGATGATGTAAAAACACCTCTATTACAGTTTGCACTGATGTATTGCTATTTGTAATAATGCTATAAAATAAATCGTTTTGCCAAATGTTATCACATGTGCACAATGGGACAAAACCGTGTTTTTTGTACCAAAATTAATTTTTTTAGCTTTTTATGTTAGACTGTTACAAATTAATTATACAAACCTTATAAAATGAATATTTGCAAAAAACTAAAAAATCTATATAGAAAGTTTTTTTATTTAACTACAAATAAAAATTTCGAATTATATTTGTTTTTATTCTAGAACGTTAATTCTCGCTAATAAAAAGTTCAACAACACGAGGAGGAAATTTTTTTTACCGATGAAACAGTTTTTCTAAAAGATGAAATAACTGGATCAGACGTACACTAAAATCTTTTCATTACATCTTGATTTGTCTTTATTCTTGAATTTTTACAGGAATGATGTTCCTTATATTTTCTAAATTCATTATTTCTAGCTTCTTGAGCTTCTTTACTAAATAGACCTATTGGCAATAATATACTTTCTACTACTTATGCACCGTGAGTTAGGATCTTGTTGAGACTCTGAGGCATGCAATACCAATAGTACAAGCATGAATAGAGCTTTGCGGTCTCCAGACAAAATAAGCAAAACTTACTAGTATCTAATTGAAATCCACTTGATATGCAAACTAAGATTATGTGCAGCTTTACGATTAGTTTTTTATTTATTCCTGTAATTTTGGCAAATTCATCTTTATTTGAAAAGGCTTTTTGAGCAGTACTGCCGTCATTTGAATTTTCAGATCCTCCACATTTTGGGTAATCAACAATAAGTCCAATTTTTTGTTGAAATCATTCTTGTATATTTATCTTTTGTTCTTTAACAAGAGCTTTCCCTGCATCTCCTCTTGCTTGCCATCTTTTGATTGGTATCTTATATGAAATATGAATGAGACACTCAAAAAATTGTATCCATGAATAAAGTGTAGAAAATTCATACTGAAACTCATCCGGTAAATAGGGAAGTTTGGTAACTTTGTCAATGTTGTTCATGTCTTTTGGTGAACATCCATATAAAGAGCAATATTGATTAAAGTTTGTTACATTTGATAAGGCAGAATTGACTTTGCCATCTATCATTGCAACTTGAAAGAAATGTTTGACTGAAATAGACCTGCTATAAGATAACTGAGCACAAGTTTCTACAAGATTAAAGATCTCATTTTTTAAAGTAGTTTCTTCAATGAGTAATAAATCATTTGTTTCTTTTTCAAATTTAAATCCTAAAGGTCGTCAATATAAAGTAGATGAAGGTTTTGGATTTCTCGAAATAACAGTTTGAATTTTTCTATCATTAGTTGTAATCTGAATTGGAACAAGGCAAGTTAGAAGCAATGATTCTTCATTTTTCAAGTTGCGAAGGCTTTTAACAGACATTTTTTGTTTATATATACTTTGGCCAGTAGAGCCATCAAAACCTGCCTTATAATTAAGAGATACCAGGTCACAGTTTTTTACCATACATAAAACATCATTTTGAACTTGACAAAGTCTTTGAGCTGTATGGTCACATAAACTTTGCAGTGGCATGCTCGCAGTATAGTCAATAAAAATCATGTTTTTAGGGTAGCACAAAAGTTTTGATGATTTTATATTATTATAAGTAGGATACAGGTTGCATTGTTTTGCAATTGCTGCATTTCTATGGAGTTGAAAAACAGCTTTTATTTACTTTTATATTTGAATCTAGCATCGACACTAATGCCTCATTTCCAGAAAGCATCGAAGACTCTACATTCTTATCTTAATATACTTTGTTAATTGCTTTAGCCTTTTCTGTTTTTCTTAATTGAATAAAACTTTTGAAGCAAATAATAATTCCTTTGACCAACGACATTTTTGAAATTTGCTAACACGTCGATACTTTGTTCTTGATGAACACAGTAATTGGTGGTAGACCAGTGCTAGAAGAGGATTTAGAATTTGCATTCGGTATGGCTATTTTGACAGCAGTAAAATCATTTACATTAATTTCATTATTAACCCATTTAGCATTGTTTTTAATGATATAGATTCTACGCGTTTACAAGTATTCCAGCGCAAATTAGGATGCGCTAAAATATTCTTAAGTCTCAACAATGTCATTGTTCTGATCAAAGGGTAATTCAAAGAATGTAAGAAAATGGCGGTACGATTTCTCAGTGTCTTGAATAGAAATGTTATTATCCTTTAAAGAAATGTAAACATAAAATTATTGCATCTAAAAACAGAATTAAAATTATTTTTTCTTCCAGACATATATCTGTACAAAATATTTAGTACATAAACTAATGTAGTAACATTAGATATAATGAAAAAGTTAGAAAAGTTGGAACTTTTTGATTTGTGGGAGGAGAGGGAAGGTAGCAAAAATTATCATATATAGAACAAAAAAAATATTTTATTGTAGCTATTGGTAAATAATAATAAAAAAATTCTATATTTGTATTTACATATTTTGCGTAAGTGATTTGTAGTTAAAGAATTATTACAAAATATTGAGTTTTATAAACTTATTAAAAACGTGTTTTTGCAATAAATACTATGAAACGAGTATGATTTATTTGCAATAACTTAATTTATTGCAAAAAGTAGCAAAATATTTATGATGTCTGACTATTTACATAGATTGAGCATTAGTTTTACATAATCAAATGTTTGGAGGATATTGGAGGATTGATGATATTAGATGATGGTTTATCTGATACCTAATAGTATTAGTAAGTAGCAAAAAAAATCTCAAAAACCGTCTATCACTGATCATAAAAACTAAGGGCTACACTTACGTTAAACTTTTTTGAGAAGTCTGAGCGAAAAAACAATGTCAATTCAAATAATATATTTTAAAATAATACTCAAAAAACTAAGTTTAAAATAGTAGTAGCGTAAAAAAGTTGATAAATAAAAAATGCAAATAAGAGTTTTGAAGCACATGCCAAGTTCATGTGTAAATAACCGCATAAAAAACATTTCAATAAATATTTAATGCTTTTTTAACTACCATTCAATGCCGACAATGATTTTTTGGTATTTTGATACACTCTATCCCACTGTGATGTGTTAACATTACAGTGCAAACTGTATATTATTTAAAGACTGGTACTACTATGAATAAAAAGTATAAACAGCTACAAAAAAGTATTTAAGGAGTTATAATTAGTATATTTAAACAGACTGTTTGAATATACTGTTACATTATATTAGTAATGAACTGTAGTTTTAACAGAATCTTTTATGTTTACAGATATAAATGTTTTCTATTAATGATTTTTCACACATGTGTCGGCCTTTATCTTAAAAAACTGTGGTTGTTTCATTTATATCCATTAATATCCATTTATATGTTGCATATTCAAAAACAAAGCCTTTCGTAGTTTATTTTTCAAAGTTGATAAACATTTGATACAAGATAACAGATTATTATAAACCTTGATGTTTAGGTCATGGTTTAGATAATCTTAACCCAAACTTCAAAATTTTTAAGCATCTGATACCTTGTATCAGATGTTTTTAATTTTTGAAAACACAAACCAAGTATTGTGAATTTCGAAATAGATATCTCAGTTGTAATGACTTGGAAAATTGGTAACGCAAGCGTTGTGGCATGGAAAGCTTTCCAGTTGAATGGGTTTACTAAATAATTTTGTGCTGGTAAATATAAAAAAAATGTCCAAGCAACAAAAATGTTGGTTATGATAATAAAAGTTTTATTTCATTTCTGAAAACCCAGTTGCATTTTGATTATATCTTAATTTCGAAAATTATTTTTATTCATAGTAGTTAACATATTTTTTAGAATTAGATTTTATATATATCATTCAAGATATGTTCATATTACCTTTAAAAATTGATAGCATATTAAAAATATAAAATGAATTTGTTTTCATTAGTTTTGATACATATTATCTTCTATAAAAATATTAATAAGATGACATCTTCCTTAATATTCACTTTTCTTATTTTGAATAAATTAAGGTGTAAATGTTGGTGTAGATGCATATTTCTAATCGTTTAAGATTAAGTTATTCAATTGGTTTAGGATTAAGCTAAACTCAAGGGTAACTATTTTATCCACAACATATCTAAAGCTAGGGTGTTCAACAAGCTATGTTAAACAAACTAGTTTTTTACAGTGCGTGTAGATTTATGAATTGGAATTTGCAAATTGGATGAAAATAAAATATTTTTGAAAAATTAATAGGACAGTAGTAGTTTTTTGTTTTTGTTTTTAGGTGTTTAGCAAGCTGTCCTTGAAAACTTACTTTTTTGCGATGAGGTTAAAACAACCACCAACTCAAGCTAAATTAAAATATATTTCATAGCAGTATGTGCTAGGAAGACTTTCTTTAAAAAGTTTTTAGAGATTGTTTAACGCTGGTTTTTTACCAAGTTTTAATTTAAGAAGTTGTTTCACATACAGATTATTAATTTTTTAATTGTTAATATTTATTAGTATAGTTATTATTGGAATGTCAATTTTTTGTTATGATTTTTCTACAAATATAAATTTAATAATATGTTATCAATGTGAGGGTATAATTTCAAGATATAATTAAAAAATGGTAGGATCAGCTTTATAGACCTAAGATCAATACGTTTGTTTTTTTTACAAATCATATACAAGTTCAGCGCAAAATATATGATGGAAATCAATAGAAACCACTCACAGATAACTTTTGGAATTGATTGGTTCATTAAAATTTTATTAATATTTTTGTATGGTTTCCACTTACTGTAATTGTAAGTGTGAAAGCACGTGCAAACTGGCAATAGGGAGACTTTTTAACAAAAATTAACGCCGTTTTTAAGTTAATATTCTTGAAATTTCTTAACATAATTTTTCTCATTAAAGTAAACTTTTTTTAATTATAAATCATTTATTTTTTAATATTATGAGTTTGTTTATTTCATTTAATTCGGAGATAAAGGTTTCACTATTTAATTATTTTTTTGTAGTTTTCGTAAATAGAAAAGTACTTTTATTATATAGTAAATAAACTGTAGCAACTGTATTGTAGTAAAATAAAAAAAAATTGATATGTAACTAGTATATAGCTGATAAAAATAATAGCATAAAACTATAATTATTATTCAATTCAAAAAAAGCTCACTAATTTAGATATAAGTTAAAGTTGTTATTTGGATTAATGTGTTTATTGTGATTACATTGTATATACATTTAAAAAATATTTACTAATACTTTCTACTAAATAATGTATATATGACGCACCGTTTATGAGATCTGTTAGATTTTGTGAAAATTGCTCAATAAGCCCTGCTCTACCACACATGTTCTATACGATAAAATGGCTACATTTGCGTATTGAATACAATCTGATTACTGAGTTTTAAACGTATTTATAAGAGTTTTATTTGCGAGTTTAATACTCAGTAAGTTTTGTGTTGCATACTCATTTTGATACGCATCTGAATCGTATTTTTAATGCGTGTTTGACACAATGAGATCCTATTAAGATATTAAGCGCTTCTCGTCGTGCTAATATATGTCACTTATGGTACAACAACTATCTAACTCTGTTTACCTACCATGCTGTATAGATGATGCCTTTATATTTAATTTCTATAAATTTCTTGAGGATAATGCCTATTTTTTAACTCCGAATAATGTACAATCCATCATTAAACCTTTGACCCGTTGAAAAACAGCTGACTACTTTGGACATCAGTTGAAGAAACATCTTCAAACCAGCAATAATTAGTTTAATTTATTAAATTTGTATTTTTTTTCCATGATTTGTCATAGATAAATGTCTACCGGTGCTGCACACTCTGCTATTTTTTCTGTTTTTAAAGATAGAATAATAAAATCTCTTACTCCGTAAATTATTGTTCAATTTCTTTGATTACAATTTTTCTATAAAACTTTAAACACATTTTTGTTTCACTTGTTAAAGAAATTTATTTAAGTCTCCCAATCAATTTGATTTAAACAAAAAGCATAGCTTTTTCATGCCCATTGTTATTTTGAAAAACCTTTTAAATCTTTAATTATCTCACGGCTCAACCAAGCACTTAATTATTATTAATATCGATAAAGCTATTGTTAGAGATTGCTCTAAAACATGGTTTTTGAAACTCTCTAAAATTGTCTCTGGTGCAACGCTCACTAGTTGTCTGGTATGATGATCAAATAGCTCTTATATCTTGGACGGGATTATTATTCAATCTCTATATACTATTGCCGAACTTAATAGTTTTAAAGTAGTAGTAGTAGTAGAGTCCCTTGGAGCGTATTTGACACGAAACCCTTGGCAGTCATTGCAACCGAGGTATTGGCGAGAAAGAGTTGCAGCTTTGCTTTATAAGAAAACGTGAGCGAATGTAAAACTTATATCGTAGGTACGTAAACTTCATATTATGTAATGTCAAAACGTACTTAAACATATCAAGTTTTACAGTTTGACTTTCACTTAAAATCTGCATTGCGACAAACTCTTCTCAATTTTTAATCTGCGGCATTTATTTCCGTTAAAAACAATTTTTACATAGTTTTAAAATTTGGATTATCGACATGCCAGCATTGCCGAGAGGTTAGCGCGTTGACCTTCCAAACATAAAAGCCGCGGTTTGAGTCCAACCACTGGCAACTTTTTTTTTCAATTTTTTTTAGATTTTTTAAATACAAAATCCTTGTGAAGTTTTATAAAGATTGTAAACAAACATCTTTAACGATATTATACACTTTAAAAAACGAAAAATTTTTTAAAAAAGCTACAAATTCTAAAAACATTAAAAAACGGGGGATATTTGTTGCCTATGTGTCATGAGTAAGAAACTTATGTTATTTTAGTTTTACATTTCAAGTTTTTTTCCAACTTATTTGAATTTGTGTAAGGAAAATGAGTATACAACATGTTTTTATATAGAATATAAAATCTATGGAACTGTAAAGTTGTTTTGCATTTTAAATAATAAAAATTATAAAATAAAACAAGCAGATGATTTGAACTTGCCACGCAGCGACCTTAACTTTTTAAAACAGTAAGGGAGTTTAAAAAGTATGTTTTATATAAGAACATAATTGAATACTCTAATTATATAATTAAATCATTTTATTGAACTAGTTACTTTTAAAAATGATTAAAAGTTAAAGTTATTTAATATTGATACGATAAGGAAATTTAGAGTTTATTTTAACTTACCCCCGTTAAACATACTAAACCGAGCGCGCAACAACGACATAATTTAGATAATCATCAAAATAGTATTATACTCTATTATATTTTCGCTTTATATACTTTTTGGATGACTTCTAATCTTAACTTTTAAATAAGGGATCGTCCATAAATTACGCAACGCTAAATTTCACTAAAGAACAAAACAAAAAAGACCAAATTTTCCCTTGCAGAGTCGTATATTTAATAAAAAATCAAAATAGCTCATTAAGTTTAGTGAAAATTGCCATTTAAAATAACTAAAGATCTCCTTCTTTTTTAAAAATAAATTTAGCGTTGTTATAAATATTACTATAATTATTTTAAATATATACAATTATAAAATTTTTGCTATAAATACAGCAAGTTGGAAAAATTTCATTGTTGCTGTAGTAGTCTTTAATCCCCCAAAACGACACTGATGACAGCGTATTAAACTACTGAGCTATCAATGATATGCGATTAACAGAAAGACAAACTTAATTAAGAATCTCTTATGAGCTCTCGGTATGCTGAAAGTGTGCGCATGTTAATTTTGTTGCTCTTAAAGTAATTTTTAAAATGAGTTATTTTACGTAAAAAAATAGTAAACAAATAATAGGTATAGAAATGATTGGTGTGGAATAGATAAGTGTAGAGATGGTAGATTTGGTAAAGACCCATATGTTATGGGTCCAGAAAGCTAGGATATTCAGTATGCAAAAAAAATAATCATACACATAAAAAAAAAATCATACTTTTAAAGATTGCATCAAAAAAATGAGTTGCTCGTTAAAATATTTAAAAGTTTTTTTTAGATATCCTATCAAGTATTGTTTTAAGAGTTTATTTGTGTAATGGAGAATTAATTGCTTTTGAAACCTTTTGAATTTTACACAATTGATGTAATGATGCATAAAATTTACTCCAAAAAAAATAATTGTACAGTTTAAAAATATTGTCAAATTGATCAATTTCCAAATATATTAGTATCGAGTGGGGCTTCCTTTAGCCTTGATGGCCTCATCTGGATGATTTGGCATTGAGTTGATCTAATTTTGGGTCTCTTCTGTTATTATATTATCCCATATTCTTATTATAGCTTCTTTCAAGTTGTCTTTGCGTCTAAATGCTCGGTTGCCAATTTTTCTATCCAAAATATTAACCATTAGTTTTCTATTGGATTCAAGTCCAGACTTTGAGGTGGCCATTCCAAAACACTGATGTTATTTTTTTCAAAGCATAACTTCATTTTCTTAATTGTTAAGAAGCATAATCTGATTGGAACTGTTGCTAGTGTGGCTGGTAGAGGACGAAAACGCAAGACCACTAGAGAAATTGATCGTAATATCATTAATGCCATCATTAATGTGAAAAAAAAGAAGATTTTTTTTGGAAACTGAATTGGTTTTAAAAGTGCAAGAAGATCATAACACCACAGTAATCTCCTCAAACAATCAGAAATTGTATAAGAGAGCAAGGATATAGAAGTAGAGTGGTTCAAAATAAACCTTTTTTAACTTCTAAACAAATGAAACGTTGATTGGAATTTGCACCGAAGTACTTAAAAATGCTAATATCGTATTGGAAAAAATTTTTGTGGTCATATGAGTCAAAATGCAATCTCGTCTCATCAGAAAAAGTCCAAAAAATGTGGCGAAAAAAAGAAGAAGCTTATAAATTGAGTTGATAGTGTAATGCATGAAGGAGGAAATGTGGTAGTTTGGGGTAGTATGAGTTGAAAAGGAGTAGGGCAATTTGCATTTATTGATGACAAAACGGATGCTTCAATGTTTTGTGAAATTCTCAAAGCTAACTTGCAACCATATACTTAAATATTAAGAGTGGGAAGCGATTTCATACTCCAGCAGGATAACAAATCAAAACATACCGCTAGGATAACGAAAGTATACATTCAAATAAGTAACATTAATATTTTTGAATGGCCATCTCAAAGTCTGGACTTGAATTCAATAGAAAATTGGTGGTGTATTTTGGATAGAAAAATTGGTGACCGAGCATTTAGACGCAAAGACAACTTGAAAGAAGCTATAATAAGGGCATGGATAATATAATAAAGAAAAAAAAGGGGAAAAATACTTATTGGACTGCATCATTTAAATTGTTAAACACACCACCTCTGTGAAGATCTGGTCAGTGATATGTGGAAGGGGAATGGGAAGGCTCTATATTGTAGAGGGAATAATAAATCAATTACAGTAAAAAAAAAGCCTGGAACTAAACTTGTTGCCACAATTGGCAGATTAGTTTAGTCGAGGTAAAAAAAAACCTTCATGCAGGACGGGGCACCATGTTACACTGCTAAGTCAGTTAAAAAATATCTATCAGAACATCTATCAAGTTCTACGAGTAATTGATTGATGATCATACTTCGCTAGAAACATCAGATCTTGACGAAACTATTAATCCAGTGGACCTTGAGTTTTTGAACGACAGGAGGCAGGTTTCAACGCAACACCCTGGGATTCACAGTCAGCCAACAAAAGCCACCATTGATGCTTGGATTTGAAAATTTTGAGACTATGGCCTTAACTGAAAAAAATGTGGATACAATGGAATGGTGGAGGTAAAATAAAAATAAGTTTCCTTTGCTAGCTGGTCTGGCTAGAAGTTACTTGGCTATACCTGTAACCTCTGCTTCATCAGAAAGAATGTTTTCAGCTGGAGGTAGGACGATTACTGATTTTAGGCATAAAGTAAAACCAAAAAAAGACTAGCACGTTCGTTTATGGGAGTCAAAATTAAGCAAAGGTTCCTTCTAACCTCAGCAATTGGGAGAAAACTTGCGAAGAAGAGCGATATGAGTTACCACATGTCACACCACCAACTATGAAGACTCACCAACAGGGAAAATTACATAGTCAAACTGAAACTAAAAAAAGAGGTGCACCTGAAAAGGCTTTTCCAATTCTAGTAGATACTCAAACTTGTCTTGAACCTAAAAGCACAACAGCTACAGTTAGATACTCGAGGAAGTCAAAAGACTCCCTCGAGTATCTATGTAGCTATGTAAATGTAAAATATACTATCAGGCAACCAAAAAAGTTCGTGCGGTTTATCTTAATTGCCTATTTCTAAGAAATGTATTAAGAAAACTGATTGTGGTGGGGGGATAATTTTGCATATAAATTAAAGCTTGTTTTAAGGAGAATCAATCAGTGTGTTTCATAAGTTTTATTAGTGCGTTTTAAATTTAAAAGTCTTAAGTGGAGTATGGCTGTGTCAGAGGCAATAATTCGCGCCTGTTTACTTTATGAGTTCAAACTTGGAACCAAAGCTGCAGAAGCTTGTCGTAAGATATGCACTGCTTTTGGGGAAAGTAACATAGCAGAACGGACGGGTCAAAAGTGATTTAAACATTTTTTTTCTGGAAATGAAAACCTTGAAGATGAACCAAGATCTGGAGGAAAATCCATCGTAAACAACGAGGATATCAAGCTGGCAATCAAGCAGGACTCCAGTCAAACATGTCAGGACCTTGCCTTAAGATTTAAAGTGAGTGATGAAACTATTTGCTTACATTTGCACCAACTTGGAAAACGTTGGAAGTTGAGCAATGGGTACCTTATGAGTTAAGTGAAACAAACAAGCTACAGCGCTGAACCATTTGTTCTTCATTTAGTGCTGTTTTTTAACCGGATGTTGACGTGCGACAATTAATGGATTATGTACTGCAACAAAAAACGAAAATATCATTGGCTAGCTAGTAACAATCCAGTACCGATGACTCCTAAACCAAGTATTCACCAACAAAAGGTTTTACTGTGTGTATGGTTGGACTATAGCAGGTATTGTTCATTATGAGTTGCTGCCAAATGAACAAACCATTACTGCTGAGATATACTCAGCCCAATTGGACAGAGTTTCGGTTGCTCTTTACCAAAAACAAGCAGCTTTGGCAATCAGAAAAGGTATTGTATTCCACCACCACAACGCCAGACCGCACACCGCAAAAATCACGCGTGAAACTCTAGCACGTTTATAATGGGAGATTCTACCTCACCCTCCGTTTTCACCAGACCTTGCGCCAAGAGACTATCACCTGTTTTTGGCCCTGGATAATCATATGAGGAATCGGCAGTCTCGAAATAGAGAAGATCTTGAAAATGAGTTAATTCTATTTTTTAGCTACCAAACTCGAGACTTTTAAAAAAATGGAATATACCATCTTGTTTCACAATGGGAGAAAGTTATTCTTGCTGAAGGAGACTATTTTTCAGAATAAACTTTATTAAAACTGTTTTTATGTGTATTTATTTTGGATCTGCAAAACTGCACGAACTTTTTTGGTTGCCTGATAATAGAAACACAAAAACCAAAAATGTTTTTTTTTTTTTATAGTTTACGTCTGATGACGATCTGTGCAAAAGCAGGTCGAAATATTACGAAGAATGAATTTAGTTTGTACGCAGCTGTTATTTTATGCTTTTTATTTAAAAAACCAATTTAAAAAGTCCTTGTTTAGTTTTTGGGTAACCAGCAAAAATAGCAGTAAATTGTAGTAAAAAGCGGTAAAAAGTAATAAAAATGATAAAAAAAGTAAACGGTAAATGTGGTAAAAAGTGACAAATGCGGTAAGTTTGCATATTACGCATTTTTACGCAACATTACCGCGGTAACTACGCATTCTTACGCATTTTACCCAAATTTACGCATTTTTACGCATTATACGCAAATATACGCATTTTTATGCATTTTTACCGACGGTGCAGTAACGCCGATGCTTAATCACTATCACATAAATGCAAAATATAATCCAATAGTTGCTAAACGATAAAATAAAAGCTCAAATCTTTCAAACTCTTCAGGATATATGATGAAACAAGCAATTAGCAAAATTTTGCAGTTTCTTAATAACATCAATTTTCTAACTCATAGTAAACTTTTTAAAATATGAGTCATTCCTTTAATTTTTATTGTTGTAAATTTATTTATTTCTATTAATTTTGAGATAAAGGTTTTCTTAATTTATCATTGCTTTGAAATTTCTATAACTTACAAAGTTCTTTTATTATATATTCAAATATAATTTTCCAACTCAATAAAAAAAATTGATATATAAATATATAACTATATATATAACTGATAACTATGAATATAACTGATATATTCTTAAATAATACTTAAATTTATATATACCCTACAACAACTTAAAAATAAGCTTACTAATTCAAATAAACGTAAAAATTTAAACTTTTGTATTTATTGTATTTATGTTAAAGTTGTTATTGTTACGCGTATTTGTATTGGAAGTTTTAATGTTGTTGCTAATGCTTGCTTTTACATATCCAGTTAGTGTTAAAAAATTTTAAAATATATGGTGTTTGTTTTATTAACGAAGGCGAAGAAGACAAAATGAGAGGCAAAGAATACAGAAAGGTAAAACCAACTCAATTTAAAATTTTAGAATTTATGTGAATGTGGTGTGTGTTTTGTAAGACACATACCTATGCACATAATACATATATTATAGTAAACTTTGAACTGATTGCATCTAGTCAGTTTTAAGTATGAATTGTCCCTTTGTTTAAATTAACTTCTTTTTTTCATGGTATAGATTTGTTGAGTTTTGAGAAACTTTTAAAAAACATATAAAGTTTTGCTTGCCTTCGAAATTTTCCTTATTTATAATATACTACTGAAGACGAGTGTGGTAAGATCTTTCAAAAATTTTTTAGTAATATAATTTTTGAATAATATAAAGTGTATTATTAGTTGTATAAGTATTTGTAAGTTGTAAAAAACGATGTGCCCCGTGTATATGCGTCTGAAACTTATTTCTGGTTTTCTACTCAGTAAAATGATTAAAAAGCATTCCTGAATAACTTGTATTATGAACAGTTTTAAATACATTTATTTCAAAGAGAAAGTTTTATAAAACAATACTTAATAACTGTGTCTTATGAGCATTTAAATACGGGTTTGATGCTCAGAAGGTGCTGTATTGCATACTTGTTTTTAAACGCATCTGAAGCGTATTCCTATTGCGTATTTTACACAATAAAATGGATACTATAGTCAAAATCACAATCATAGATATCATAAAGATGCGTATTCAAATAAGTTTCAAGACCGCATTTACAACTTTATATACTGGCTGGGTAAATGAGCTTAATGAGCCTGTGCAGTTTAATGAAATAAATGAGCTAATGTAATAAATGAGCTAATGAGCCTAGTTTACTAGAGTGGGTGTAGATTTATAAATTAGAATTTGCAAATTAAATCAAAATAGAGTGTTTATAATAAATTGATAGAACAGTAGTAATTTTTTGTTTTTGTTTTTAGGTATTTAAAAGGCTGTACTTGACGACTTACTTTTTTGAAATGAGGTTAAAACAACCTCAAACTCAAGCCAATTTAAAATATATTTTATAGCAGCATGTTCTAAGAAGAATTCCTTTAAGCAGTTTTTGGAGATTGTTTAATGCTGGTTTTTTACCAAGTTTTAATTTAAAAAGTTGTTTCACCTATAGATTATATAGTTAATTTTTATTCGGAAGTATAGTTATTATTGGAATATCGATTTTTTATGATCATTTTTCTTCAAATATCAATTTGATATTATGTTATCAATGTGAGAGTATAATCTCAAGATATAAATAAAAAATTGGTATGATGAAATTTATAAACCTAAGATCAATCCTTTTTTTTTTATAAATCATATACAAGTTAAGCGCAGAACATATGTACCGATAGAAACCACTCACAAATAACTTTCGGTAATGTTTGGTTTATTGAAATTTTGTTATCATTTTTACATGGTTTCCACTAACTATGAGTGTAAGTGTGAAAGCACGCGCAAACTGGCAATCAGAAGATTTTTTAACAAAAATTAACGCCGTTTTTAAGTTATAAGCAATATTCTTGCAATTTCTTAACATCATTTTTCTAATTTATAATAATCTTTTTTTAATTATAAATCATTGCCTTTACTTTTTAATGTTATAAATTTATTTATTTCATTTAGTTTATTATTTTTTTGTAGTTTTTGTGAATAGGAAAGTACTTTTATTATATAGTAAAGAAACTGTAATAACTCTGTTGTAGTAAATTAAAAAAAAAATTGATATATAACTAGTATAGTTATATATCTTCAGCGGCCGTGGCGCAGCGGTTGGAGCGCTTGCTTTAGAAGCAGGAGATCCAGGTTTGAAACAAACATCGGGCATATTTTCGCGTCGCGGTAAGGAAGGAGGTGTGAACTTCCTGATTAAATGCACTTCCGCGGTGCTCTGTGACAAGACCGTTAGGTCTTCTTAGGGCACCTAAATAAAATAGAAGAAAAAAAAAAAAAAAAAGTATATATCTGATTAAAGCTAATACTTGAATTAAATGATAATCATAAAACTATAATTATCATTCAATTCAAAAAAAGCTCACTAACTTAGATATAAGTTAAAGTTGTTATTTGAACTTAAATGTTTATTTTGACATCATTGTACATTTAATAAAATATTTACTAATACTTTCAGATATCGAAAAATAATGTAAATATGACGCACCGTTTATGAGATCTGTTAGATTTAGTGAAAATGCTCATTTGTGAAACGCTCAAATGTGAAATTGCTCAACAATCCCTGCTCTACCAGACATGTTCTATGCGATAAAAAAGCTACATTTGCGTAATGAATATATTATGATTACTGAATGTTATGCGTATTTAAAAGAGTTTTATTTGCGAGTTTAATTCTCAGTAGGTATTGTGTTGCACACTCATTTTGATACGCATCTGAATCGTATTTCTGATGCGTGTTTGACACAATAAAATCGTTTTAAGAAATTGAGAGTTTCTAATTGTGCTAATTTGTCACTTATGGTACAACAACTATCTAACTCTGTCAACCTACGATGCTGTATAGGTGATGTCTTCATATTTAATTCCTATAAACTTCTTGAGGATAATGCCCATTTTTTAACTCCGAATAATGTCTATTCTATCATTAAACCTTTGAACCGTTAAAAAGCTGCTGTAACTTTGGAATTTATTTGGAAAAAAATCTTCATGCCAGCACTAATTAGTTTAATTTATTACCTTTTCTTCCATGATTTGCCATAGATAAATGTCTATCGGTGCAGCACATTCTGCTATTTTTCCTGTTGTTAAAGATAGAATGGTAAAATCTCTGACTCAGCTAATTATCGTCCAATTGCTTTGGTTATAATTTTCCTCGAAAACTTTAAACACATTTTCGTTTTACTTGTAAAATATATTTATGTGAGACTCCCAATCAAATTGATTTATATAAAAAGCGTATCACTTTCAAGCCTGTTCTTTTTTTGAAAGACGTTTAAAATTTTTATTATGGCTCAAAAAAATTTCTCAAAGCATTTCTTTTTTATTGACATAGATCAGAGGTCGGCTATCTGTGTGGGCCGCGGCCCAATTGTGGGCCTTGGCTACATAATTTGTGGGTCCCAAGCCACCTAACTGCATAATATACAAAGTAGTGTAGTTGTGGGCCTTTTAGTTGTTTTGCAGGCTGTAAAAATTATAAAGCCTCCTTATAAAATACTCTCTAACACCAGATCTTGTCATTTTAGACATAGTAAAAAAATAATTTTAATGCACTTTAACACTGTAGCACTTTAAGACTTCTAATAAGATCCTTATACTTAAAAGTTAAATCATGCTAAAAAATTACTCTACAAAAATAAAAACATTCGAAAAGCACGTTAAAAATAATTAGAACATTCGAATTTGTTCAAATGAAGTAACTCAAACAATAATTTAACTAATTTAACGCTGTAAAAACTATTTTATATTAAATATACCAATTGTAAAAGTTATCGTCTTTTGAATTTTTTTCGTACTTTTCTTGAATAAAAATACTATATTATTTAGATTTTTTACGAAATAAGTATTATAAAAGAAATAGTCGGCAAATCTTTAATGTTTTAAATAACCGTTTTTTAAGACGCAATATTTGGAAATTGAATAAACAAAAATTACTCGAGTATAACCAGTTATCGAGTAACCGGTTATCGAGTTTGGATGCTTTACTCAGAAGTTGCAACTCTGATAAATACACACATTAACTTGCAAAGATATGCCAGGAAAACATGTAGCGCAGCGTAAATATGCATGTTAGTGGAATGAAAAATGGGAGCTGATTTATTTCTTCACTGAGGGACCAAGTAACAATGCTCTATGTTTAATATGTAATGAGACTGTTAGTGAACTGAAAGGAACCAAGCTTGAACGTCATTTCGTATTAAAAAATGAATTGTACAATACTAAATATCCTCTTTATTTAACAACCAGAAAAATAAAATACGACTCATTGAAAAGCTGTTTAGAAAAACAGAAAATTTTGTTTCAACAAATGTCTAGCAGTGTTGATTGTGAAACTCGTGCCTCGAATATGGTGTCATGGGTATTAGCAAAAAACCTGAAACCATTTACTGATGGTGAAATAATCAAAGAATGCATTATTGAAGAATCAAAATTTCTTTTCCCAATTGATGAAAAAATTCATGACAAATTTCAAAGTATGCACTTGTCCGCGCGTACAGTTACTCGCAATTTTGAGAAAATGGTTGTCAATGTTTATGAACAACTGTCAAACAATCTGTCTGAAGCTGAATTTGTGAGTATCACTCTCGATGAGTCTACTGACCTTGTCGGTAAAGCACAACTCTGTGTTTATGCACGTTTTATCACTACGAATTGTTGTTTATTTGAAGAACTGCTTGGAATTGAACCACTGGAAACAACTACAACTGGACAAGACATTTATGACTAATTGTTCAAAATATTAAAAGATAGGAAAGTGCCTTTTCAAAAAATATTTTCAGTTGTCACAGATGGCGTTCCTGCTATGATTGGAAGAATTCGAGGAGTTGTTACTTTGCTGAAAAATAGTGGTGAGTTTCCTAACAAATTTATGTCATATCACTGTGTGATACACCAGAAAGCACTGTGCGCTAAAGTTGCGAAAATTGATGATGAAATGACAGCTGTAGTAAAAACAATTAATCATATACGTTCCAATGCACTCAAACGGCGTCAATTTCGTGCGCTAATGGAACAAAATGAAGATCAACATGGTGATCTTCTTCTTCATTCAGAGGTATATAGACAAAAAATAAATAATTTACCATAACAATCAAAATTAAATGTTTTTTTTTTTTTTTGCAGATTAGGTGGCTATCAAGAGGAAACATTCTTAACAGATTTTGGGAGTGTTTGCCAAGTGTACTGCAGTTCATGGTAACTCAAAAATTTTCATTCATTACAATGTCTATTGAAGAGTTTCAGTGTAAACTGGCTTTCCTTTGCGACATCACAGCACAATTTAATGTTCTGAATAAGAGATTACAAGGCCGCCGTGTGCTGGTTTGTGATTTGATCAACCACATCACTGCGATAAAGACAAAACTTAATTTGTACAAAACTCAATTTGTATCTGGTAGTTGTACTCATTTTCCTACTTTAAATGAATGTCAACCATCAAGGAAAATGTTATCGTCATTGTCATTATTAGTGACTGCTCTGTATGATCAATTTGAAAACAGATTTAATGAATTTGAAGACCTAAAAAAGCATATGGTTTTTTTGTGTTATCCATTTGACTTTGATATGAATGATATTAGTATTCTAAAGGACTTTGAAGAAGCTGATATTTTAAAAGCAGAGGATGAACTAATTAACTTTCAATGTGACGACGAGTTGAGAAGAAAGGCACCAAAAAAAGATGAAGATGGCGCTTTTGGTGAAAATTTAATTGTTTTCTGGCATGCTGTCATGAAGGAATGTTTTCCAGTTCTTAAAAAAAATGCAAATAGACTTATCTGTATGTATGGCACTAGTTACCAATGCGAACAAACATTCTCAGCCATGAAAATAATAAAAAATGTTTACAGAATAAGACTGACTGACACTCATTTGAATAACCTTGTGCTAGCTGCAACAACAAAATACTCATTAAATTTTTAATTGTGTTTTATGTGTTTTCTTTCTTAAGTATGTATTTTGTATTGATACATTTATTAGTTCTATAATCTAATTCTATACTATATTCTGTTATATAGGTAATATAACCTATTTTATATACAATTTATTTATTGCTGTGGGCCGCAACTAAAACAAGAATTTTGCAAGTCGGTCCCTTTGGAAATATGGTGCCGACCACTGACATAGATAAAGCTATTGTTAGAGTTTGCTTTGAAACATGATTTTTGAAACTCTCTAAAATTGTCTCTGATGCGACGTTCACTCATTGTCTGTTATAATAATTAAACAGCTTTTATATCTTGGATGGGCTTACTGCTCAATCTTTATATATTATTGCCGAACCTAATAGTTTTAATAGTAGTAGTAGTAGTAGTAGTAGTAGTAGTATTAGTAGTAGTAGTAGCACTAGTAGTAGTAGTAGCAGCAGTAGTAGTAGTAGTAGTAGTAGTAGTAGTAGTAGTAGTAGTAGTAGTAGTAGTAGTAGTAGTAGTAGTAGTAGTAGTAGTAGTAGTAGTAGTAGTAGTAGAAGTGTCCCTTGAAACATGTTTGACATGAAGCCCTTAGCAGTCGTTGCAAACGAGGTATTGGCGAGAAAGAGTCGCAGCTTCGCTTTATAAGAAAACGTGAGCGAACGTTTATCGTACGTACGTAAACTTTATATTATTTAATGTTAAAACTTAAATATATATCAAATTTTACAGTTAGACTTTCACTTGAAAACTGCATTGCGACAGCCTCTTTTCAATTTTTAATCTGCAGCATTTATTTCCATTAAAAACAATGTTTATATAGTTTTAAAAAAGCTAAAAATTCTAAAAACATTAAAAAAACGGGGGATATTTGTATGTGTCATGACTGAGATACTTATATTTAGTTTAACTTTCAAGTTTTTTTAACTAAGTTGAGTTTGTGCAAGGAAATTGAGTATACAACATGTTTATACGTAGAATATAAAATCTATGGATTTGTAAAGTTGCTTTGTTTTGCATTTTGAGCAACAAAAATTAAGAAATAAAGCAAGCTGATGATTTGAACTTACTACGCGGCGACCATGACTTTTTAAAACAATAAGGGAGTTTAAAAAGTATGTTTTATATAAGAACATACTAGAATATTCTAATTTTATACTTAAATTAAACCATTTTATTGAATTAATTATTCTTAAAAATGATTAAAAAATAAAGTTATTTAATTTTGATATAATATGGAAATTTAGAGTTTTACAGTTATTTTACCAAGCCTCCGTTAAACATTCTAAACGGAGTGCGCAACAGCGACAAAATTTAGATAACCATTAAATAATACTATTATTCAATTGGTTTTTAGCTTAATATACTTTTTGGCTGATCCCTAATCTAAACTTTTAAATTAGGGATCGTCCATAAGTTACGCAACGCTAAATTTCACTAATGAACAAAACAAAAAGGATCAAAATTTTCCCCCGCAGAATCGTATGCTGAATAAAAAGTCATAATAGCTCCGTAAATTTAATGAAAATTGCCTCCTAAAACAACTGAAGATTTCCTTCTTCTTATTTAAAAATATATTTAGCGTTGCGTAGTTTATGGACGATCCCTTGGCGTTTTTCAGTCTATAGTTTTTAATGGTCTAATATCTGCTTAGTTCTGCTATTTGGATAGCGTTGCATACAAACGTCTGTAAGTGTAAACGCCTTTAGCATATGTTGAGTTTGCAGGCAGTATATGGAACAATAGGGTATAATAAATTTATAAGAATGAGAAAACTTTTGAATTTTACTTTAACAATTAGAAGTCGTTTTTGCTATATAAATATTTTTGGGCTATATATATTACTATAGTTATTATAGATATGTACAATTATAAAATCTTTGCTTTAAATATTGCTATAAATACAGCAAGTTTGGAAAATATTATTTTTGATGTATTTGTTCTTAATCACCCAAAACGACACTCATGACAGTGCACTAAACCACTGAGCTATCAATGACATGCGGTTAAGAGAAAAATAAACTTGATTAAAAATCTCTAATAAGCTCTTGATAGGCTGAAAGGGTGCGCATGTTAATTGTTTTGCTCTTAAAGCAATTTTTAACATGATTTAATTTGGGTAAAAGTATAGTAAACAATTAATAGGTATAGAAATAATCAGCGTGGAATAAATAAGTGTAGAAATGGTAGATTTGGTAAAGACCCGTATTATATGGGTCCCGAAAGCCAGGATATATATATATATATATATATATATATATATATATATATATATATATATATATATATATATATATATATATATATATATATATAAAGAAAAAATTATAGAAAAGGTCAGTGTGGACTTACAATGACCAGTCTTTTTACGGGTCAGATCAGCTAGTGCATTTATTATTGCCAATGAAATGAAAATAGGATGTGTCATATTTCCTGCTTTTTAATTTATACATGAATAATCTAATTGTTAAATTTGATACAACTCCCAAAAGGTGCTGCTTAGGTTTTTCTGTTATTAACCATCTCTTTCTTGTTGATGATATTGCAATGTATTGATACAGTTTATTATCTTTATACATGTATCATAAACGAATCAATGTATACAAAAACGTTCTAAGTCATAAAAACTATTTTTTCGAGGAACGAGAAAAAACTAAATAAATCCAAAATTATTATTTTAATAAATTCAAAAAAAAAATGCTATTTTGTTTTGGGTGCTATTTGACATCTTTAAATATTAGATTTGTTAAAAAATATATCAAAATTTGTGAAATATATATGTGTTATACATAGTTAAAGTTGTCTGACTTAAAAATAGTTTTTATGACTTAGAACGTTTTTGTATACATCGATTCAAATAATATAATATAGAGAACGTAGAGTCAACTCACACTCAATTAGACATTCTAAGACGTTTTTTTACTTGGTTGTACACAACTTCAGGAAATTCTCTTGCTACTGTCCAAGAGTAATCTGCCATCGTTGAGGTGCACCATCAACCCCTGTACTGCTGAGAAGAAGTTAATGTTTTTCTGTCATTAACCATCTCTTTTTCTTGTTGATGATATTGTCCAATGTTCACTATCAGGCAAATGTTTCCGTAACCTACTCAACTTATGCTTTAGATTTGCTTTGAAGCATTGTATAATTTTTAGCAACAACAAGTCTCAAATAGTTTTTGAACCGAAAGTTCAAAACCTTTGTTTTATAATAACCTATATGGTTATTTTGTATAGTATTTAATACTAAAACATTGGATATCTGATTTCATTAACATACACGATAAAAAAGATGTTTAAAAAAATACTCTTTTTGTATGCTAAAGCTAACATCATTTGTAGAAAACTGGGCTCAACACAAGTTCAAACAAAAATCATGTTATTTAATGCCATTTACAGTCCTATTTATGGTTCTAAGCTTTAGTATTTTCTGTTAATAGACTCATTTTATTGTTCACATGTTGCATTAATAGTTAATGCACTTTGTCTGATTTTAAAAAAACCACCTTTGAATAGTTCTAGCGAACTATTTGTAAGGCATCATGGTCATCCATGTAATGTGTTTATTTGTAAGCTTTTCTTTATTATTGTTTCAAAATAGTAAGAACAGAGAAAATATTTTGTAAACATATACAGTTTCTGGCAATCTTCATTGAGAAACAATCGATAAATGGAGAGCAGAGTTATTTGATGCCTGTTTTTTGTTTGTTTGTATTTAGTACATTGTAATTATTTTATTCTCTTTCTTTTACTTACTGTATCCCTATAATATTTTTTGGCCTTAAACCTGCAAATAAATTTGATTGATTAATCCATTTATTTTTTTTTGTTTGTTTTTGCTGCATAAGTAAAAATACTTCGAAACGTCAGTGTCAACCATTGCTTGCCGGACAAAAGGACATTAGAGTGACACAAAACGAAGTCAAAAATTTCAAATTTTACGAAATCAAAAGCCGCAGATGCTTATCTTTTTGTAGCTTATTTAATTAAGTAAAGTTAAAAATTTTAATTATTTTTTCGATTGGAAGTGCTGCATGTAATTTTTTAAATATCAAGAATTGAATAAACTTTATGTAAATTTTATAAGTTAAACTATTTCTATAATTAAACTCTTATTTTATCTTAGTAAAAAAATACGGTTATTAGTACCTTAAAGTTAAGCCTCATTTTGCATTACTTAACCAACTCAACATTTCAGCTTTACCAGTTCAGATAGCAACATATCTTTTATATTTAGCTGTTTCCAAACTACCAAAAGAATGTTCTGCCTTTGATCCTAATTCTGGGAACTGTGAACAAAGTTTTATATCAGACTATTATTTTTTTCTGCGTAGTTGTTGGTCACACTAAGCTTGCTAACTAGTTGAGTGAAATACTTGAATGAAATTAAAGCTAAGGAATCACTTAAAGAAGGCCATTCTTGATCCAAATTGATGTGATCTGAAGTATAAAAAAAGCCAACTTTTCATTGTAGTTAAGTCTTCTATTCTACTATTGGTGGAAACAATAACAAGAAATTGGAAGTTTTAAGATCTTCCTAATAATTAAAAACTAAAAAAAGGAAACAAATACCAAATGGTTACTCATATTTTTCTGAAGAAAGTTTCCAACTCCAACATTCGATTCTTTTTGAATTGTTTTAGCATTATAAAAAGCATTTAAATCATCATGCTCCCACTAGTAGAGTTATAGATAGACAGGTTCATAGTAAATAGCTACAAAAAATGCCATCCCATAGACTATATCTTTATTATCATGAGTCAGATATTCAACAACTGCGAATGTAATATCAAACATTAGAGAGTATATAGCTTAAGACTTAAACCATGCATTTTGACAGGTACCAGGCTGATAAATGTGGAAATCGTTAAAAATATTTAACTTTCGTTTAGCATGACAAATGTCCTACAACAGGCCTATAAAACTAGACAACTAATTTTAACTTTTTTTGTGTAGCAAAACATAGTTTAATCTGGTGCAGTTTTTCACCCTGAATTCAATACTTAAATTGAAATTGCTGTGTAAGCTCTAGTTTTTATGCAATGTATTAATAAAGTTTATTATGTTTATACATGTATCATAAATGAATCAATGTATACAAAAACGTTCTAAGTCATAAAAACTATTTTTTCGAGGAACGAGAAAAAACTAAATAACTCCAAAATTATTACTTTAATAAATTCAAAAACAAAATCTGGGTGCTATTTGACATCTTTAAATATTAGATTTGTTAAAAATATATCAAAATTTGTGAAATATATATGTGTTATACATAGTTAAAGTTGTCTGACTTAAAAATAGTTTTTATGACTTAAAACGTTTTTGTATACATCGATTCAAATAATATACTATAGAGAACGTAGAGTCAACTCACACTCAATTAGACATTCAAAGATGTTTTTATACTTGGTTGTACACAGTTTCAGGAAATTCTCTTGCTACTGTTCAAGAGTAATCTGCCATCGTTGAGGTGCACCATCAACCCGTGTACTGCTGAGAAGAAGTCAAGATGACTGAGTAGAAAGTATAGCATCAATGGCACCTTGCAGCCCGATGTCTGGTATGGATCCAAGAAGCTCTCAACAGTTTTCGGGTAATTTTAAGCTTTGTGGTTCCCCAAGAAATTTCTCAAAACCGATTTAAAATTTCCATGGCAGTCTTCTCATCTCCTCCAAGGGTGTTGTCAAACTGAATGTCCTTCAACAGCTAGCGTATTTGTAGACCTAAAAATTCACTTTCCATGATTTTCTCTTAGCTTAACTAAGTCCACTTGGAAAACAAATATTTAAATGCCATCTCAATCTAGAGCCTTTGCAACCATCTCCATCTCAATTGAGAGGCTTTAAAAAACTTTTTCATCAGGCTGAGTTTTATATATAGAGGTGACAGAAGAATTTTACTGCGCTCATTAAATGCTGCATGAACCAAATTTATAACACCAGGTTCTAGAGATTGTCTCTTAGACCATACCGTTGTGATGTAATGATCTTCCCTCTATCAACTACAAGATTAACAGAAGAAGCAACAGAACTTTGTATAACTGAACTGCATTCCTAGAAATAGTGATACAACTTTTAAGCCACTACAAATCTACTATTGGTGTTGTTTATACTTTGTCTTGACTAGAGCTAGTTTCATATTTTCATATGTTTCCTTCAATTCAGTTGCCTGAGCAATAGAAACTGATAGTAGAGTCTTTTTATTGTGTAAGAGTACAGCCTCGAAAGTAATCTTCGACGAGTCTATAAACAGTCTCTGTTCTTCAATAGCTTACTAAATTTTTAGTTCATTCATTAAATCAACCACATAATGACAATAGACAAATTATTCTGTCATTAAAAATAGGGTTCAAACTCACTGTAACTGCCGCAAAATACAATTATTCTCACATTATTATGGTTCCACAGTTGTATCCTAATAGCACAGCCTTGCTCTTAGATAGTCCTAAATCCTGAACCAACGTAGTCATTAGCATCATCCTTATCCTCATCACTGAACTCAGTTGGTTGGTGGGTCTGGCACATGAAGACCTTCACAGTAGGGAACTCATCTCAAGCCACCTAAAATCTTTAGATAATATATTGGTTGCGTCCTCTTCTCTGAGATGTCGTGATCTATGAAATATACCAAGCAAAAGCAACAGATGGTAACATTTATAGTTGGTTCCTTCCAAATCATGGGTACTGCAAATGGCATGATTCTTTTTTTGCCATGTAACTGGTTAGAAAACCATGCGCTAAAAAAAGTTCAACAAATAAGAAGAGCAAGGGTTTTTCTTGATCATCCAGTTTACAATCAAAGTAAAAATGTTAGGCTATCTTGATCACTTGTGTGTAGACAAATGCACAGTTTCATAGGAACTATACGTTTCTGTGAAACCAATGTCAAGGCAGATTTGCCCTTATAGAAAATTTTTAGCAAACGGAACAGAAAAGCAATTCATCTATTCATGGAACAAAAAAGTTTAAGATGCACAGTTTTATGTTTCGTATTTTCATAGTTTTCTTTTCCGTACCGTTCAGAAAAAAGTTTCCTGTAAATGGAAATCAGTCTTCACTTTGCCACAGAATAACAAATGAATCCGGATTATCGACACACTTTCTTGACCTGTTTGATTAAAATTAATAAAATAATGTCACTATAATTTATAATAAAATCAGAAACAAGCAGATAAAACATTTAAACTGCATGAAAGGCATATGAACCAAGGAACACGATTAAAAAAGAAGTCAAAACATTTAATGAAAAACCATAAAATTTACTGACAAGACATCTAGCAATAACTTTAAAACTGTAACGCTGAACAAAAATTTTTAATTTTTTTTTATCTCAAGTTTTAAATTTGACTTGTGTTCAGCACCCTTGAAAAAGTATATTTTAGGTATTTTTGTTTACGTTATAATTTCTCGGTTAAGCAGTACAAACATTCCTAAATATTAAAAAAAACTTAATTTCTCCAAAAAAAATTTATGGAAAAACTATCATTTTTATATTATTGTTAGATACCTGTACAAATTTCATGTTCTAGTGCATTAGTTACAAATATTTTAGTCTTCAAAAAGAGTTTGCAGAGCTTACTACCTACAATAAGGTCTCCCTCAGGGAGTCATTTTGTATTTTTTACTGCACCGTTGGTTGAAACTTTGAATAAAATTTTGCTATTTATTTCTGCTAAAACCATTTAGCAATTTATTAGCAGAGAATTTAGATTTTTTCTTTGAAAATGTTTTGAAAGCCCAAGTGATTTTTATCTTAGTAATATGGTGCCTACAAAATAACCAAAGAAACGGTTTGCCAAGTCTTCTTGCCAGAATAGTTATTGCTTCATATTTCCATCCAGTACTACTTATTGTAGTGCCAAAACAAAATCCTGCAGTATAGTCAGCATCTTCAAAATATGAGGTTCATAGTACATAAAGCCATCTTTTCGTTACTACTTTCAGTTGGTTCGACACCAAAAAGAAGTTCATCTTTTGTTTTTAACACCGTGCTAGTTACAGATACTGATAGCATGTCTGCAATCGTATTTGTCTAATGTCACCCTCAATTTGCTTTATAACTTTTCCATAAAAATGCTTTTTATGTCAGTAAATCAACATATTCATTCCGTATCTTGCCTATTACTCAGCAAAAAATGTGTAACTTCTTCTTTTAAGAGATTCTCTGTTTAAGGCAAGCTGTCTAGCAACTCCTCCAAGAAAATTTACCATACCAGTAATAAAAAGAGTTTAATCTGGAACGCTGAGACCGGCCTTTCTACTGGTTAAAGTTGTGGCTGCAATAAGACCCTTTCAGAATAATTCCATTTCTATTTTGAAACATCCTTGTCTAAACTGATGCTTACTTTTTACTCATAAAAGGTTTTAATTAAGACAAAAACTTCTGACCCAACAATTAAACATGCAGCACCGAAATTACTTTAAAGAATTCAAGCAGTCGAGCATTTTCTTCAAAAACAGCATTATTTTATAAATTGAAATGCCTGTGTATTGTTGCTAAAAGTTGTTTATATTCTTCCTTATATTTAAATGAAAAAATGAAATAATTTATATAAATTGTATGAAATAAATTTTTTTTTTTCATATAATTTCATTCAGCTCTTAATTTTTTAAGTGCAATTAGTTTTTCATTAGAAAATTGGGATCTATTTCATCATTGAAGAAAAATTATGGTTCAATGACTATTTTTTATTAATTTCCTCTTTGTTACAAAAAATTGCTGAGTCATTACTCTTTTCTACTTGATCTTTATATTTAACTTTCCTCTTGCATCTGTCAATCTTTCTCTGAAATCTTGCTTCAAGCTCAATTTTTGCAGATATAATCATACGTTTCGTCAATCTTTGCTGTTATAATCATGTTTCTGTTAACTCTGAATAAAAAGTTGTTAGAATTATTTTTTGTAACATAAATTTAAATAAAAAGCAAAACTTCTTAAAGAAATGATTTTTTGTAAAAATGAATAGATATGTTATTTCAATTAGTTTCAAAAAGTTTGTTATGCAGCTAATACCTGTGATCTTCTAAGAAGGGTAAATCTTCTTTTATAAGAGAAAGATTGCAAGACATCGATTCGTTGTACTTTAACTTGTTCTCAAAATACTTTGCACTAATGTCAAACAATTGTTATATAATATTGTAAAAGTCATTTTTGAAGCTGTTAGAATTTTCTAATTTGATCAAAAACTTTCGTTCTTGCTATTGAGCTAACTTTTATATCTTGCATTAATGGATTTAAATTTTCCCACTATGCTCCTCTAAGAAATCAAACAGTAATAAAACCTGCCAATTTCCGAATATTTACAATTAGTCGGAGGAGGCAGTTTATCCTGTATTTAAAACGCACACCTCCTCCTTCCCTTTACAGATAAAATCCTTTCGTGATTTAATAGGTTTAAATCTTTAATCTTTAACTAAGGTCAGGTACAAGTAATACCGAAAAACACTGCGATTAGATGGTAGTTGGTTCGTAGGTATATATCTTAACACTAGGAGCCCCAAGGTGGATCAATTGATCCAAACACAACTTTGATACTTTGCTGAGGCTAAAGTTTAATGCTGATAAATGATTACGATTTTTATTATTTAGATTTACTGAAAAGTGGAAAAAACTACATTAAAAACACATTTAGAGATGCGGCTATAAATATTTTTAACTAATAACCTTAAGCTGGATCAATTGATCCACCTTATGAAAGGTGCATATACATAACAATTTTAGTCAGTTAAATAAGATTATTTTGTATATATGTTTATTAGGTATATTATATATATATGTTTCCATATGTTTAACAAGCACTTTCCGTGAAAAGGTTTCTTACAATTTGCATATACTGTTGATGTCAGATTACGTTTGCAGTTTGTTTTTATCTGACATCTTAAACGAGTTGATAATTATGTATTACTGTTGGTAGCAATTGTGGTATTACTGTTGGCAGCAACTAAGGATTTTCAATGAGCAATATTTGCATGTCTTCACTGTTTAGATAAAGTGTAAGGAAACTTTCGTCTCAAAATTTTTTATTGTGTAACTTTTTTAAAAAAGATACATGCATTTCACTGGTCAAGTCCAAAATATTGAAGAAAAAAGCTAACAGCCTGCGTCGGCTCTCAGATTTTGTTGATATTTTTTGATAAACTAAAATTAACATATCAACTTTACATTTTGTTGCATTGTAATAAAGTATTCCCCCTGGTTTCTTCTTCCCATCACTTTGCTTAGTCACCCCTCTTTGAAGTGTTGGTAATAAATTTACACTTTACTTTTTCTTTGCCTGGTAGACAATAAAGTTCAATGGTCCATTTTTGTAGAAAGTTGTATCGTAAAGTGGAAGTGGATCATATGATGGAAATTTCTTTTCAACTATGTTTAACTGCTCCAAAATTTGACGTTTTCTCTTGCAAAAGTTTTGTTGCAAGACCGACACTTTTAAAAAAGTTTTCTGTAGCAACATTATACCCGGGGCCTAAATAAGGTTCCATTGGTGACATGACCACATGAGTACCCTAATTTTCTACACGACCTTCATCTTTACCTAGATAAGGTTTGATACTAAGACAATATTTAGTCTTCAGATCAGCTAATAATCCAGATTTTGATTCCAAACTTGTATGGTTTATGAGGCATGTACAGTGTAAAGAGATACCGAACTTTAATTGGAACAACTGCTCATTAATTGTTAAAGATTCCTCAGGCAAATATCATTTTTGACTTTTTTCTACAAATCTTGACAGCACCCATGACGCAAGAACAAATTTATTACTTCGAAGGGGCTCTCTACGTTCTAAACCTTTATCAAATCTAATTTTTTTCATGATGCCTTTAAATCGAGAACGCGGCATAGTTTCTAAAAAAGCTTTGTTGCCATACTATTCAGACCATACAAATTTAACTGGAAAGTTTCTTGCGTTCAAGCATCCGCTAAGTTATATTAGGCCAAAAAAAGCATCAAATTCAAAGTCGCTTATATTCCATCCTTCATTTGACAAATTGGGAGATAAAACAGTACATTTTTTGATAAAGCGTGTAAACCCTTAATCCATAATTAATCTAAATGCATCATTAGGTGTCAAAACATTACGACAATAAGAAGTTGTTCCGAATATGGCAGTAAACACATTCTGAGTTTAAAATCTTCCAGTTACCTTAACTTCTTACACAATGGTCCATCTTACATCATCTCTACGAGTTTTAACAGTTAAATCATAACTCCCACCGCATGCATTTTCTTCTACGTCATCATCTACAACTTTCTAAATTGTAAATAAAAGTATTACTTTCATCGTCATCAGATAGATTATCTTAAACAACATCTGCCTCGTTATTTTTCTTTTGTTGAACACTGATTCATCACTGTCAATTTCCGAGAGTTCTTCGAATATGAACAATCACTGTTGCGCCGACACACGTTCTTGACGTTGATATGTAACTGGTTGGTCAATTGAAAGAGGATGTGTTGCAACAGAGGTTTTTGATAATGATGCTCCATCAGCATTTTAATAAACTTAAGCCTTTCACTATAATAATAATAGCTTTTATGATATTTTTCTACAGGTCATTATAGTAGTAAATTTTATGCTGTAAAACAGTAATATTAGTGTACTTGTAGTAGCAGTATATTTATTCCAAATATGCAGAAACAATATTTTATTTTATTTGCTAATACTTTCATTATAATTCATTTAATTTTTCAGTTTAAATAATCTGTATAAATATGCTGGTAATGCAGATTTAGGCAAATCATGCTACTAAACTTCAACTTAGACTAAAAGGCGCGTTATTTGGATATAAAACCTATGTATAAATTACATATATATACATAGGATGTAAAAAATTTCTATATTTTATATAATTTACTTCAAAACTAACAGCTTTGATTGTTAGTTTCATACATTTAAACAAGAAAACAAGTCTAAATGCACATAAATATTAAGTTGGATCAATTGATCCATTTTGGGGTTTATAGGTATATAAAAAACCTGGGGCTTCTAGTATTAATGTCAAGTTAAGCAGGTATATAAATCAAGAAGTGTTATAGCTATTATCATTCTTTCTCATCTTCTTTATGTTTAATATTTGGTACGGATAAGTAAAAAATAAGAATTATTTGCTAGTTTATAAAAACATACAAAATAAAGCAATGATTACCTTGTGAATAAAATGCAAACTACAATATTCACTCATAATTTAATTGATTAAAAACTATTTATAAATAAACTTAAATATTTTAGAAACTTATTGATTTTTTCCAGCAAGCTTATAGCGTTTTTTAATGCTATTTCAACATTGCGAGTTAGTTGATATATGGTTGACAAATAACGATCTAAATTTTAACGTTATTTCAACGTAAGTTCAACGTTAAAAAAAAACCCTGAAATTTTCAACTTTAGTTCAACGTTTATTTTTAGTTAGAAATCTACGCTGAATTAACGTTGAAAATAAACGTTGAACTAATTTCTAAAATAAAAGATTGAATAGCTTTGAAATTTTCAACGTTTTTTTTAACGTTGAACTTACGTTGAAATTTATATTGTTAAAAATAAAGATCGAAAATGAATTAAAGTTTGCCGTACTGAATTTTCGGTATTAAAATTGTACATACTGCGCGTAAATTTTAAGATGGAAAAGTTCTTTAAAAATTTTTATTAAAAGTAATATTGTAATAAAAGTAAAAGCATTAAAAGATTTTATGCTATAAAAATATGTATAATTTTACAAAAATTATAAAAGATTTATAAGAATTTGCTTTATAGATATTAATACACAAGTTTTTTAAAAGTCTTTTTACTTTGTGCACTATACTTTACATTGCATATTTTTATGTAAAAATGTTGGATTAGAGATGAATAATTAAAGAATGAATCAATTTAAAGATGTTTTTATATATGTGTAAAATTTACAATTAAAGTCTTGTTATAGTTATGAAAATAGAACGTGGGCCAGTGTGTTTTGGTATGTATATTCAAAAGACAATATTGTTTATGTAAATTAAAGTGCAACAAATTGACTAAAGAATGGTTCTGTCCATTGTCCGAATCGAAATGTGAAGTTTGCTGTAAAACATGAAAATATAAAACAACAGGTGGTTAGTATAAGTCCAAACTAAAATGTGATAAAACTACAGTTACTTTAACCAATTGTTTAAAAATGATTATAACATCAAAATTTATAAGAGTAGTATTAAAAACGATTTAACCTTAATCAAATCTTATTAAAAGTATTCATTTTGTTCCTTTTTTTAAGGATTGGTATAATAACATCAAGTAAAGTATGAACATGTATACCGGTTTGCAGGCGTTAACATTACTTCAATATAGGTTGATGATTCTGTTTACCGATTTTTTTTGTAAATACTTTTTTACAAAATAACGCTTATAAGTATTTAGCATATAAATCAGTTATAATAGCTGCCATCTACAGGGCCGAGAAGTCAAGTAAAAAAAACCATATTAAAATAATTAAAAATAATTATTACCAATAGGGACTGCGATTAAACATATATTAAAAAAACTGCGTGATTCCATATTAGTAGGAAGAAAATTAGTAAAAAGTAAAAAAAAAGAACAAAATAGAAAGATTTTTAAAAACTACTTAATTTTGTGAGCACTTTGGCTATGGTGTTCATTTTTGAAACAAATATCTTTATCTGTAATGAAAAGCCAACTCGTTCAATTAATCTCATTCAAAGAGCAAAAATATTAATAACACTAAGGATAAAAACAAAACGAAGGAGATATAAACAATTTTACTTTAGTAATATCAAATTCTATATTGCCTTTCAGTGAATGATTAAAAGCAGTTAGAGAAACTACCTGTACTCATTTTTACCGATAGACACCACAGGAAGGTAAGCCAAGCTGTCTATCATCACAAAACATGACCACATAAACATCACAACAAATACGCAAAGCAGTAGCAAATAGCTTAAGATATTTGTAGGACAAAGTTGCACTAAATATTAACAGAAATGTGTTTTATATATATATATAGCTAAAAAAGGCTAGACAATAGACATTAAATATAAAAGTAAGGGATTGTTCATAAATTACGCAACGCAAAATATATTTAAAAACTGAAGTAGGATGTTTAGCTCTTTTACGCGTTGGTTTTCATTAAACTTAATGCACTAATTTATCTAAATATTGAAACTCTGCGAAGGAATATTTTTAAAATTTTTTGTTTCATCGTAAAATTTTGCATTACGTAACTTATGGACTATCCCTAACACCTTTTGGCACTATATGCTGTCTCACACCTCTGCTAACTAAAACTCTAGGCTGGCAAAGTTAGAAATATTACTTATCATTACTTTACTTTTTTGCTTTTATAAATAGATTTTTAGTTATAAAGAATAGCCGTCTAGCATAGCAGTATACTCTACACACACTGCAAATTACGACACTTGCTTGGCTAGATTACCTCTACACACACACTGCAAGGCACAATACTTGCTTTGCTAGTTTAACGGTCCAGCTCTACACATTTAGCTATGAATTATAACACTAATAACTATTTAAAAGCAGCTATAACAGTAGGTAAAATAACAAAAACTGATTGCATTTTCTAAATATTTTAATAAAAGAAAATTAGGTTTTTAATATTAAAACAATATTCATTTATAAATTAAATATATTTGTAAATAAAACATTTTTGAAAATCATTTATTAAATCATTTAAAATTTATGCTAATTTGTTAATGCAAATTTTAGAATTTTATATGGAACTTTGGAACAAATGTTTAAACAAAAAAAAGTATAACTGATAAATAAAAAGTACAATTGATAACTAATAGTATAATTAATAACTAAAAGTCATTACGTACATCATACAGCTTGTGCTTGCAAGCTATGGACATTAGGAAATGAGAAAAACCTAAAGGCTATAACTTAAGAACATTAGAATATAAAACATCATTTGTGTAACATTTTTCGCCGACCATATCTTGAATGGGATGTTTATCAATTTTAAAAAATAAACTTTTAAATGCTCTAGTTCTTGAACAGGCAATATATAGTTGCTCATAAGAAAAATACGGCTTTTTTTAAGTATACTCCAAGTCTGTCAAATGTTTGACTTTGACATCTATTAATTGTTATTGAATATGCCAATCTGACAGAAAACTGACGACGTTTCAGAACATAAGGTAAATAAAAATCTGATGGAGTCAACTGGAATCGAGGAGCAAATACCCATTTACCACCAGAAACGTCTGTCAAAGTCTCTGCATCGTTTAGAATAATCATTTTGTTCAGCATCTCCTAAAATCTAATAAACAATAGAGACAATTTCTCTAATAATGAATAAATGAGGTATTTCAATGCATCCTTTAAAAGGATTCTCTTCTTTGACAAGTGTTGTTCCACTACCAAGTTTTAATAGCCACTGGAAAAATTCTCCTTCCCCATCATGTACTCTCATATTTTCAGTTAATGTGAACTTCTGCACCCATTAGCACCGTAAAGAACATTTTATACAAGATTCTACAATATCAGCTGGTTTTCCTCTTTTTACAACAGGCAGTATTTGCCTAAATTCAAATACTGCATGTTGCAAACATCTTTTAACAACATACCAATTGCATTTAAGGCATGTTTAGGTATCGTGGATGTTTCATCAAGCAAAAAAAAACTAACTGGCCTTTAAAAATGTCCATGTATAGAGTTAGGGAAAACGTTACATGTGCTGTTATCCAATATTGGGATAGGAAGTTGGAATAAACCATGTAATATTGATCCGTTTGTTAGAAGAGTTGCTGCTATGTCAGTCCATACAGTTGTAGCAGGTTTAACCCTTACATATGGATTTAGCAATCAAATAAATTTACGCTAATGTTTTTCCACTACATGCTGGCCCATCGATGAAAACTAAAAAATGTTGATTTTCTACATTCGGTTGCTCATTCAGCACAGCATGGATAGCATTACATACATTTAATTGATTAATATTTAGCAACGGACTCATTCGATTGGCTTCGTCAATAGATTGTTGAACATTTTCATTAAGATTTTCTATATAAAATTCTAAAAACTCATCAATAGCAGGCAGATTGTAATTAGCCAGTGTTTTCCCGCTTTGATTAAGAATCTTTTCATTTTGACGAAGAGTAGCCTGTTCAGCTATTAGAAGTGGGACTGAGCGGTGAATGAAATCTTCCATCACAAAAGCTTTGTCTGTATTCCAGAAATGTAAAGGATTGCTAGGTTCACAAAAGGTCAAAATAATTGAAAACAACAGCCTAGTTTGCTTTGGCATACGTGTTTAAACCGCCTCAGAAAGAGTATTCTGTTATTCAGTGTCATCTTGCAACAAACCTTTCAAAACACATGCTTCATGAAACGTTTGAAGAACAATACCATTAACAGTACGCACATCCTCTCAAGATGCTGCTGCTTTTGCTTGCAAAATTAACAGCCAAAGAAAAAAAAAATTCTCCGGTTGGATTAACTTTATATATTCTTACTATCATGTTATTACCACCCCTTTGTATAACTTTCTAATTACAAAGTTTATCATCAAAACAAAGTGATAAGGAATGTCTACATATAAATAAGAAAGGACTTCTTCATTTTCGGAACTTAACTTAAACCATGCCGTAAGATATGTATCTCGTTGAGCAGCACAATCTAAATCTACTTGTTCTGCTCCTTCTCTAAAATACACTATCTGATTATCGGGAAGATGAATTTTAAGGCGGATAACAGTGTGTAACATTTGGCTAATGGAATACTCGAATATTCGCCACAATACTTCAGGCACACTAACAAAACGACAATCCAAAAAAGTGTTTACTTCTTCATAATTAATTTGTTCGTTTATTAGAATACTTGCGCAGTCATGCCCTTTGTATAAATACTTGTACAAATATTTAACAGCCTTTACAGACATGTAAGCCTTAGCAATAATATGGACTTCATATTTCATTTATAACCAAGGATTGTAAGGTACAACCCAACGGTTATTTACATTGTTGGCTTTAATATTGATAACCAAGCTATTGTCACAACGCCTGTAACGCGGAAAACCATTATGAACTGCAACTGTGTTGGAATTAAATTCTTTAGGATATTTTTTACTGCATACTCCATCTATTATGCAGGGCGAATTTAGATTCAATACACCACATGGACCATGAATCATGCAAGTTTTAATAATGTTATAAAGTTGAGGATTTACAATCGAATCTGAAATTTCTGCAGGCATTAAATTATAGATATCCTGTGCTGTCTCAAGTTTATCATCATTTGCAAAATGAAGTAAAATATGAACATGTGACAAATTACGTTTTTAAAATTCGATAACCTGAACATGGGTAACAACTTTCCATAATACACCATGTTTAAAAATATCATTTAGGAGATTGCTTAATTTGAGTTTGAATACTCAAGTCAGGTCTATCCTTTGCAGTCTGACCTGGATATAAATTTTCAGTTATTTTGCACAATTATGGATTGCAGGTAAAAGTAATAAAAAGATCTGGTTTACCGTATTTTTTAAATATAGCCTTTGCATCATCAAAGTTTTCTTTTAAAGCTCCTGGACTTTCTACATAAGTTGGTGGCAAAACCACTACACGCCCTGGACTAAAAGTTTATCTTATATGAACTTATAAACGTTGTTTATATGTTCATATAAGACATCATACTGCTTGCTTCTCAGTTTGTTTTGGTTATTTCTGATGAAAGCAAGGGGCTGGCCTTTAAATTTGACATATGCATATACAGTATATTGCTAAAACAGTTTCTTGCCATAAAAGATCAAATAAAAAAATTGTCTAACTGAAAGTTTATATTTTTAATACTGATACAGAGTAAAATGATTTTTAACCATTGTAGCATATTCAGGGTTGTGAACCAATTTATTATGCCAACCAGCATCACCTCTTGAAAAAAACAAAGAACAAAACATAGGATCGTAGTTGGAAGACATACTTAATATAGTTTTAAGAGGATGACATCATGGAAAATAACAACTTCCCTGGAAGCAGGTGGAGCACCATCTCCACCAACAAATAGAACTGCGACTTCATTATGCAAAGACAGGTTATAGTGTTGTCTATCTTGCTAATCAAGTAAAGATATTTTTACAACTGAGACTAAGCGATCTTCTATAGCAACTTGACAAATTTCTTCATCTTCCACTTCAGCCATGTTTTTAAATGCAAGAGCAAATGGGTTTTTTTCACTTGCTATAGTGTGCAAATGAAACATTAAACCACGTAAGCAAAGATCAATGTCATGTTGTTGCATTCTAAAGTTTACTGCTACAAGTGGGACATAGATATGCAGTTGACAATATTTTGGAGGAACATCTTGATCTGACCGAAGATTACCTATACGATGAAAAACTTGACCACATATTCTAAAACATGGTGGTCTACGATTCAAAAGTTGAACCACATTAGCTGTAAATGAAGCAAAAAAAAGACAGGCATTATAATTTCTATTATATCTAAAAAAATTTGCATTGGAATTATTATCTATATAATTCCTTGTAAATAAATCTTGTAAAGCTTGCGGAAATGGTGAAAGAGGAGGTAAAACTACTTTTCCATTGTGGCAACTTAGAAAATGAATTTTTTCAGGAAATTTTTTAGCACCACAATGTTGACAGATCTGGTTCATTTCTCCTAAATAAATATTTCTGGAATAACATTTCTTCTTGCTATACAATGCATTCTACCTTGTCTCATAGTATTTCGTACATTATCCTCATTAGGGCTCAAATAAATTTCTGCTTGTCTAGCTCTATTCCTCTCATTTTGACGACGATTAATTATATCTTGTCTAGCTCTATTTTACTTTTCGACCACCATTATTTTCATCTTGCGCAGCTATATTTCTCTCATTTTGACGACGATTAATTTCATCTCGTCTAGCTCTATTTCTCTTTTTGAAAACCATTAAATTCGTTGCGTCTAGCTATATTTCTCTCATTTTGATGACGATTAATTTTATCTTGCCTAGCTATATTTCTCTTACTTTAACGACAATTAATTTCATCTCGTCTAGCTCTATTTTTCTAACTTCGATGACAATTATTTTCAAGTTGCCTAGTAGCATTTACACTAATGACTTCTTCAAACCCAACATCATCTATTTCAGTTTTACTCTTATGAAACATAGTACCACTCACAAATGAATGTAAAAGAAACTTAGTAATTGCAATCTTTCCTAATAAGTTACTATTACTCTAAAATGAACATCAGGAAAAAATCAAATAATTTTTATAAAATAATGTTATTTTAAAACAAATTTAAAAAGTAAACTAATTTAAATAATTAAAGTCAATTTTAATATCAAAATATACACCATTTTAAATTTAATGATAAAAAAAAATAAAAAAAACCTTACAGCTTAATAACTAAGAAAAGTAATTGTAAATTTTATGAATAAATATATACTCTTTAAAATAAATAAAAAAATTTATTTATTACTAACGCATATTCAGGTTGCCTACTGCTAATAAAAAAGAAAATAATAACTTTAAATTTTATTTGGTTTCTAATCTATAAAAACAATTTAATTAAACTACTTAAAAGAGCTATAAAATCAATGCAAATATAAAACTAAAAATATAAAAGCAATTACTCTAGAAGTGATATATAAACCTTTAAATATTTGTTTATTAATTTAACAACTGGTCAAAAAGATTTACCAAAACAAAAAGATTTACAAAAAGGTCAAAAATTAATGAAGAAAAGTTAAAACAATTTTATTAACATTTTCAAGGTTTTAAAATAAAAGATTTATTAAAATCCATTAATTCTAACCAACAAAAAAACTTTTTTTTGGAAAAATTTTGAAACGACCTTAAGATGTTTATCAATAAAAAAGAAATTAAAAAAATATCGGTCAGCATATTTTAATATAAAGTAATGAAAAACATTTAGAAAGACTTTAATTTTCCGAAAATTGAATGGTCAGATGGAGCAGTTCATGCAATAAATTCCAGTGAACACTCGATAGAACATCATTTCTCGGAAATAATAAACGACGAATTTCTAATTCAGCACTTCGCGATACCTACTTTTCAATTAAACGAATCAACGTACGAGAATACATTGGATTTACTGTTCACAGTAAACGAACAAAGATTATTTCAAGTTGAGACAAATGCGGTATTAGGAAATATAAGCAAAGGGCATCTTGTAATTTGCTTTAAATATGCACTCAATCACCATGAGACAAAAACTGTGGCTAGCAATCGGAAATATATTAAAAAAAAAGCTGACTTCGCAGGAATGAACAAATTTTTTACAAATACAGACTGGGTAAACATTTTTGATGCAATTAATGTCCAGGAGATGTACGACACGCTCATTTTTTATGTTAACGAAGCTTGTCAAAAAAATATACCGTGTCACAGCTCGAAAAACAGGACTCGTAAAAGAAGTTTTTTGATTGACAATGAACTAAAAGAACTTGTGAAGAACAAAAGACGAATGAGACATTTAAACTGTTGCACAAATTGGAAAAACAAAAATATGGTAAACGAATACAAAGCATTGTGTAAAACAGTTAAAATTGAAACGAGATAAGCCAGAAAAAAATACGAACGCGAACTGGTCTACAAATCGATTAGAAACAAGAAGATACTATTTGAATATGTGAACGATCAACAAAATGTAAAGAGCTCAATTAAAGCGATAAAAAACGTCGAAGGAAATGTTACAAATACGACTAGTGAGATTGTTGACATTTTAAACGAAAATTTTTAAAACTCTTTCACTAGAGAGGGCGACCAAGTATTACCAGAATTCGGATCGAGATGTGGGGTAAATATTTAGATTTTGACGAGAGTGCAATTAATTTCGGTGACGTAGTAACAAGATTTAGCAAATTATCCATTGAGACATCATGTGGAGTTGATCAATTGAGTACTATGATTTTAAAAAATTGCGCTAAAGGACTAGCAATGCCAATCACATTGATATTTATGTCTTCGATTGATAAGAGCGAACTACCTAAGCAATGGAAATTTGCGAACATTACCCCAATCTTTAAGAACAAAGGCAGTAAGCTAGAAGCGAATAATTATCGACCAGTATCACTGACTTCTGTGCCGTGTAAAAATCTGGAGAGCATAATAAAAGACTCACTTTTGGCACATTTTACGAACAATAAATTTTTATCGAAGTGTCAACATGGATTTGTTAAATCTAGATCATGCACGACAAATCTTCGTCCGGTAGATGTGGTTTATTTAGACTTTGCGAAAGCTTTCGACACAGTGCCGCACAAAAGACTCGTTTTAAAATTAAATATATATATATATATATATATATATATATATATATATATATATATATATATATATATATATATATATATATACATACAGTTATATATAAACTATTTAAACAAATTTAAACTCAATATTTAGATCGAAAACCTAAATAGCATAAAATTGTATTATTTATAAGATTTAGGATATGTTCAGGTACATAATCCAAGATAATATTAGGACATATTATTTACTGGAGTAAATAAATAAAATTGAAATTAAAAATATTAAAAAATACTATACTTTTTACATTTACTTTAAGTAGATGCAACCATATTTTTGAAAACTTACTTTTTATATTACAAATAACGTTTCGTGCAGAATCAAGCGCCGGTATAGCAGCCTAAAAGTACTCCCGCAATTAAATACTCCCGTAGTACTTATTTCCTAGGAAAATGTACCCCGGGAGTGATTTTTTCAAAAAAAATAGATGTTTCAGGAGTACTTATTTCCTAGGAAATAAATACTCCTCTAGGAAATACGTACTCCTCTAAATATTTTTTTAAAATACCTTATTGCAGGCAGCGTTAACTTTTATTGCTGTATACGATTTATGATTTAAATTAGCCAATCTAAAGCGTTACGCTATTTGATACAAACAAAAAAGGTTTTACAACATTTATAACAGTAAAGTATTTAAATGCAGCAATAATGTTTACATTTTTAAACCCTTTTTAAATAAAAAATTTTCAATAAAAGTATTTACAAAAATTCCTTGAAATATTATTTATTAAAAGACTGAATCAAAACATTTTAGATGTTCTTCAATGATGCTGAGCAATTCATCTTTACTTTGAAGAGCTTCGAAAGGTTCTTAACGTTGCCAATGGTATAGCAACTGTAGAGGTTCTTTAAAGAACTATTCAGAAGGGTTCTTTGGACGAACCTGAAAATAAACTTTTTTAGAGAATCCAAAATAATTTTTTCAGAAAACCTTTTTTAGCTCTTATCGTTAATGCCAATGGAACACTAACTTTGGATCTATACAGAGCTTCAAAGACTGTAAAATTTTTCAAAAAGACTATATGAGTTTTTGAACTATGTAGAAAATTTAGGGTTTTTTTTTCTAATAAAAGCAGAGGTTTCATTCTTATTTGGAAATCTATTAAAATAAAATGAGAACTATTCAATATCTAATGTAGATTTTTGACCCAGCCCCACGGAAAACACCCGAAAAAATCCTTTTGAGGGATGATAGCACATACCAATAGGAGTTCATAGCAATAAATCTTAAAATCAGGGATTACCGTCCGTGGGACTTTTTTGCATTTAAAGTTCTAAATTAGATTGAAAGTGAGTCTTCTTTATTTTCCGAATTCAATGATTAGTTTTACAAAAAGCTTTATAAAACAAAAAATGTTCTACATAAAATTCTAAACAACTCTTATCTTATTCATATTTTCCAAAATTTGATTAGTTTTCCTTGAAAAACATTTTTCTATAAGTTTGAATATTCTTCTTCAACTTCATTGGGTTTGGCTCGTTCTCACTTGATTCTTTGACATTTCTGTTCTTTATTGTTATCTTTCCTTTAGTTCTAGAGGAAACTGAAAAAAAAGCTTTGGATTATTCTTTAAAATCATTTTTGATCTGGGTTTTCCCCCAAATTTATGTTTTTTTTTAAGATGCAACTTAGCAACCTGTAGCTATAACTTACCATTGACTTGCTGAGACTAGATTTTTTTGCTATTGTATTCAATGACACAAGAGAGGAGATGCTTGGAATAATCAGGATTCTCTGGATTTTTTTTGTATCTGTCCCAGAAGGGTTTGAAATTTGAGTGAAGAGCCTCAGTTGCTTGTTCGCTGAAAAGTCCTAGTCCCATATTTTTTCTTTTGATGAACTGAGGAACATGATGAAAGACAGCATGTACTTTGGGAGTAATAGAGACTGAAAGATTAATGTAGCTCTGTTTAAAGCTTTCAATTTTTGCTTCAAAATCAGGATCCAAAGTGGTTCTAAAACAAAATGTAACAACAGCTTTGAACAGAGACAAAGTTTGAATAAATCCATCAGCCTGTTTGAAGTGCTTTGCTCTGCAATTTGCTTCAGGCAATCTAATCCTCTCAGCAGCTTAAGGCAATCATTTCCATTAAAATGGCCCCCATGGAATGGTTGAATAGAAAGGTGCAGTGTGGTTGGTCATTGCTTTGCATCTGGCCAAAGATCGCAGAGATTTTTGAAGAGATGGTTGACTACACCAAGAAGTAGATGAAGCTCTATCGGTGGGATGGCTTCCAGCACAAACATGTCATCATGAAAAATCAAGCAATGGCAGATGAACAACATTTTTGAAATCTCTCAAATTGCGAATGTCACCGACATGTGTGTCTAGAGAGAAAGCAACAAGCATTTGCTGCTTGACACTTGTTGCTTTGGCTGAAAGTGGAAAAGTTAGTTTTATGTTTTTTTGAACAGGACTTTGTGGCTCCAACTCATTCTTTTACAGTTCAATGCGAGTGAAACTGACCTTCAAAAATGATCCACCTCCATCTATTCCCAGTTTCAAGATTACTGAATCTCCCAAGTTTCTTGAAATTTGTACGTTTACACTGAGGTCAATGAGTCTATGTCAGTGCACAACCTCCCTGGTCTGGTTGTCTTCTGACAGGTTCATGCTGCTAATTGTAAAGTGGTCTGCAACTTTTTGTCCTGCCTGAGCAAATTTCAGTTGAAAGTTGGGTTCTACCAACCGTAAGGGATCGATTTGATTCAAAGTGGAGCCAAGCTTTCGCATACCATTATTGGAGAGTCCAGTGTTTTGCTGAATGTGAACCATATCCTGAGTAGAAAGCGGGGTTTTGAACAGCTGTTGTGCTACTGATGCCCCTCTTCGCAGTGGAATGGCTTTGCCTCCAGCTTGTTGAGTTAGACAAATTGTTCCATTAGGAGATGAATCTTTTAAAGCAATAACTGCTGAAGCTACTAGCTCTGCGCCCTTTCCATTAGCTTCAGCAATTTTTTTCAATTTTTCATGGCGAGTCCCCGGTGTGCAGTTGTGAGGGAATCCACGACCAATTAATGAAAGACATTTGGCGCATCTCTTTTCAACGCTCTGGTTTTCAGGCTTGATTGATTTTTCAGAGGAGTTCTCAAGTTTGTTCAGAGGATGTTGCTCCTTTCCTCTCAGTTTACCTATTTGGAAGATCAAACAATCACAAATAAGTGATGAGCGAGTTGAAGACTTTTTTGAGATGTTCTGAAAGTTGAAAAGTGTTTGAACTTTTTTCATGGAGCCATCCAATTTTCCAAGTTGAAATCTGCAGTTGACACAAATTCCTAATGGAACCCTGTCATCATTGAAGTCTAAATCAGGTTAAATGAATTAAAGAATCTTTTCCTTTGCTGCAACTGTCAGTTCTCTATCACTTTTTTTCATGCACACAACGCATACAGATATTCTGCATTCATCATGCAATTTTGATGCATTATGGTAGACAAAATGCCTATTTTTTGTCTCAAATTTTGAAGATTAAAAACGCGTTTTTGTGAAAATATGAATAGGATAAGAGTAGTTTAGAATTTTATGTAGAACATTTTTTGTTTTATAAAGTTTTTTGTAAAACTAATTATTGATTTCGGAAAATTAAGAAAACAAAATTACACTCTAATTAAGAACTTTAAACGCAAAAAAGTCCCAGGGACGGTAACCCCTGATTTTAAGATTTATTGCTATAAACTCCTATTGGTATGTACTATCATCCCTCAAAAGGATTTTTTCGGGTGTTTTCGTTGGGTTTAGGTCAAAAATCTACAAACTGTGTATCTCATATACTAACCATATTACACAGAATTAACCACTAAACACGTGAATTTTTGAATTTTGGTTTTTATTAAATATTTATAATAAGGAAGTTTTTTTATAAGTAGAAAAAAATTTCATAATAATTGGAAAATGCTGCTGATTTCAAATTAGTTAATTAGATGGTAAAGATAAAACTATCAAAGAAAAAGACATCAAAGAAAAAACTATTAAAAACAATTAAAATAACAAAAATGCTTTCGTTGCAAATTAATAGCATCTCTTCATCTTCAAGTACAAAAAAATAAACAAAAAAATTGTGTCTAGGTGCACAGTTTAATGTGTAGCATTTAAAAAGTTTTTATTGTTTTTTTTGTCACTTTATACAAAGAATATCCATTAACGCTAGCCAATTAAGTATCAATTAAACAAAACGAAATTAAAAAGTTGCATTTAACGAATCATCTAAAATTAAATATAGAATGAGACCTTTTGTAAATTTTCTTTTTTGGAAAAAGTAAAAGAAACTGAGAATTTAAGCATGATAGCAAGTGTTACCGCATCTTTAATACATAAAAGTTAGTCTTGATTGGTGGCTCACCTGCTAATATTTAAGCTGTAAAGGCAACAGAAAATTTTCTACAACTGAAATCTGTTTGTTTTTGTACAGGAAGGAAAAATATAAGTAAACCTTCATTACTGTCAGCATTAACAGGTGATGCGGATGTTATCGGACAAATCCAAATTTCATTATTTGAGAATAATAATTAGTTTTTGTGGTTTTATGCGTAGGCATAAACGTTCTATAAAATATAAACTTTATTATTTGAAACACAATTATTTAAAATGAGGTTAAATGCAGCTGAACAAAAATCTTTTCGAAAGCGACTAAAAACGATTTTTGTAAATAAGCCTAATATAAAAAAAAAAATCGTAAATCATTTTGAAAAGAAAGGATTTGCTCAAAGTACAACATATGATAACCCAAAAACATAGTACAACATATGATAACCCATAAACAAAGTACAACATATGATAACCCGGGACAACATGCCTGGAAATTCTGGATACTACACAAACGATAAAAAGACATGCCCAGAAAGTGTTCGTTTTATAGGAAAAGAGAAATTTCCAAAAAAATTATTAATGTGGATAGCCGTTTCTGACCGTGGTATGTCCGAGCCATTGTTTCGCACTTCCAAGGCTGTAGCGATCAGTTCATCAATCTATATTAATAAATGTTTAGAAAAACGACTTCTTCCATTTATTCACAAATATCATGGAGACTTTAACAATTTATTTAGGCCAGATTTAGCAAGTTCTCATTATTCTTAAGATTCTCTGTATTGGATGGACCAATATGTCTATTACGTTGTTAAAGAATCCAATCCCCCAAATGTGCCTCAAGCACGACCAATTGAAAAGTTTTGGGGACATTTGTTACAGAAGATTTATAAGGGAGATTGGCAAGCTTCAACAGAGCAAGTCTTGATTGATCGCATTAAACTAAAACTACAAGAAATTGATTTAAACTTTTTACAGTCGCATATGAAAGGCGTCATAGCAAAATTGAGATCAATTGCAGATGGTGGTGTTTTTTTATATAAAAAATAATATATTTTTATTAAAATATAAATGCTTTATTTTAAAAAAATATAATAGTAGTTTGTTTTTTTATTTATAAATAAGTTATATACGTTTTTATTTTGTCCGATAACTTCGGCATCACCCGTTATTTTTATATGAAGACTGATTTGAAGACTTACACAAACATTCACAATACTAGTTGAGTAAAATGTAAGAAATCAATCACATAAGTTGGATAAGTTAATTATTTACAGACTGATAAGGATTCTTTGAAAATTATTGAATATTCACCACAGATCGGAATTTTGAATTTGGTCAAAGCTGTTTACAAATGAGCATTTGAGTAACCTATTGTTTTTGTTGCTAAACAATAACAGTATATTATTGTTTAGCCACGATTTATGAGACAATAAAATTTGTTGATCATCAATTTTAAGATATTAAAGATTTGAAAATCTTATATATAATGGTTCAGGTTTTAGTTCATTTTTTGCATTTACTGTATTGATTTCCAAAATATTTGTTTAACTGTAAATCAAGAGTGTTGTTTTGCACAAATAAAAAGCCATGCAAATGTCCATTTATTATCATTAACGACATTTTATGAGCAGGTTGCAAATGCACAAAAGGTAAAAAACATCTTTAATAACTTTAAACACTCATTTTTATTCTATTGTTGCAATCAATTAAACTTGAGAGCTTAAGCTCAAAAAAAATTTAAAAAAATATGTGGAAGTTGTAACTTCTCTTTTATTTGCAAGATTTTATTAAATCAGATACAGGTATGATCCTATGAGTGGAATGTTTCCACAACACTATAGATAGTCTTTACTGCACTAATCAATACCATTTCAATAGTTTTAGTAAAAAAACATGCATTATAAAGTTTTATCTTTCTCTTCAGTTATATTACAAGAATTCAACATTTCAATATGTAATGGCGTTTTATTTTCATCAACATATGGCTTGAGCAAAGTGACATTATACTTAGTTTTAAAAACACTACCCTTTTGATTAACTAAACTGCACAAATTGTTTTTAGAAATTGAATGTACTGTGCGTGGGTCGAGCCATTTATATGAACATTTTCCTGCTTTTCTATTCATCCCTTTTTCGAGTTTTTATTTCATATAATAAGAGTGCAATCGAGTCATCAGTTTTATCTTTGAGATGCTTCGCTTCTAAACATTTTTTAAAATAGTCAATACAGATAGCTAAATGTTTAAAACCATCAACTTATGGTAAGTTGCAGATATCAATACTAAGTTGTTCCAAAGCTGTCTTTTAACTGGTATGGAGTAAAGCTCTGTAGAAACTTTATTTAATTTACTCTTTTTTTGTCATTGTTTACAATTAGTAGAACCTGTTAGAAATTTTTTGATAAGTTATGTCTCTTCCACAATGTGACGTCTATGCTTTTGCTTTAGAATTATCACTAAGACCAGAATAAGTATCAATAATTATCTTTTGCTGTTGACCTTTACAAACTATTACTAATTTTTCACCACGGTACATTATTTGTACACTTACAACACTGAAACTCTTGCAAGCTTAATGGAAGTTTGATTTATTACTTTTATGGACCTGTATTTCTTGTGGATAATTTCTTTCTTTAACATTTTTCTCTATAGACATAAAATCAACATGTCATGCCATTGTTTGAATTAAAAAAGTATAATATATTGATCCTAAAATTATTATATATTTGCTATAATGAAATTAGTTTGATTAATAAAATTTAAATTGTTACCCATAAAACAATTTATTACAACTTATTTAACAAGTACATAATAAATACAGTTATTACTGTACTTGTGCTAGATTTTTAATGTCCGGTTAACTATAAACAAAAATAAAATAAAAAAAAGTAAATTGATTGTCTTTAGGAAATATCGAGATACGTTCTAAAGGAGTGTAAGAATAATTATTCTCTCTGGGAGTACTTATTTACTAACCGGAGAACATATTTACTAGCCAAAAATGACTGGGGATAGTACTTTTTTACTAGGAAATTTGTGCTCCGGGAAAACTTATTACAGGGAGTCATTATAGGATGCTGCACCGGTGCAAGAGGCGGGCCTAAAATCTAACTAATATAGTCAAGATATCATATAGTAAATATCTAATAGTTTAACATGCTGAAGTGAAAACAAACACATGGTTGTTCTAGCAATTTTTACACAGCCTAAAGAAGTTAAAACGTAAAAAGTCACGTATTAATTTGCATTAACCTACCATTACTAATTAATTCCTACTATTTTTTTTGGGCTGCGCTCAAGCCTAATAGTTACTTTTTGCTCCTCCAGTTTCGTTATTAAAATAATTTTGATAAATATTGACCGTATACTTAACCTAGACTGACATGCAGAAAAAAAACAACTAAGAAATATTGATATTTCTATACTATCAGTATTCTTTTTCCAAACTATGTTAGCAATTTTCATAGTACTAAGTTGAAACCAATTACACTGGTCAATAATGAATTTGCACTAGCTTAAATTTTAGGCTTACTTGATGAAGTTTTTCACGCTGATTTCAAATCTGTGTTTAGCATTTCTCCAGCACGTCTGAATCTTGAGATAATGTATTTGTATATAGTTTTAGTGTTAGTAGGCAATTCACAGACAAGACAGAAAAACGAAGATCTTCTTTTTGATTTGCTATACCGATAATTTGGAGGGAAATAAAAGATTATTACAATTTGGTGCTTATTTTTCGTCGATTAACAAGCACCAAATTGTGTACCCGAATTTGAATTTGGCCATGAGGCCTGTTCCTCATGACAGCACCCTGCTCATTCCAGTACCACCAGCTGATGGATTAGACTCTGAATGATGTTGGCTTTGATCCAGATATTGAAGGCGAAGAGCCCAAAGTTTTCACACAAGGTGAACTGAATGATTTGTTTAGCGACTTGTCCCTTTTCAAGGAAAAAGCTGAGCTTTAGGCGTCAAGACTGAAAGAAAAGAATTTATTAGCAGTTTGTATTAACGATTTATCTTGGTTTTTCACCGTTGATGGACCCTTGTGCTACTGCAATAATGTCAATGGTCTTTTCGAAAATTTATCCTAAGTGCATTCGCCTTGTGATTGGCGCCTCTTCATTGATTCATCCAAGAGGAGTTTGAAGGCCGTGTTGTTGGATATTAGCAATCAGAAGCGATGTATTTCAATCGCTCATTCCGTTCATTTGAATGAAACTCACAAAAATATGAAAATATTACTAGACGCTATTGATTACAAAACTCATCAATGGAACATTTTTGGTGATTTGAATGTGATTGGTATGTTAATGGGTATGCAAACAGGGTTTACCAAGTTCTGCTGCTTTCTTTGTTTATGGGATAGTTGCGCTGTGAACGAATATTACGTAAAACGTGATTGGATGTTGAGAACTGAATACGAACCCGGTGTAAGCAGCGTTTACCATATTCCGCTGGTTGATCCAGACAGAATATTTTTGCTACCGCTTCACATCAAGCTTGGTTTGATGAAAAACTCTGTAAAAGCATTAGGTAAAACTGAATCAGTGGGTTTTCAATACTTGGTTAAAAAATTTCCCAAAATAAGTGCAGCGAAACTCAAAGAAGGCGTTCTTGTTGCACCACAAATTCGAGAGGTTTTGAACGACCATGGATTTGAATAGTCACTTACTTCCGACAAAAATGAAGCGTGTAAAGCGTTTGTATGGGTTTGTAAGAACTTCATGGGGAATCAAAAATTGTGTCAATATGAAAATTGTATTCAAAAGCTACTCGACTCGTTCCAAAAAGTGGGCTGTCGTATGTCATTAAAAATGCATTTTCTGCATTCGCATTTGGCATTTTTTCCTGAAAATTTGGGCGCTGTGAGTGGTAAACAAGGTGAACAATTCCACCAAGATATTCAAGTAATGGAAAAGCGTTACCAAGAATTCTGGAATAAAAGCATGTTAGCTGACTACTGTTGGATGCTTTATCATGATGAACCAGAAAAAGTCTACAAAAGGACGTCATATTCTCGGAGATTTTAAGTAATTTATAAGCTTTAGTCAACAGTCTTTAAATTATTAAATGTTCATAAATGTTTACGAATAAACATAGTCACAGAGACTTTGACTTATTTGTACAGAAACATAAGTGGTGCTTGAAATATTAAATGTTTATCAATGTTTATGATAAAGTATAGAATGTCTAAAACTTAAAATTCTAAATATCTCAAGAACTACACGTGTTGGAAGAAAACTGAAGAGAGATTTGAAATCAGAGCAAAAAACTGGTTTAGAAAAAGCTATTTAGATTTATGGTGCATTCAAAAACCAATTTGTTTGTTGACCAGTGTTATTAAAAAATCCCTAGTTATTTTTTATTTAGATAAAAGTGCTCTTAATAAAGCTTGAAGATCTTTAAAATCGGAATCTCAGCTTTGTTGTATTGCAATCAATAAAATGAGAATAAAAAACTGCTACTGATAATTGCAATTTTGTAAAAGTTAAGGTTCAAAAAGTATGTGACCTTTAGCAACCAAAACTGCTTCTAAACGATTGGAATACTTGTTCACAAGAATAGCACATATGCTACTAGGAATTTTAGCCCACTCATCCTTGTTACTTCTTTCAATCGGATAAGATTTCTTGGATCTCTCTCCTGTACTCTCAATTTCAATTCCCGCCATAGATTTTTACTTGGATTGAGGTCAGGTGATTGGCTTTGCGATTCCAACAAGTCAATTTCTCTCTCTTAAAACCATGTATGAAATGCCTTTGCCGTGCCTTTAGGGTCGTTGTCTTGTTGGAATATTTAATTTCAAGGAAGGTTCAAGTTTTTGTCTCACTTCACAAGACATCTCTCAAGAATGGCCCAATATATTTCGGAGTTCATCCTTTGATCTATAATTTTCTAATTTCCCAGGGCCTGCAGAAGAGAAACAACCCAAAAACATTATTCTGCCACCTCCAAACT